>NC_041390.1:294869017-294969273 GCF_002162155.2 Triticum dicoccoides
GACTTTGACGATCCGACTACAAACGTGCACGACGTTGCGCCTTAGCAATCGCTAAACCAACTCCGAGAGGTTATTGACCACGCTGGAGCACAATCAACCTGACCACGAAGGTCTATTCCTGCAAGCAATCGAAGAACAAGCAAGAATATGATAAAAGCAATCTGAATATTGCGAGTATATATGAAGTATTGATAAAGGTGGGGATCCGTAAGCGGTCTTGGTCTGGTCGTTGGACACAAACGAAGTACACGAAGTTGCAATGGCTAACTTTTAACTAAACAAATCCCAAGGAAAAGCTACTAGATGGGTCTACTTATATAGGAGCAAGGGGTGGCGGCCAAGGAGGTGGGAGGACGTCCCAAGGCAGCCTAAAACTAAATCTAGGTCGTACAAGGCCAATGGGCCCAAGTGGAGGTGATGTAACACCTTTGGACTTGTAGTTTGACTCGGATTCTGCTGCAGCATCAGATTGTTTCGTCCACAACTCAACGCTCAGGACGAATTTGAAGGTGATTCCAATTGGGTTGGAAAGTGCACGAAATCTAGTTTCCAACAAAAAAAGAATCACCCAATTCGGAGTCCGTATGAAAAACTTGTGTGTGTTTTGAGTCAGGTATGTCTGTGCAGTCCGAATCTGAAACCAGAACGTGAGAGACTTGGACTCTATCTTCTCTTGGGCCAAAAGTGACGTGAGAGAACTTTTTGGACAGCAAATAAACATCTCTTTCTTCCTTTTCTTCATATGTGGATTGTACAAATGTCCCATACACCTGCAATTAGACAAAACACAAAAGTGTGTGAAGTATTTTTGTTCTGGATAACATAAATAGATTATTGAATAGTTTGCACTAGAAATCACCTGACAAATATGCATATATGCAATATTTTTGGTCATATCCAAGGTAGTCATGTCTTCATCATCCTCCCCTTCTTGAAAATAAAGCCGTCCTCGGCGTTGCTTAATCTGAAATGTGGCTAACAAAAGAGACAAGGTGTACATGTTGTATATGTATATGTCATCCATTTTTACTTCCCTTGATTTTTGCATATATGACACATGAATAGATGAGTAACTTGCATAGTTCATAAAATCTAAAGCCAAAAAATTAGCACAAGAAGTAGAAGGCATGAAAATATTGCAACTCAGTTTGCACATATAAGTGAAGCTCTTATTCATTTCAAAAGATTGACAACGTTCATCATTAAACCATCCCAACATTGGTGAATAAACCTTATTTGCATCAAATTTACATGCTACAACATGCTTAAATAAGCAAACATGCAATAAGTCATTCAACACAAAATCATCACCAAGATTAGAGGTCATATCAAAATGATTAAACATTGGTTTTTTTTTGCATCAATAGTTAATTCAATGGGTGCACTCAAAATTGTTGGTATTTCAGTTGTTTGATCACATGGCAAAGTCAAATTATCAACGTAGTCCTCTAAAATAGGTGGTGTGATCAAAGTAGTGGGTAGCTCATCAGATGGTGCATTCAAATTGACAAGGCATTCATCATTCTCATGTAGAGATGGAAGATCAGTACCTTTGTCATTACCTCTTATGATCAACTCAGATGATGTAGCCACTCTCGGGGGCGATGTAGTCCTGACAACAACGAATGTGGTTGTCATAGTATGCCTAGTAGTTGAAGGAACAATCATATCAACTCTTGGAATGTGCACCGTGCGCTTGTTCTCCTCGTGGCCAACACGTCGTTTTATTTTCTGTTCAGCTTTGCAAGCAAGATGAAACAAATGGTCCATAGGATAACACTCTTCATGAATTAGTATCTCTTGAATATCACGGTTTAATCCTCCCCAAAATCTATCCATAAAATCATCTTCACTTTCTTCTAAAGAGGAATGCAACAAGGTAGTTTGTAAATCATCATAATATTTTGTTACAGTTTCACTACCTTGTTTTAAGTGTTGCAACTTCTTAATCATGTCACGAGTATAATAAGCAGGGACGAAAGTATGTCGCATGGCAAGTTTCAAATCATCCCAAGTAGTAGGTATATAATCAGGGTGTAACCGACAATGTTCACTCCACCAAACCAAAGCATAACCAGTGAAAGAACCAACCGCAACCTTAACCTTTTTATGTTCATCGAAATTATGGGAAGCAAATATATTTTTTATGTCGAACTCCCATTCAATATATAAAGCAGGTTTAAAACGGCCATTAAATGGTGGTATAGATACATTAACCTGATCATGTGCATTTGGATGTTTGTGCACCTCTCGTGACGGTTGTGGTATTTGCAAAGGTGGTGGCACGTCTCCCGCAATCGACAAAGCCCATGAATTGACTCTGGATCCTGTCATGATTAGTAGAACAAGAAACAAAACCCAAAAATAATGTTCCTATAACTACTAGGATGTGGTGGTAAAACGCTCATAGTAAAGCAAATATCAATGTCTTACAAGTTCTTACCATGCAGCAGGCGGTGATCGGCAACCAGCGGTGTCAAGTAACTCCGAATATTGAGTAAAGCGATTGCCAGGGGAGCGTACGTATACACGGTGTAGAAATATGTGGAGCTGGGTTGGCTATATATGGTAGCAAAAGATTAGCAATAATCAATTCAAAGATGCAATGTTGAATAAACGCTCAACGACGGTCTGTGCTGGTCCTAGGCTAGACCGTACTAGAGACGCGAGCCTAGAACACTAATGAGGTCACGGCGTAGCACAACTAGCATCAATGAAGGATACTAAGTAGCTCTTGACAGCAAGATATAAGTGAATATCACAACGGCAGTGAAGATAATGATGAAAAACAACTGCCAAGCAGGATATACAACAACTCTCTCTCCAACTTTCCTCTTGAAAAGTTTAAGACAATTTTCTGATAAATTCTTTCAAAGAATGCTACTAACTCAAGCTTTCCAATGCAAAAAGAATCACTCAATTCCGAGTTGATATGAGGAGTCAAAGAATTCTAAAACTGGCCTGAAAAATTGGAACAAGCTGTGTTCATGAACTTCGGAGGGCAAAAAGACCTATTTAGAAGCCGATTTTGAGGTGTCAAATATTGAACTAGCTTCTGCAACTATTTAGATGCGGCTCGTCGCTAGCTTCAATTTGAGTACTCACGGAGCCAAAACGGACTTCGCATGAGGAAGATACACCTGTTTTACTGAACAGTGCGCAAAACAGATTCCAATCCGAATTCAGGTACGAGATTGATTTTAGATAGATTCAATTTTTTTTTCTTCTCTCTTTTTTTTCTCACGCTTTTTTTTCTTTTTCTTCTCTCTCTTTTTCTTTTTTTTCCTTTTTTCTCTTTTTTTTCTCTATCTTTTTTTTTCAAGACAAACTAGATAAGATGCAGATTGGATCAGGCGAAGATGTGAATGACCTCAACTATGATTATGTCAATGAACAGTGCGTAACACGTGGTGGAAATTAATAGATGGGATGGTGGACAGCGGAAGGGATAATGATGCAGCGGCGGCGTGACTAATGTGAACAGAACTCGAAACTCTAAAGGAACTAGACGCTAAGACCAGCAACTTACACGACGATGCAACCGATAATTCAACTATGCAAGCAATGAAAAGAAAATTGCAAAGGCTCAGACTGGCTTGGACCAAGAATGAATAGATCTAACTCTTTTTTGTGGCTTTTTCTTGGACAATAGGTAAGAAAATAAATCTAATCTAGGAAAACTGGAAATTCTCACCGAGCAACCTGAAAACTGATACCACTTGATAGAGGCGGGGTGTCCCGATCTTTCGATGAGATGATAACTATCGATTTGGTGAAGATGACTTTGACGATCCGACTACAAACGTGCACGACGTTGCACCTTAGCAATCGCTAAACCAACTCCGAGAGGTTATTGACCACGCTGGAGCACAATCAACCTGACCACGAAGGTCTATTCCTGCAAGCAATCGAAGAACAAGCAAGAATATGATAAAAGCAATCTGAATATTGCGAGTATATATGAAGTATTGATAAAGGTGGGGATCCGTAAGCGGTCTTGGTCTGGTCGTTGGACACAAACGAAGTACACGAAGTTGCAATGGCTAACTTTTAACTAAACAAATCCCATGGAAAAGCTACTAGATGGGTCTACTTATATAGGAGCAAGGGGTGGCGGCCAAGGAGGTGGGAGGACGTCCCAAGGCAGCCTAAAACTAAATCTAGGTCGTACAAGGCCAATGGGCCCAAGTGGAGGTGATGTAACACCTTTGGACTTTTAGTTTGACTCGGATTCTGCTGCAGCATCAGATTGTTTCGTCCACAACTCAACGCTCAGGACGAATTTGAAGGTGATTCCAATTGGGTTGGAAAGTGCACGAAATCTAGTTTCCAACAAAAAAAGAATCGCCCAATTCGGAGTCCGTATGAAAAACTTGTGTGCGTTTTGAGTCAGGTATGTCTGTGCAGTCCGAATCTGAAACCAGAACGTGAGAGACTTGGACTCTATCTTCTCTTGGGCCAAAAGTGACGTGAGAGAACTTTTTGGACAGCAAATAAACATCTCTTTCTTCCTTTTCTTCATATGTGGATTGTACAAATGTCCCATACACCTGCAATTAGACAAAACACAAAAGTGTGTGAAGTATTTTTGTTCTGGATAACATAAATAGATTATTGAATAGTTTGCACTAGAAATCACCTGACAAATATGCATATATGCAATATTTTTGGTCATATCCAAGGTAGTCATGTCTTCATCAGCAAGTCCCCCCTTGGCCACCGCCCCCTTGGAGATGGGATCTCCTAGGGCCGGCGCCACCCCTAGGGGCCCTATATATAGTGGGGGGAGGGAGTGCAGCTGCACCCAAGTCCCTGGCGCCTCCCTCTCCCCTCGTAACACCTCTCCCTCTCGTTGGAGCTTGGCGAAGCCCTGCCGAGATCACCGCTGCTTCCACCACCACGCCGTCGTGCTGCTGGATCTCCATTAACCTCTCCTTCCTCTTGATGGATCAAGAAGGAGGAGACGTCTTCCCAACCGTACATGTGTTGAACGCGGAGGTGCCGTCCGTTCGGCGCTCGGTCATCGGTGATTTGGATCACGACGAGTACGACTTCATCAACCCAGTTCTCTTGAACGCTTCCGCTCGTGATCTACAAGGGTATGTAGATGCACTCCCCTATCCCTCATTGCTAGATGAGTCCATAGATTGATCTTGGTGATGCGTAGAAAATTTTAAAATTCTGCTACATTCCCTAACAGTGGTATCAGAGCCAGGTTTATGCGTAGTTTCTATGCACGAGTAGGACACAAGATGTTGTGGGCGTCGATTTTGTCAATTTACTTGCCGTTACTAGTCTTATCTTGATTCGGCAGCATCGTGGGATGAAGCGGCCCAGACCGACCTTACACGTACGCTTACGTGAGACAGGTTCCACTGACTGACATGCACTAGTTGCATAAGGTGGCTAGCGGGTGTTCGTCTCTCCCACTTTAGTCGGATCGGATTCGATGAAAAGGGTCCTTATGAAGGGTAAATAGAAATTGGCATATCACGTTGTGGTTTTGGCGTAGGTAAGAAACGTTCTTACTAAGAAACCTATAGTAGCCACATAAAAAATTTGCAACAACAATTAGAGGACGCCTAACTTGTCTTTGCAGCATGTGCTGTGTGATGTGATATGGCCAAAATGATGTGATGAATGATATATGTGATGTATGAGCTTCATCATGTTCTTGTAATAGGAATCACGACTTGCATGTCGATGAGTATGATAACCGGCAGGAGCCATAGGAGTTGTCTTAATTTATTTATGACATGCGTATCAACATAAACGTCATGTAATTACTTTACTTTGTCGCTAACCGTTAGCCATAGTAGTAGAAGTAATAGTTGACGAGACAACTTCATGAAGACACGATGATGGAGATCATGGTGTCATGCCGGTGACGACGATGATCATGGCGCCCCGAAGATGGAGATCAAAAGGAGCAAAATGATATTGGCCATATCATGTCACTATTTGATTGCATGTGATGTTTATCATGTTTTACATCTTATTTGCTTAGAACGACGATAGCTTAAATAAGATGATCCCTCACAATAATTTCAAGAAAGTGTTCCCCCTAACTGTGCACCATTGCGAAGGTTCGTTGTTTCGAAGCACCACGTGATGATTGAGTGTGATAGATTCTAACGTTCGAATACAACGGGTGTAAGCCAGATTTACACATGCAATACACTTAGGTTGACTTGACGAGCCTAGAATGTACAGACATGGCCTCGGAACATGGAAGACCGAAAGGTCGAACATGAGTTGTATAGAAGATACAATCAACATGAAGATGTTCACCGATGATGACTAGTCCGTCTCACGTGATGATCGGACACGGCCTAGTTGACTCGGATCATGTATCACTTAGATGACTAGAGGGATGTCTGTTTGAGTGGGAGTTCATTAAATAATTTGATTAGATGAACTTAATTATCATGAACTTAGTCTAAAAACCTTTGCAAAATGTCTTGTAGATCAAATGGCCAACGCTCATGTCAATCTCAACTTCAACGCGTTCCTAGAGAAAACCAAGCTGAAAGATGATGGCAGCAACTATACGGAATGGGTCCGGAACTTGAGGATCATCCTCATAGCTGCCAAGAAAGCATATGTCCTAGAAGCATCGCTAGGTGAAGCACCCATCCCAGAGAACCAAGACGTTATGAACGCTTGGCAGTCGCGTGCTGATGATTACTCCCTCGTTCAGTGTGGCATGCTTTACAGCTTAGAACCGGGGCTCCAAAAGCGTTTTGAGCAACACGGAGCATATGAGATGTTCGAAGAGCTGAAAATGGTTTTCCAAGCTCATGCCCGGGTCGAGAGATATGTAGTCCCCGACAAGTTCTACAGTTGTAAGATGGAGGAAAATAGTTCTGTCAGTGAGCACATACTCAAAATGTCTGGGTTGCACAACCGCTTGTCCCAACTGGACATTAACCTCCTAGACGAGGCGGTCATTGACAGAATCCTTCAGTCGCTCCCACCTAGCTACAAGAGCTTTGTGATGAACTACAATATGCAGGGGATGGTGAAAACTATTCCTGAAGTATTTTCAATGCTGAAATTAGTGGAGGTGGAAATCAAAAAGGAACATCAAGTGTTGATGGTCAATAAAACCACTAGTTTCAAGAAAGGCAAGGGTAAGAAGAACTTCAAGAAGGATGGCAAGGGAGTTGCCGCGGCCGGTAAATCAGTTGCCGGGAAGAAGCCAAAGAATGGACCCAAACCTGAGACTGAGTGCTTTTATTGCAAAGGAAAGGGACACTGGAAGCGGAACTGCCCCAAATACTTAGCGGACAAGAAGGCCGGCAACACTAAAGGTATATGTGATATACATGTAATTGATGTGTACCTTACCAGTACTCGTAGTAGCTCCTGGGTATTTGATACCGGTGCGGTTGCTCATATTTGTAACTCAAAATAGGAGCTGCGGAATAAGCGGAGACTGGCGAAGGACGAGGTGACGATGCGCGTCGGGAATGGTTCCAAGGTCGATGTGATCGCCGTCGGCACGCTACCTCTACATTTACCTACTGGATTAGTTTTAAACCTCAACAATTGTTATTTAGTGCCATCTTTGAGCATGAACATTGTATCTGGATCTCGTTTAATATGAGATGGCTACTCATTTAAATCTGAGAATAATGGTTGTTCTATTTATATGAGAGATATGTTTTATGGTCATGCCCCGCTGGTCAATGGTTTATTCTTAATGAATCTCGAACATGATGTTACACATATTCATAGTGTGAATACCGAAAGATGTAAGATTGATAATGATAGTCCCACATATCTGTGGCACTACTGCCTTGGTCACATCGGTGTCAAACGCATGAAGAAGCTCCATACAGATGGACTTTTGGAGTCTCTTGATTTCGAATCATTTGACACATGCGAACCATGCCTCATGGGTAAAATGACCAAGACTCCGTTCTCCGGAACAATGGATCGAGCAACCAACTTATTGGAAATTATACATACTAATGTGTGCGGTCCAATGAGCGTTGAGGCTCGCGGTGGCTATCGTTATGTTTTCACTCTCACTGATGACTTAAGTAGATATGGGTATGTCTATTTGATGAAACACAAGTCTGAGACCTTTGAAAAGTTCAAGGAATTTCATAATGAGGTAGAGAATCAACGTGACCGAAAGATAAAATTCTTACGATCAGATCGTGGGGGAGAATATTTAAGTCACGAATTTGGTACGCACTTAAGGAAATGCGGAATCGTTTCACAACTCACGCCGCCTGGAACACCTCAGCGTAATGGTGTGTCCGAATGTCGTAATCACAATCTATTGGATATGGTGCGATCTATGATGTCACTCATTGATTTACCGCTATCATTTTGGGGATACACTCTAGAGACAGCTACATTCACTTTAAATAGGGCACCGTCTAAATCCGTTGAGACAACACCATATGAATTATGGTTTGGGAAGAAACCTAACCTATCATTTCTAAAAGTTTGGGCATGCGATGCTTATGTCAAGAAACTTCAACCTGAAAAGCTCGAACCCAAGTCAGAAAAATGTGTCTTCATAAGATACCCTAAGGAAACCATTGGGTATACCTTCTACCTCAGATCCGAAGGCAAGATCTGTGTTGCCAAGAACGGGTCCTTTCTGGAGAAAGAGTTTCTCTCGAGAGAAGTAAGTGGGAGGAAAGTAGAACTCGATGAAGTACTGCCTCTTGAACCGAAAGTAGCGCAGCTCAGGAAGATGTTCCTGTGGTGCCTGCACCGACTAGAGAGGAAGTTAATGATGATGATCAAGGTACTTCAGATCAAGTAGCTACTGAACTTCGAAGGTCCACAAGGACACGTTCCACACCAGAATGGTATGTCAACCCTGTCCTGGAAATCATGTTGTTAGACAACGGTGAACCTTCAAGCTATGAAGAAGGAATGGCGGGCCCAGATTCCAACAAATGGCTTGAAGCCATGCAATCCGAGATAGGATCCATGTATGAAAACAAAGTATGGACTTTGACAGACTTGCCCGATGATCGGCGAGCGATAGAGAATAAATGGATCTTTAAGAAGAAGACGGACGCGGATGGTAATGTTACCATCTATAAAGCTCGACTTGTCACTAAGGGTTATCGACAAGTTCAAGGGGTTGACTGCGATGAGACCTTCTCACCCGTAGAGAAGCTGAAGTCCGTCCGAATCATGTTAGCAATTACCGCATACTATGATTATGAGATATGGCAAATGGACGTCAAAACGGCATTACTTAACGGCTTTCTTAAGGAAGAATTGTATATGATGCAGCTGGAAGGTTTTGTCGATCCTAAGAATACTAACAAGGTATGTAAGCTCCAGCGCTCCATTTATGGGCTGGTGCAAGCATCTCGGAGTTGGAACATTCGCTTTAATGAAATGATCAAAGCGTTTGGGTTTATGCAGACTTATGGAGAAGCCTGCGTTTACAAGAAAGTGAGTGGGAGCTCTGTAGCATTTCTCATATTATATGTGGATGACATACTTTTGATGGGAAATGATATAGAACTTTTGGACAGTATTAAGGCATACTTGAATAAGTGTTTTTCAATGAAGGACCTTGGAGAAGCTGCTTACATATTAGGCATCAAGATCTATAGAGATAGATCGAGACGCCTCATAGGTCTTTCACAAAGCACATACCTTGATAAGATATTGAAGAAGTTCAATATGGATTAGTCCAAGAAGGGGTTCTTGCCTGTGTTGTAAGGTGTGAAATTGAGCTCAGCTCAATGTCCGACCACGGCAGAAGATAGAGAAAAGATGAGTGTCGTCCCCTATGCCTCAGCCATAGGGTCTATCATGTATGCCATGTTGTGTACCAGACCTGATGTAAACCTTGCCGTGAGTATGGTAGGAAGGTACCAAAGTAATCCCAGAATGGAACACTGGACAGCGGTCAAGAACATCCTGAAGTACCTGAAAAGGACTAAGGATATGTTTCTCGTATATGGAGGTGACGAGGAGCTCGTCGTAAAGGGTTACGTCGACGCTAGCTTCGACACAAATTTGGATGACTCTAAGTCACAAACTGGATACATATATATTTTGAATGGTGGGGCAGTAAGCTGGTGCAGTTGCAAGCAAAGCGTCGTGGCGGGATCTACATGTGAAGCGGAGTACATGGCAGCCTCGGAGGCAGCGCATGAAGCAATCTGGATGAAGGAGTTCATCACCGACCTATGAGTCATACCCAATGCGTCGGGGCCGATCACTCTCTTCTGTGACAACACTGGAGCTATTGCCCTTGCCAAGGAGCTCAGGTTTCACAAGAAGACCAGGCACATCAAGCGTTGCTTCAACTCCATTCGTGAAAATGTTCAAGATGGAGACATATATATTTGCAAAGTACATACGGATCTGAATGTCGCAGATCCGTTGACTAAACCTCTTCCGCGAGCAAAACATGATCAACACCAGAACTCTATGGGTGTTCGATTCATCACAATGTAACTAGATTATTGACTCTAGTGCAAGTGGGAGACTGTTGGAAATATGCCCTAGAGGCAATAATAAAATGATTAGTATTATATTTCCTTGTTCATGATAATTGTCTATTATTCATGCTATAATTGTGTTATCCGGAAATCATAATACATGTGTGAATACATAGACCATAACATGTCCCTAGTGAGCCTCTAGTTAACTAGCTCGTTGATCAACAGATAGTCATGGTTTCCTCACTATGGACATTGGATGTCATTGATAACGGGATCACATCATTAGGAGAATGATGTGATGGACAAGACCTAATCATAAGCATAGCACAAGATCGTGTAGTTCATTTGCTAGAGCTTTTCCAATGTCAAGTATCATTTCCTTAGACCATGAGATCGTGTAACTCCCGGATGCCGTAGGAGTGCTTTGGGTGTACCAAACGTCACAACGTAACTGGGTGACTATAAAGGTATACTACAGGTATCCCCGAAAGTATTTGTTGACACGGATCGAGACTATAATTTGTCACTCTGTATGACGGAGAGGTATCTATGGGCCCACTCGGTAATGCATCATCATAATGAGCTCATTTTATTATTGCCTCTAGGGCATATTTCCTTCAGTCTCCCACTTGCACCAGAGTCAATAATCTAGTTCACATCGCCATGTGATTTAACACTAATAGTTCACATCTTTATGTGATTAACACCCATAGTTCACATCGCCATGTGACTAACACCCAAAGAGTACTAAGGTGTGATCATATTTTTCTTGTGAGAGAAGTTTAGTCAACGGATCTGATGAGGACATGACTACCTTGGATATGACCAAAAATATTGCATATATGCATATTTGTCAGGTGATTTCTAGTGCAAACTATTCAATAATCTATTTATGTTATCCAGAACAAAAATACTTCACACACTTTTGTGTTTTGTCTAATTGCAGGTGTATGGGACATTTGTACAATCCACATATGAAGATAAGGAAGAAAGAGATGTTTATTTGCTGTCCAAAAAGTTCTCTCACGTCACTTTTGGCCCAAGAGAAGATAGAGTCCAAGTCTCTCACGTTCTGGATTCAGATTCGGACTGCACAGACATACCTGACTCAAAACGCACACAAGTTTTTCATACGGACTCCGAATTGGGTGATTCTTTTTTGTTGGAAACTAGATTTCGTGCACTTTCCAACCCAATTGGAATCACCTTCAAATTCGTCCGGAGCATTGAGTTGTGGACGAAACAATCTGATGCTGCAGCAGAATCCGAGTCAAACTACAAGTCCAAAGGTGTTACATCACCTCCACTTGGGCCCATTGGCCTTGTACGACCTAGATTTAGTTTTAGGCTGCCTTGGGACGTCCTCCCACCTCCTTGGCCGCCACCCCTTGCTCCTATATAAGTAGATCCATCTAGTAGCTTTTCCTTGGGATTTGTTTAGTTAAAAGTTAGCCATTGCAACTTCGTGTACTTCGTTTGTGTCCAACGACCAGACCAAGACCGCTTCCGGATCCCCACCATTATCAATACCTCATATATATTTGCAATATTCAGATTGCTTTATCATATTCTTGCTCGTTCTTCGATTGCTTGCAGGAATAGACCTTCGTGGTCAGGCTGACCGTGCTTCCGGCATCGTCAGTAACCTCAGAAGATTGGTTTAGCGATTGCTAAGGCGCAACGTCGTGCACGTTTGTAGTCGGATCGTCAAAGTCGTCTCCACCAAATCGATAGTTATCATCTCATTGAAAGATCGGGACCCTCGCCTCTATCAAGTGGTATCAGTTTTCAGGTTGCTCGGTGACAATTTCCAGTTTTTCTTAGATTAGATTTATTTTCTTACCTATTGTCCAAGAAAAAGCCACAAAAAAAAGTTAGATTTGTTCATCCTTTATCCAAGCCAGTCTGAGCCTTTGCAATTTTCTATTCATTGTTTGCATTATTGAATTATCGGTTGCATCGCCGTGTCGAGTTGCTGGTCTTAGTGTCTAGTTCCTTTAGAGTTTCGAGTTCTGTTCACATTAGTCACGCAGCCGCTGCATCATTATCCCATCCGCTGTCCACCATCCAATCCACCAATTTCCACCACGTGCTACGCACTGTTTATTGTCATAATCATAGTTGAGGTCACTCACATCTTCGCCTGATCGAATCTGCATCTTATCTAGTTTGTCTTGGAAAGAGGGAGAAAAAGAAGATAAAGAAAAAAAAGAGAGAAAAAAGGAAAGAAAAAAAAAGAAAAAGAGGGAGAAGAAAAAGAAAAAAAAAGCGTGAGAAAAAAAAGAGAGAAGAAAAAAAATTGGATCTATCTAGAATCAATCTCGTACCTAAATTCGGATTGGAATCTGTTTTGTGCACTATTCAGTAAAACAGCTTGGCTATTGTTTCACATCATTATCTTTACTGCCGTTTTGATCTTCACTTATATCTTGCTGTCCAGAGCTACTTTGTATCCTTCATTGATGCTGGTTGTGCTACGACGTGACCTCATTAGTGTTCTAGGCTCGCGTCTCTAGTTCGGTCTAGCCTAGGACCAGCACAGTACCGTCGTTGAGCGTTTATTCAACATTGCATCTTTGAATTGATTATTGCTAATCTTTTGCTACCATATATAGCCAACCCAGCTCCACATATTTCTACACCGTGTATACGTACGCTCCCCTGGCAATCGCTTTACTCAATATTCGGAGTTACTTGACACCGCTGGTTGCCGATCACCGCCTGCTGCATGGTAAGAACTTGTAAGACATTGATATTTGCTTTACTGTGAGCGTTTTACCACCACATCCTAGTAGTTATAGGAACATTATTTTTGGGTTTTCTTTCTTGTTCTACTAATCATGACAGGATCCAGAGTCAATTCATGGGCTTTGTCGATCGCGGGAGACGTGCCACCACCTTTGCAAATACGACAACCGTCACGAGAGGTGCACAAACATCCAAATGCACATGATCAGGTTAATGTATCTATACCACCATTTAATGGCCGTTTTAAACCTGCTTTATATATTGAATGGGAGTTCGACATAAAAAATATATTTGCTTCCCATAATTTCAATGAACATAAAAAGGTTAAGGTTGCGGTTGGTTCTTTCACTGGTTATGCTTTGGTTTGGTGGAGTGAATATTGTCGGTTACACCCTGATTATATACCTACTACTTGGGATGATTTGAAACTTGCCATGCGACATACTTTCGTCCCTACTTATTATACTCGTGACATGATTAAGAAGTTGCAACACTTAAAACAAGGTAGTGAAACTGTAACAAAATATTATGATGATTTACAAACTACCTTGTTGCATTCCTCTTTAGAAGAAAGTGAAGATGATTTTATGGATAGATTTTGGGGAGGATTAAACCGTGATCTTCAAGAGATACTAATTCATGAAGAGTGTTATCCTATGGACCATTTGTTTCATCTTGCTTGCAAAGCTGAACAGGAAATAAAACAACATGTTGGCCACGAGGAGAACAAGCGCACGGTGCACATTCCAAGAGTTGATATGATTGTTCCTTCAACTACTAGGCATACTATGACAACCACATCCATTGTTGTCAGGACTACATCACCTCCACCATGTGACACATCGCCCTCGAGAGTGGCTACATCATCTGAGTTGATCATAAGAGGTAATGACAAAGGTACTGATCTTACATCTCTACATGAGAATGATGAATGCCTTGTCAATTTGAATGCACCATATGATGAGCTACCCACTACTTTGATCACACCACCTATTTTAGAGGACTACGTTGATAATTTGACTTTGCCATGTGATCAAACAACTGAAATACCAACAATTTTGAGTGCACCCATTGAATTAACTATTGATGCAAAAGAACCAATGTTTAATCATTTTGATATGACCTCTAATCTTGGTGATGATTCTGTGTTGAATAACTTATTGCATGTTTGCTTATTTAAGCATGTTGTAGCATGTAAATTTGATGCAAGTAAGGTTTATTCACCAATGTTGGGATGGTTTAATGATGAACATTGTCAATCTTTTGAAATGAATAAGAGCTTCACTTATATGTGCAAACTGAGTTGCAATATTTTCATGCCTTCTACTTCTTGTGCTAATTTTTTGGCTTTAGATTTTATGAACTATGCAAGTTACTCATCTATTCATGTGTCATATATGCAAAAATCAAGGGAAGTAAAAAATGGATGACATATACATATACAACATGTACACCTTGTCTCTTTTGTTAGCCATTTCAGATTAAGCAACGCCGAGGACGGCTTTATTTTCAAGAAGGGGAGGATGATGAGGACATGACTACCTTGGATATGACCAAAAATATTGCATATATGCATATTTGTCAGGTGATTTCTAGTGCAAACTATTCAATAATCTATTTATGTTATCCAGAACAAAAATACTTCACACACTTTTGTGTTTTGTCTAATTGCAGGTGTATGGGACATTTGTACAATCCACATATGAAGATAAGGAAGAAAGAGATGTTTATTTGCTGTCCAAAAAGTTCTCTCACGTCACTTTTGGCCCAAGAGAAGATAGAGTCCAAGTCTCTCACGTTCTGGATTCAGATTCGGACTGCACAGACATACCTGACTCAAAACGCACACAAGTTTTTCATACGGACTCCGAATTGGGTGATTCTTTTTTGTTGGAAACTAGATTTCGTGCACTTTCCAACCCAATTGGAATCACCTTCAAATTCGTCCGGAGCGTTGAGTTGTGGACAAAACAATCTGATGCTGCAGCAGAATCCGAGTCAAACTACAAGTCCAAAGGTGTTACATCACCTCCACTTGGGCCCATTGGCCTTGTACGACCTAGATTTAGTTTTAGGCTGCCTTGGGACGTCCTCCCACCTCCTTGGCCGCCACCCCTTGCTCCTATATAAGTAGATCCATCTAGTAGCTTTTCCTTGGGATTTGTTTAGTTAAAAGTTAGCCATTGCAACTTCGTGTACTTCGTTTGTGTCCAACGACCAGACCAAGACCGCTTACGGATCCCCACCATTATCAATACTTCATATATATTCGCAATATTCAGATTGCTTTATCATATTCTTGCTCGTTCTTCGATTGCTTGCAGGAATAGACCTCCGTGGTCAGGTTGATCGTGCTCCAGCGTGGTCAATAACCTCTCGGAGTTGGTTTAGCGATTGCTAAGGCGCAACGTCGTGCACGTTTGTAGTCGGATCGTCAAAGTCGTCTCCACCAAATCGATAGTTATCATCTCATCGAAAGATCGGGACACCCCCGCCTCTATCAAGTGGTATCAGAGCAGGAATAAGCAGGGACGAAAGTATGTCGCATGGCAAGTTTCAAATCATCCCAAGTAGTAGGTATATAATCAGGGTGTAACCGACAATATTCACTCCACCAAACCAAAGCATAACCAGTGAAAGAACCAACCGCAACCTTAACCTTTTTATGTTCATTGAAATTATGGGAAGCAAATATATTTTTTATGTCGAACTCCCATTCAATATATAAAGCAGGTTTAAAACGGCCATTAAATGGTGGTATAGATACATTAACCTGATCATGTGCATTTGGATGTTTGTGCACCTCTCGTGACGGTTGTGGTATTTGCAAAGGTGGTGGCACGTCTCCCGCGATCGACAAAGCCCATGAATTGACTCTGGATCCTGTCATGATTAGTAGAACAAGAAACAAAACCCAAAAATAATGTTCCTATAACTACTAGGATGTGGTGGTAAAACTCTCACAGTAAAGCAAATATCAATGTCTTACAAGTTCTTACCATGCAGCAGGCGGTGATCGGCAACCAGCGGTGTCAAGTAACTCCGAATATTGAGTAAAGCGATTGCCAGGGGAGCGTACGTATACACGGTGTAGAAATATGTGGAGCTGGGTTGGCTATATATGGTAGCAAAAGATTAGCAATAATCAATTCAAAGATGCAATGTTGAATAAACGCTCAACGACGGTACTGTGCTGGTCCTAGGCTAGACCGAACTAGAGACGCGAGCCTAGAACACTAATGAGGTCACGTCGTAGCACAACCAGCATCAATGAAGGATACAAAGTAGCTCTGGACAGCAAGATATAAGTGAAGATCAAAACGGCAGTAAAGATAATGATGTGAAACAATAGCCAAGCTGTTTTACTGAATAGTGCACAAAACAGATTCCAATCCGAATTTAGGTACGAGATTGATTCTAGATAGATCCAATTTTTTTTCTTCTCTCTTTTTTTTCTCACGCTTTTTTTTTCTTTTTCTTCTCCCTCTTTTTCTTTTTTTTTCTTTCCTTTTTTCTCTCTTTTTTTTCTTTATCTTCTTTTTCTCCCTCTTTCCAAGACAAACTAGATAAGATGCAGATTCGATCAGGCGAAGATGTGAGTGACCTCAACTATGATTATGACAATAAACAGTGCGTAGCACGTGGTGGAAATTGGTGGATTGGATGGTGGACAGCGGATGGGATAATGATGCAGCGGCTGCGTGACTAATGTGAACAGAACTCGAAACTCTAAAGGAACTAGACACTAAGACCAGCAACTCGACACGGCGATGCAACCGATAATTCAATAATGCAAACAATGAATAGAAAATTGCAAAGGCTCAGACTGGCTTGGATAAAGGATGAACAAATCTAACTTTTTTTTGTGGCTTTTTCTTGGACAATAGGTAAGAAAATAAATCTAATCTAAGAAAAACTGGAAATTGTCACCGAGCAACCTGAAAACTGATACCACTTGATAGAGGCGAGGGTCCCGATCTTTCAATGAGATGATAACTATCGATTTGGTGGAGACGACTTTGACGATCCGACTACAAACGTGCACGACGTTGCGCCTTAGCAATCGCTAAACCAATCTTCTGAGGTTACTGACGATGCCGGAAGCACGGTCAGCCTGACCACGAAGGTCTATTCCTGCAAGCAATCGAAGAACGAGCAAGAATATGATAAAGCAATCTGAATATTGCAAATATATATGAGGTATTGATAATGGTGGGGATCCGGAAGCGGTCTTGGTCTGGTCGTTGGACACAAACGAAGTACACGAAGTTGCAATGGCTAACTTTTAACTAAACAAATCCCAAGGAAAAGCTACTAGATGGATCTACTTATATAGGAGCAAGGGGTGGCGGCCAAGGAGGTGGGAGGACGTCCCAAGGCAGCCTAAAACTAAATCTAGGTCGTACAAGGCCAATGGGCCCAAGTGGAGGTGATGTAACACCTTTGGACTTGTAGTTTGACTCGGATTCTGCTGCAACATCAGATTGTTTCGTCCACAACTCAACGCTCCGGACGAATTTGAAGGTGATTCCAATTGGGTTGGAAAGTGCACGAAATCTAGTTTCCAACAAAAAAAGAATCACCCAATTCAGAGTCCGTATAAAAAACTTGTGTCCGTTTTGAGTCAGGTGTGTCTGTGCAGTCTGAATCTGAATCCAGAACGTGAGAGACTTGGACTCTATCTTCTCTTGGGCCAAAAGTGACGTGAGAGAACTTTTTGGACAGCAAATAAACATCTCTTTCTTCCTTATCTTCATATGTGGATTGTACAAATGTCCCATACACCTGCAATTAGACAAAACACAAAAGTGTGTGAAGTATTTTTGTTCTGGATAACATAAATAGATTATTGAATAGTTTGCACTAGAAATCACCTGACAAATATGCATATATGCAATATTTTTGGTCATATCCAAGGTAGTCATGTCCTCATCAAAATTCGTCCGGAGCGTTGAGTTGTGGACGAAACAATCTGATGCTGCAGCAGAATCCGAGTCAAACTACAAGTCCAAAGGTGTTACATCACCTCCACTTGGGCCCATTGGCCTTGTACGACCTAGATTTAGTTTTAGGCTGCCTTGGGACGTCCTCCCACCTCCTTGGCCGCCACCCCTTGCTCCTATATAAGTAGATCCATCTAGTAGCTTTTCCTTGGGATTTGTTTAGTTAAAAGTTAGCCATTGCAACTTCGTGTACTTCGTTTGTGTCCAACGACCAGACCAAGACCGCTTCCGGATCCCCACCATTATCAATACCTCATATATATTTGCAATATTCAGATTGCTTTATCATATTCTTGCTCGTTCTTCGATTGCTTGCAGGAATAGACCTTCGTGGTCAGGCTGACCGTGCTTCCGGCATCGTCAGTAACCTCAGAAGATTGGTTTAGCGACTGCTAAGGCGCAACGTCGTGCACGTTTGTAGTCGGATCGTCAAAGTCGTCTCCACCAAATCGATAGTTATCATCTCATCGAAAGATCGGGACCCTCGCCTCTATCAGGATCTGCCACATTCAGATCCGTATGTATTTTGCAAATTTTCTATGTCTACAATGCTCTGCACGGAGCTACTCTAGCTAATTGCTCCCACTTTCAATACGTATCCAGATTGAGACTCAGAGTCATCTGGATCGATGTAAAAGCTTGCATTGATGTAACTCTTCACGACGAACTCTTTATCACCTCCATAATCGAGAAATATTTGCTTAGTCCTCTATGGATAATTTTGACCGCTGTCTAGTGACCTACTCCTGGATCACTATTGGTACCTCCCTACCAGACCTATGGAAAGGCATACAATAGGTTTGGTACACATCATGGCATACTTTATAGAACCTATGACTGAAGCATAGGGAATGACTGTCATTCTCTCTCTATATTCTGCCGTGGTTGGGTTTTGAGTCTTACTCAACTTCACACCTTGTAACACAGGTAAGAACCCTTTCTTTGACTGATCCATTTTGGACTCCTTCGAAATCTTGTCACGGTATGTGCTTTGTGAAAGTCCTATCAAGCGTATTGATCTATCTCTATAGATCTTGATGCTCAATATATAAGTAGCTTCACCGAGGTCTTTTATTTAAAACAATCTTATTCAAGTATCCTTTTATGCTATCCAGAAATTCTATATCATTCCTGATCAACAATATTTCATCCACATATAATATCAGAAATGCTACAGAGCGCCCACTCACTTTCTTGTAAATACAGGCTTCACCATAAGTTTGTATAAAATCATATGCTTTGATCACCTTATCAAAGCGTATATTCCAACTCCGAGATGCTTGCACCAGTCCATAAATGGATTGCTGGAGCTTGCACACTTTGTTAGCACCTTTAGGATCAACAAAACCTTCTAACTACATCATATACAACTCTTCTTTAAGAATCCATTAAGGAATGCAGTTTTGACATCCATTTGACAGATTTCATAAAATACGGCAATTGCTAACATGATTCGAACAGACTTAAGCATCACTTCGAGTGAGAAAATCTCATCATAGTCAACACCTTGAACTTGTCGAAAACATTTTGCGACAAGTCGAGCTTTGTAGACAGTAACATTACCATCAGCGTCAGTCTTCTTCTTGAAGATCCATTTTTGCTCTATGGCTCGCCGATCATCGGGCAAGTCAACCAAAGTCCACACTTTGTTCTCATGCATGGATCCTATCTCGGATTTCATGGCTTCAAGCCATTTATCGGAATTTGGGCTCATCATCGCTTCCTCATAGTTCGTAGGTTCATGATGGTCTAGTAGCATGACTTCCAGAATAGGATTACCATACCACTCTGGTGCGGAACATGCTCTGGTTGACCTACGAGGTTCGGTAGTAACTTGATCTGAAGTTTCATGATCATTATCATTAGCTTCCTCTCTAATTGGTGTAGGCATCACGGGAACGGTTTTCTGTGATGAGCTACTTTCCAACTCGATAGAAGGTACAATTACCTCATCAAGTTCTACTTTCCTCCCACTCACTTCTTTCGAGAGAAACTCCTTCTCTAGAAAGGATCCATTCTTAGCAACAAAAATCTTGCCTTCGGATCTGTGATAGAAGGTGTACCCAAAAGTTTCTTTTGGGTATCCTATGAAGATGCACTTCTCTGATTTGGGTTCGAGCTTATCAGTTTGAAACTTTTTCACATAAGCATCGCAACCCCAAACTTTAAGAAATGACAACTTAGGTTTCTTGCCAAACCATAGTTCATACGGTGTCGTATCAATGGATTTAGATGGTTGATACGTCTCCAACGTATCTACTTTTTTCTCACACTTTCCCTCTTGTTTTGGACTCTAATTTGCATGATTTGAATGAAACTAACCCCGGACTAGCGCTGTTTTTAGCAGAACTACCATGGTGTTATTTTTATGCAAAAATAAAAGTTCTCGGAATGGAACAAAACTTTGCGAGGATTTTTTATATCAATAATAAGAATTTCTGGAGCCAAGACCTACTGGAGAGGGACCCCTAGCTGGGTACAACCCACCAGGGCGCTCCCCCCTCTCCTGGCACGCCCAGGTGGGTTGTACCCACCTGGTGGCCCCGCAGACCTCAACCCTGGCACTATAAATTCCTATTTTTAGAGAAAAAATTAGGGAGAAAGAATTATCACGATCCACGAGATAGAGCCGCCACCAAGCCTCATTCTTCCTCGGGAGGGCAGATCTGGAGTCTGTTTGGGGCTCCGGAGAGGGGGATCTTCGTTCTTCATCATCACCAACCCTTCTCCATCGCCAATTCCATGATGCTCCCCACCGAGAGTGAGTAATTCCTTCGTAGGCTCGCAGGTCGGTGAGGAGTTGGATGAGATTCATCATGTAATCGAGTTAGTTTTGTTAGGGCCTGATCCCTAGTATCCACTATGTTCTTAGATTGATGTTGCTATGACTTTGCTATGCTTAATGCTTGTCACTTTGGGCCCGGGTGCCATGATTTCAGATATGAACCGTTTACGAATTCATCATTATATCCATGTTCTAGATCCGATCTTGCAAGTTATAGTCACCTACTACGTGTTATGATCTGGCAACCCCGATGTGACAATAACCGTGCCCACTCCCGGTTATGACCGTAGTTTGAGGAGTTCATCTATTCACTATGTGTTAATGCTTTGTTCCGGTTCTCTATTAAAAGGAGGCCTTAATATCCCTTTAGTTTCCAATATGGACCCCACTGCCATGGGAGGGTAGGACAAAAGATGTCATGCAAGTTCTTTTAATAAAGCACGTATAACTATTTATGGAATACATGCCTACATTATATCGATGAATTCGAGCTAGTGCCGTATCACCCTAGGTTATAACTGTTACATGATGAATATCATCCAACAAGTCACCGATCCAATGCCTACAAACTTTTCCATATTGTTTTCACTAAGTTACTACTACTATCATCACTGTTACACTTGCTACAAAATTACTGCTATCACCGTTACTGTTACTATTGCTTCTATCACTATTGTCAAAACTATCAAACTACTTTGCTACTGATCACTTTGCCGCAGATAATTAATCTCTAGGTGTGGTTGAATTAACAACTCAGCTGCTAATACCTTCAAACATTCTTTGGCTCCCCATGTGTCGAATCTATAAATTTGGGTTGAATACTCTACCCTCGAAAACTGTTGTGATCCCCTATAGTTGTGGGTTATCAACGGTGCCCTATTTAAAGTGAATGGAGCTGTCTCTAATGCATAACCCCAAAATGATAGTGGTAAATCGGTAAGATACATCATAGATCGCACCATATCTAATAAAGTACGGTTACGATGCTCGGACACACCATTACGCTGTGTTGTTCCAGGTGGCGTGAGTTGGAAACTATTCCACATTGTTTTAAATGAAGGCCAAACTCGTAACTCAAATATTTGCCTCCATGATGAGATCATAGAATCTTTATTTTCTTGTTATGATGATTCTCCACTTCACTCTGAAATTATTTGAACTTTTCAAATGTTTCAGACTTGTGTTTCATCAAGTAGATATACCCATATTTGCTCAAATCATCTGTGTAGGTCAGAAAATAACGATACCTGCCGCGTGCCTCAACACTCATTGGACCGCATACATCGGTATGTATTATTTCCAATAAGTCATTGGCCCACTCCATTGTTCTGGAGAATGGAGTTTTAGTCATCTTGCCCATGAGGCATGGTTCACAAGTATCAAATGATTCATAATCAAGTGATTCCAAAAGCCCATTTGCATGGAGTTTCTTCATGCACTTTACACCAATATGACCTAAACGGCAGTGCCACAAGTAAGTTGCACTATCATTATTAACTTTGCATCTTTTGGCTTCAATATTATGAATATGTGTATCACTACGATCGAGATTCAATAAAAATAGACCAATCATCAAGGGTGCATGACCATAAAAGATATTACTCATAAAAACAGAACAACCATTATTCTCTGATTTAAATGAATAACCATCTCGCATCAAACAAGATCCAGATATAATGTTCATGCTCAACGCTGACACCAAATAACAATTATTCAGGTCTAAAACTAATCCTGAAGGTAGATGTAGAGGTAGTGTGCCGACGGCGATCACATCGACCTTGGAACCATTTCTGATGCGCATCGTAACCTCGTCCTTAGCCAATCTTCGTTGAATCCATAGCCCCTGTTTCGAGTTGCAAATATGAGCGACAGAACTATTATCAAATACCCAGGCGCTACTGTGAGCATTAGTAAGGTACACATCAATAACATGTATATCAAATATACCTTTCACTTTGCCATCCTTCTTATCCGCCAAATACTTGGGGCAGTTCTGCTTCCAGTGACCAGTCCCTTTGCAGTAGACGCACTCAGTTTCAGGCTTAGGTCCAGACTTGGGCTTCTTCCCAGGAGTAGCAACTTGCTTGCTATTCTTCTTGAAGTTCCCCTTCTTCCCTTTGCCCTTTTTCTTGAAACTAGTGGTCTTGTTAACCATCAACACTTGATGCTCCTTGATTTCTACCTCCGCAGCCTTAAGCATTGTGAAGAGCTTGGAAATTGTCTTTTCCATCCCTTGCATATTATAGTTCATCACAAAGCCTTTATAGCTTGGTGGCAGTGATTGAAGAACTCTGTCAATAACACTATCATCCGGAAGATTAACTCCTAGCTGAGTCAAGTGGTTATGGTACCCAGACATTCTGAGTATGTGTTCACTGACAGAACTGTTCTCCTCCATCTTGCAGCTATAGAACTTGTTGCAGACTTCATATCTCTCAACTCGGTTATTTGCTTGAAATATTAACTTCAATTCTTGGAACATCTCATATGCCCCATGACGTTCAAAACGTCTTTGAAGTCCCGATTCTAAGCCGTAAAGCATGTCACACTGAACTATCGAGTAGTCATCAGATTTAGCTTGCCAGACGTTCATAACGTCTAGGGTTGCTCCTGCAGGAGGCCTTGCACCTAGCGGTGCTTCCAGGGCGTAATTCTTCTGTGCAACAATGAGGATAATCCTCAAGTTACAGACCCAGTCCGTGTAGTTGCTACCATCATCTTTCAACTTAGCTTTCTCTAGGAACACATTAAAATTCAAGGGAACGGTAGCACGGGCCATTGATCTACAACAACATAGATATGCAAAAACTATCAGGACTAAGTTCATGATAAATCTAAGTTCAATTAATCATATTACTAAAGAACTCCCACTTAGATAGACATCCCTCTAGTCATCTAAATGATCTCGTGATCCATATCAACTAAACCATGTCCGATCATCACGTGAGATGGAGTAGTTTTCAATGCTGAACATCTCTATGTTGATCATATCTACTATATGATTCACGTTTGACCTTTTGGTCTCAGTGTTCTGAGGCCATATCTGCATATGCTAGGCTCATTAAGTTTAACCTGAGTATTCTGCACATGCAAAACCGTCTTACACCCGTTGTATGTGAACGTGGAGCTTATCACACCCGATCATCACGTGGTGTCTCGGCACGACAAACTATAACAACAGTGCATACTCAGGCAGAACACTTATACCTTGAAATTTAGTGAGGGATCATCTTATAATGCTACTGTCGTACTAAGCAAAATAAGATGCATAAAAGATAAATATCACATGCAATCAAAATATGTGACATGATATGGCCATCATCATCTTGTGCCTTTGATCTCCATGTCCAAAGCACCGTCATGATCTCCATCATCAGTGGCTTGACAGCTTGATCTCCATCTAGCGTCGTTGTCATCTCCCCAACTATTTCTTCTACAACTATCGCTATCGCATAGTGATAAAGTAAAGCAATTACATGGCGATTGCATTTCATACAATAAAGCGACAACCATAAGGCTCCTGCCAGTTGCTGATAACTTCTACAAAACATGATCATCTCATACAATAACTTATATCACATCATGTCTTGACCATATCACATCACAACATGCCCTGCAAAAACAAGTTAGACATCCTCTACTTTGTTGTTGCAAGTTTTACATGGCTGCTACGGGCTTCTAGTAAGAACAATTCTTACCTACGCATCAAAACCACAACGATGTTTCATCAAGTTTGTTGTTTTAACCTTCAACAAGGACCGGCTGTAGTCAAATTTGATTCAACTAAAGTTGGACAAATAGACACCCGACAACCACCTTTATGCAAAACAAGTTGCATGTCTGTCGGTCGAACCGGTCTCATGAACGTGGTCATGTAAGCTTGGTCCGGGCCGCTTCATCCAACAATACCGCCGAATCAAAATAAGATGTTGGTGGTAAGCAGTATGACTATCATCGCCCACAACTCTTTGTGTTCTACTCGTGCATATCATCTACGCATAGACCTGGCTCTAATGCCACTGTTAGGGAACATAGCATGCGATTTCAAAAAAATTCCTATGATCACGCAAGATCTATCTAGGAGATGCATAGCAACGAGAGGGGAAGAGTGTGTCTACGTACCCTAATAGACCGAAAGCGGAAGCGTTATGTTAACGCAGTTGCTGTAGTCAAACGTCTTCGCAATCCAACCTATCAAGTACCGAACGTACGACACCTCCGAGTTCAGCAAACGTTCAGCTCGATGACGCCCTCGAACTCTTAATCCAGCAGAGGGTTGAGGGAGACTTTCGTCAGCACGACGGCGTGGTGACGGTGATGGTGATGTGATCCGCGTAGGGCTTCGCCTAAGCACTACGTGAATATGACCGGAGGAGTAAACCGTGGAGAGAGACATCGCATACGGCTTGGAACAATTGGTGTGTCTCCAAGGGGTGCCCTGCCCATGTATATAAAGGAAGGAGAGGAGGAGGCCGGCCACCAGGGGTGCGCCAAGGGGGAGTCCTACTAGGACTCCACTCCAAGTAGGATTCGGCCCCCCTTTTTTCCTTCTCACGGAGGGGGGAAAGAGGGAAGGGAGAGGGAAGAGGAGAAGGAAAGGGGGGCGCGCCCCTCCCCTCGTCCAATTCGTACTCCCTATGGGAGGGGGGAGCGGCCACCCCTTGTGGGATGCCTCCCCTCTCCCCTATGGCCCATGTAGGCCCAATATTTCCCCTGGGGGTTCCGGTAGCCCCTCGGTTCTCTGAAATATACCCGAACCATTCTGGTGTCCGAATATCATCATCCAGGGAAGTGGCCGGCGACGCCGTGGAGGAAGTGGCCAGCGACGCCGCCATGGAAGGAGCCGCGCCATGTCGGCTCAGGACCGAGCACCGGCAGCACTGTGAGATCGAATCAAGAAGAAAATGTGGCGATTAGTGTAGAACCTCTTTGGTGGCGCAAATTAGGCCTCAACTTCATCCGAGGAATTGGTGATGATGTTGCTCTTCCGGTGGTGCAGGTGAAGATGAGGTGTGGGAATGGAGGTGGCGTGAAAGGCTAGGGGAACTGTAAGTGCATCTAGTGCCACCCCTAGTTGGTTTTGGAGTATTGACAACAAACTTGGTTGAGGGACTAATGTGTTTGTGAGAATTGCAGGATAACACGGGTAGTAGTCCCTTATTGATTCAGTTTACCTACCAGAGATGACCCCTAAAAATATGTGAAGACATTGAAGACAATGGTGGTCTGTGAAGACTTTCACGGTGAAGACTATGACATGAGAATACATTCATGTGAAGACTATGGAGTGCGAAGACATAGTTGTTTCGTAGTTTCCTTTTCTTCTTTGTTGAGTCATAGGAACCACCGTACTGTTAAGTGGGGTCCAAGTGAACAAAGTCAGAGTGACTGATGTGATGCTCAACCAAATCCTATGTCTTCGAGGGAAGACAATGCGAGCAAATCTTATCCACAGCTGGATGAGTTAGCTTTACATGTAGCCCAAGTCAAGCCGCCGCGTGTGTTTGAAATCTGACCGTTGGACACCTGTCAGTTCCTTAGTGGCCTAGGGTCATTCCAGACAAATCAGGTCGGATTGCCTCCTGGCTATAAATAGCCCACCCCTACACCATAAATTGGTGGCTGCTTAGAGTTAGTTCACGGCTTTTGTCGTTTGAGAGCAACCCACCTCTGAAGCATTTAAGAGAGACATCTTTGCGAGGACAAAGCCCTAAACACCCAGAGCCAAAGAGTATTAGGAATCACTGAAGTCTTTCTGTCCGCGTGACCTGAAGACTTGTTACACTTGAGGACTGTGAATCCTCCAGCCGGTTGGGCGTCGTGTTCTGAGCATCCAAGAGTCATTGTGGATCGCCGGTGAATGAAGTCTGTGAAGGTTTGGAAGTCTAGCTTGAAGACTTACTAGAGTGATTGGGCGAGGACTGGGTGTCCTTAGCTCAAGGGGAATAAGGTGAAGAAGCGGTCTTGTGAGTTAAATCTCAGCCTCCCTAACCAGACGTACAGTTGTCACAACAACTGGAACTGGTCTACCAAATCCTTGTCTTCACCAAGCAACTGGTTCTATCCTTCACTTTCCTTTACTTTAAAGTTTGTCTTCATGAAGTCACTGTTTGCCTGTATAATCTGATTAACTTCACCGAGTGAAGACTGTTTACTGTTTGGCTTCATGCTGTCTTCCATCCCGATCCTTACTAGCTAGTTGCTCATAGTCTTCGTGCTTTCACTTCATTGCAATCTTGACTATGGCTTGTCTAGTGTAGTCTACCTTCCGCTGTGTATCAATAGGTTCATTTCTATTGTTTGTCTTCAAAGACATCGTGTTTTGAAGACTTTCGTAAAAATCGCCTATTCACCCCCTCTAGTCGATAACTAGCACTTTCAATTGGTATCAGAGCAAGGTGATCCCTTGTTCTGTGTGATTCGGTTTAACCACATGGAGTTTTAGCTATGTCGACTGCAGGGATAATCAAAGTCTCCGCGGTGTGCCCTGTCTTCGATGGCACTGATTACCCCTACTGGAAGAACAAGATGCGCATGCATCTTGAAGCCATTGACGTCGACCTCTGGTATGTCGTCAAGAATGGAGTTCCCAAGGTCGGTGAAGGTGTCACCGTTGCTGATGTCAAGAGGTTCATTCAACTAGATTCGATTGCCAAGAACATCATCTATGGTCATCTGACCAAAGGACAATATGGCCGTGTGAGTGCTCTAGAAACTACAAAGCTAGTCTGGGACTAGCTCTCCAAGGTCAACAAAGGCGTCTCAACCCAGAGAGGTGTTGGGGAACGTGGTAATTTCAAAAATTTCCTACGCACACGCAAGATCAGGTGATGCATAGCAACGAGAGGGGAGAGTGTGATCTACGTACCCTTGTAGACCGACATCGGAAGTGTTAGCACAACGCGGTTGATGTAGTCGCACGTCTTCACGGCCCGGCCGATCAAGTACCGAAACTACGGCACCTCCGAGTTCTAGCATATGTTCAGCTCGATGACGATCCCTAGACTCCGATCCAGCAAAGTGTCGGGGAAGAGTTCCGTCAGCACGACGGCGTGGTGACGATCTTGATGTACTACTGTCGCAGGGCTTCGCCTAAGCACCGCCACAATATTATCGAGTACTATGGTGGAAGGGGGCACCGCACACGGTTAAGAATATGATCACACGGATCAACTTGTGTGTCTATGGGGTGCCCCCTGCCCCCGTATATAAAGGAGCAAGGGGGAGGCCGGCCGGCCCTTGTGGGCGCGTCAAGGAGGAGTAGGATTCCTACTCCTAGTTGGAGTAGGTTTCCACCTTTCCTAGTCCAACTAGGAGAAGGGGGGAAAGGGGGGAAGAGGGGAAGGAAGGGAGAGAGGGGCCGCGCCCCAAATCCCTTGTCCAATTCGGACTGGGCTTGGGAGGGGCGCGCGCCACCTCCTGGTCCTTCCCACTAAGGCCCATTAAGGCCCATTGCTTCTTCCTCGTATTCCCGTAACTCCCCGGTACCTCCGAAAATACCCGAATCACTCGGAACCTTTCCGATGTCCGAATATAGTCGTCCAATATATCGATCTTTACGTCTCGACCATTTCGAGACTCCTCGTCATGTCCCCGATCTCATCTGGGACTCTAAACTCCTTCGGTACATAAAAACTCATAAACTCATAATATAACTGTCATCGAAACCTCAAGCTTGCGGACCCTACGGGTTCGAGAACAAGTAGACATGACCGAGACACATCTCCGGTCAATAACCAATAGCAGAACCTGGATGATCATATTGGCTCCTACATATTCTACGAAGATCTTTATCGGTCAGACCGCATAACAACATACGTTGTTCCCTTTGTCATCGGTATGTTACTTGCCCGAGATTCGATCGTTGGTATCTCAATACCTAGTTCAATCTCGTTACCGGCAAGTCTCTTTACTCATTCCGTAATACATCATCTCACAACTAACTCATTAGTTGCAATGCTTGCAAGGCTTATGTGATGTGCATTACCGAGAGGGCCCAGAGATACCTCTCCGATAATTGGAGTGACAAATCCTAATCTCGAAATACGCCAACCCAACATGTACCTTTGGAGACACCTGTAGAGCTCCTTTATAATCACCCAGTTACGTTGTGACGTTTGGTAGCACATAAAGTGTTCCTCTGGTAAACGGGAGTTGCATAATCTCATAGTCATAGGAACATGTATAAGTCATGAAGAAAGCAATAGCAACATACTAAACGATCGGGTGCTAAGCTAATGGAATGGGTCATGTCAATCACATCATTCTCCTAATGATGTGATCCCGTTAATCAAATAACAACTCTTTTGTTTATGGTTAGGAAACATAACCATCTTCGATTAACGAGCTAGTCAAGTAGAGGCATACTAGTGACACTCTGTTTGTCTATGTATTCACACATGTATTATGTTTCCGGTTAATACAATTCTAGCATGAATAATAAACATTTATCATGAAATAAGGAAATAAATAATAACTTTATTATTGCCTCTAGGGCATATTTCCTTCAAGAGGCTCAAGGATTGATGTTCTTCGCAACCTCTTCAACCGCTTCAAGAGAAACGACAATGAGAATGTCTAGCTCACATTTGATCGCCTCATTGATATCACAAATGAGCTTCGCGTGCTTGGCGCCACTAAGATCACCAAGCACGAAATCGTCAAGAAGCTTTTGAGATCACTCGACGGCTCATTCGACACTCTGGCCCTGATGATTCAAGAACGTCCTGACTTCAAGACTCTCGATCCGTCTGACATACTTGAGAGACTCAACACACATGATTTCCAGTTATCTGAGAAGAGAGACATCTATGGCCCCAACAATGGCTGAACCCGGACTTTGAATGCAAAGGTTGTGTCCTCATCTGAAGAAGAATCTGACTGCAGTTCTGGGGATCCTGAAGACATTGGAAGGGAACTAGGTATGTTCGTGAAGAACTTCCAGAAGTTCTCCAAGAAGAAAGGCTTCGGAAAGTCTTCAAGATCCAGCTCAAGAAATAATGAAGCTTACTCTCGTGACTACAAGAAGAGAACATGCCACAAATGCAAGAAACCTGGTAACTACATCTCTGAGTATCCTCAATGGTACAATGAGACCAAGAAGAAGAGGAAGAGAAAAGAATATGATTCTGATGACAAGAAGAAGAAGAAATCCTCGAAGTCTTCTTCAAAGTCTTCATCAAAGCCTTCATCATATAAGAAGAGCTCATCAAGCAAGGCTCGTGCGTTTGTTGGCAAGGAAATGGATTCGGAGGAGGAGTCTCCTTCTGAGGAGGCGGTGGTGGAGTCGGAGGAGGAGTCCGATTCAGGTGTGGCAAGACTGGCTCTAGCTTCATCCTATGTCGCCAAGTCCATATTCAACACTGAAGACAATGACGTCGTCACCAACACTGATGCTGATGATGAGAATGACTCTGCTCCCACCTACTGCTTCATGGCACGTGGTGCCAAGGTAAACTCACGCGATGCTTACTTTCAAACATCTAGTGAAGATGACTCTGAATGTGAATCTAAACCTAGCTACAAAACATTTGCTAAAATTGTAACAGAACAACAAAATGCTATGGAACACATTCAAAAGTTGCTAGACAAAAGCGATGACCTATTGGACGTGGAAATGACTCGAACCCAGTCCTTAATTGAAGACATTAAAAATCTTCATGTTAAGTACAAAGAACTTGAAAGTCGTAATGAAACACTCTCAGCTACTCATGAGAAGCTTTCCTATGATTATCTTCAAAGGAAGCAAGAACTTGAGAACCTGAGAGCGTCCCATGAAGATCTTCAAAAGGAGAATGAGTCACTTCGCGCTCAACAGATCAGTACCGCTCAGGAAGACTTTGAGCCACCATGTTTAAAATGTCTTGAGCGTGATAATGTTGTCTCTATTGCTGAATGTTCAACTGCTGCTACTGTTGCTATGTCTTCAACTGCCGATGTGGAAACTAACCCCTCTTCCGAGGATACCACTACTATTGCTGATGAGAATGCTAGGTTGAAGACATTGCTTGAAACAGGGATGTACAAAAGCCTCAAAGGGCATCTGTAGCAACCAGACCTCAAACAGTCTGATCTCTGTGCTCAGGTGTCATCCCTGGATCAGTAATGCTGACACCACACAGTACTCGGAGGATTTATAGCAGAGTAGCAATCACACACTTATTACAGCGAGTGTCTCAAAAGAGAACTTATTACAATAAGTATGGCTTAAGGCCATCTAATAACGATAACAACGGAAGGCTTGGAAGATAAGTGAGTCCATCAACTCCAACGGCATCACTGAGTATAGGACCACGACCTAAGAACTCCTTAATCGTCGTCTGAAAAGTCTGCAACATTAACGTTGCAGCCCAAAAACGGGTCAGCACATGGAATATGTTGGCAAGGTAACACATAGAGAGTAATGGAATGAAACAACTATACTATACGCAAATTTGGCTAGTGGAAAGCTCTATGGTTACAGTTTTGCGTAAAGCCAATTTTTCCCTACTTCAAAGGAATAAAATTTAATTACTATCATGGTGGTTGTTAAACATTGAGAATGGTTGACAGCATTCTCAATCCCAATTAAGCATCATCATTAAACATAACCCAAAAAAATTAATTTAGAGTAACATGTTGAGATTCACAGGAAAATCCAAGTACTAGATACTCAAGATATCCATAACCGGGGACACGGCTAACCATGATTAGTTTATTACACTCTGCAGAGGTTTGCGCACTTTTCCCCACAAGACTCGATCGCCTCCGTTTGGTTTCTCGCACTACATGGTGTTTGAGAAGACGGATGACCGAGACATAGTCTTTCAGAAGCGCTAGTACCTTACGATCGGGTAGACCGTACCACCTACATCCCCTACATCTGCTAGTCTACCACTTTAAGAGTTCGCACAACTTAGTCAACTATGCTAGAGCCCATAATAGCTTGTGGCTGCACACGGAAGTTTCTAGTATGAATAGTCTCATGATCCCTTTGAGCCTGGGTGACGGTCCAAAAGAAAACAGGCAAGTCCTGGAATACCCAGGTGCCTTAATCCACCCAGATGTGTGTTTAAGTTGCCACCTTAGATAAACCATTAATTAACAATATCACATATGTCATGGATATCACTCACCCAATCCACGTCTACTAGCATAGCATGGCAATATAAGCAAATGTAGAAGTAACTCCCAAAGGTTTGATAATAAACAGGTAATAGGTACTATCTCATCTACTTCCCATCCCATAATTTAGTTAGATCCTAATCATGCAATGTGTGAGGATTGATCTAATGCAATAAAACTAGGTAGTAGAAAAGGTATGATCAAAGTGTTACTTGCCTTGCTAATGATCCGCGAAACCTAACGATTCGAAGAAACAGGCGGCGCACTCCGGGTATTCTATCACGGACAAACAAACAAGCATACAATAAGTACTCATCTAATGCACGGGTAAAACTCAAATAAGAGATCTAACCAGAAGGTTCAACTTAAGAACTCCGGTTGGCAAAAAGAATCAAATCGAACGAAGCAACAAAAGATGAACGACGAAAGAAAACAACTTCGTTCTAGTAATCTGGATCTAGGGCAAATTTTACAGTAGCAAAATCTTGTTTAGGTTGGTTAAACGGATAGAGGGTTTCGAGACGAATCCCTAGGCGCTTGAATCGCCTGATTCCGATAAACGAGGGAAAAGTTAAACTAAAATGAAAATCGGATCAGGAATCGCGATCAGAAAAATCGCGGATTTAATCCGAGAAAAAGAAAAACGACGAACGACGAATTTTTTTCTCCTTTTTTTGGCACAAAAAACGAGGCGCGATGAACCTCGGGCGGCAGGATCGTCGGTGGCGGCGGCGGCGGCTCCGGCGGCGCACGTGGATAGAGGTGGGGCTGATGGGCTGGGGCGGCTTGGGGCGGCGCTATTTAAAGGCTGCCCCCGGGCGGTGTCCAGCTCGGGTACGGCCCGAAGTCGGTTCGTTTTTTTAATTATTCCGCTCGGAAGAAAAATAAAAAGAAAAACTAAACGGACTCCAAAAATTCCGAAATAAATTTTCACGGGCTTCTAAAATCAAGCCGCACAAGGTAAACATTTATTTGGGACCTAAATGAAACTTTGAAAAATGCACTTTTTTCATAAATTCAAATAAAACACCGAAAAACTCCGAAATAAAATCTTATTTGATTTTATTATTAAATCCTCAATATTTCTTTATTTTGGGAAAGTCATTTTATTCCCTCTCTCATATTTTTGTAGTAGAAATAATTGATGATAAAATAAATAAAACTAAATGATCCTATTCTCAAAATTTGAGAGAACTCAAATATGAAAATAACGAAATCCCCAACTCTCTCCGTGGGTCACTGAGTTGCGTAGAATTTCTAGGATCAACCAAAATGCAAAATAAAATATGATATGCATGATGATCTAATGTATAACATTCCAAATTGAAAATTTGGAATGTTACAAACCTACCCCCCTTAAGATGAATCTCGCCCTCGAGATTCGGGTTGGCTAGAAAATAGGTGAGGGTGGTCTTTGAGCAAATCTTCCTCTCGCTCCCAGGTGGCTTCATCCTCCGTGTGGTGGCTCCACTGAACCTTGCAAAACTTGATAACCTTGCTGCGAGTAACTCGGCTGGCAAAATCGAGGATCTTAATTGGTTTCTCCTCGTAGGTCAAATCGTTATCCAACTGAATAGTTTCCAAAGGCACTGTGTCTCTCAACGGTATGTCAGCCATCTCCACGTGACATTTCTTTAACTGAGAAATGTGGAACACATCATGAACTCCTGACAATCCTTCGAGCAATTCCAACTTATAGGCCACTTCTCCCATACGCTCCAAAACTCGATATGGTCCTACAAATCGTGGCGCTAATTTCCCTTTAACTCCAAAACGCTTTGTTCCCGAAGTGGAGATACTCGAAGATAAGCTCTGTCTCCGACTTCGTAAATTGTCTCCTTGCGTTTAGAATCTGCATAACTTTTCTGTCTGGACTGGGCTACCTTGAGCCTATCGCGAATCAATTTCACCTTATGTTCAGACTCTTTAATCAAGTCAGGACCAAACAACTGGCGGTCTCCAACTTCGTCCCATGATAACGGTGTCCTGCACCTCCTTCCGTACAAGGCTTCGAAAGGGGCCATCTTTAAACCGGTCTGGTAACTATTGTTGTAAGAGAACTCTGCATATGGCAAATTATCGTCCCAACTAGATCCGTAATCTAGCGCACAAGCTCTCAGCATATCCTCCAAAATCTGATTGACTCTCTCGGTCTGTCCATCTGTCTGTGGATGAAAAGCTATACTGAATTCTAGCCTGGTACCCAAAGTTTTGTGCAACTGCTTCCAGAACTTTGAGGTAAACTGGGTTCCTCTATCTGATACGATACTCCTTGAAACTCCATGCAACCATACGATCCTGGTCATGTATATCTTTGCCAACTTAGCACTGGTGTAAGTGGTCTTTACCGGGATGAAATGAGCTACTTTCGTCAATCGATCAACTACAACCCAAATCGAGTCATATCCTGAACGAGTCCTCGGTAATCCCGTGATAAAATCCATGCCTAACTTATCCCACTTCCATTCGGGTATCGGCAATGGTTGTAACAATCTTGCTGGCTTCTGATGCTCTGCCTTTACTCTCTGACATACATCACAATCTGCTACATACTCCGCAATATCCTTCTTCATTCCGGTCCACCAGAAAATATCCTTCAAATCCAGATACATCTTGGTATTTCCTGGGTGAATTGAATACGGTGAGTCATGTGCCTCTTGCAAAATCAACTTCCTGATCTCTGGGTCATTGGGCACATAAATGCGGTCTTCAAACCATAGGGTGTCGTGCTCATCCTCACGGAATCCTTTAGCTTTTCCTTTGCTCAGATTCTCCTTTATAGCGGCAATCTCTTTGTCAGCTTTCTGAGCTTCCCTGATTTTATCCATCAAGGTGACTGAATCTCCAATGCTGCTACATAGCCTCTCGGAACTATCTATAAACATAGTTCACTAAGATTTTCGGTTAACTCCTTGGGTATTTCTCCCGTCATTAACGTATTGACATGGCTCTTACGACTTAATGCGTCAGCTACTACATTAGCCTTTCCGGGGTGATAATGCAATTTCATATCATAATCCTTGATAAGCTCCAACCATCTCCTTTGTCTGAGGTTTAACTCCTTCTGTGTGAAGATGTATTTCAAACTCTTATGATCCGTGTACACCTCACAATGATTTCCAATCAGAAAATGTCTCCATGTTTTCAAAGCATGCACTACGGCTGCTAACTCCAAATCATGCGTGGCATAATTCAACTCATGAGGCTTCAGTTGTCTTGAGGCATATGAAACAACTCTCCTTTCCTGCATAAGCACTGCTCCAAGTCCTCGACGTGAAGCGTCGCAATACACCTCATAATCCTTGGTCTGGTCTGGCAAAATCAACACTGGTGAGGTAACCAAGCGTTTCTTCAACTCCTGGAAACTAGCCTCACATTCCTCTGTCCATATGAACTTGGTATCTTTCTTCAACAACTCAGTCATAGGCTTCGCAATCTTTGAGAAATTCTCAATAAATCTCCGGCAGTATCCTGCAAGTCCAAGAAAAGTCTGGATCTCTCCAACTTTTGTTGGGGCTTCCCACTTGGTCATGGTTTCAACTTTAGCGGGATCTACTGCTATACCTTCTCCAGATATAACGTGTCCGAGGAATCCTACTTCCTTCAACCAAAACTCACATTTGCTGAACTTGGCATATAATTGATGTTCTCTGAGCTTTCCAAGTACCAAACGCAAATGCTCCTTATGCTCCTCTTCATTCTTCGAATAAACCAGGATATCATCAATGAACACTACGACGAACTTATCCAAGAACTCCATAAACACTTTGTTCATCATGTTCATAAAATAGGCAGGTGCATTAGTCAGACCAAATGACATAACAGTATACTCATACAGCCCATACCTGGTGGTAAAAGCTGTCTTCGGAATATCCTGTTCTCGAATCTTCAACTGGTGGTATCCTGATCGCAGATCGATCTTGGAAAATACCTTAGCTCCTTGCAATCGATAAAACAAATCATTTATCATTGGTAGCGGGTACTTGTTCTTGATCGTTACTTCATCCAATCCTCGATAATCAACAACCATCCTTAACGATCCATCTTTCTTCTCCACCAGAAGTACTGGCGATCCCCAAGGCGAAGAACTTGGGCGAATATATCCCTTATCCAGTAACTTTTTAATCTGCTTCTTAATTTCCACCAAATCCTTTGCTCGCATCCTATATGGTCTCTTTGATATTGGACCTGTGCCTGGCAATAGCTCAATCAAAAACTCAATATCTCTATCCGGTGGCATGTCTGGCAACTCCTCTGGAAATACATCAGGGAAATCTCTTACCACTGGTACTTCCTCCTGCACAACTCCTGTTAGGCAATTTACTTGAGTCCTCTTTGGCACATGCCGGGATACATACTTGATCCTTCTCCCTTCTAGGGTGGTAAGAAAAATGGACTTACTAGCACATTCTATATTCCCTTCATACTTTGATAACCAATACATGCCTAATATCACATCCAATCCTTGAGATTCCAATATTATTAGGTCTGAGGGAAAAACGTAGTTACCAATCCTTAATGGTAACCGATTACACCATAGACTAGCCACATACTCTGCTCCGGGCGAGGTTACTAACATGGGTGTCCTAAGGGCTTGGGTTGGTAGGTTATACTTATCCACAAATCCCCTTGAGATGTATGAATGCGATGCACCCGTATCAAAGAGAACGAGTGCAGTAAATGACTTAACCAAAAACTTACCTATTACTGCATCGGGCTGAGCTTCAACCTCCTCCACGCTAACGTGGTTCACCTGTCCCCTGTTGAAAGGGTTCGACTTCTTCCCAGAACTTCCCTTGCTATTTCCATTTTGTAATTCAGGACATTCATTGGCATAATGTCCTGTCTTCGAACACTTAAAGCAAGTGACTTGGCTTAGGTCCTTCTTGGCTGGGGTTGAGGGGTTGGTGTGGTTCTGGCCGTTGCTTCCTCCATTGCTATTATCATTCTTGTTGCCATTGTGATTGTGCGAGCTACCTCCTCCATGGGTATGCTGAAAATGTCCTCCCGGTCTAGGGGTAAAACGTGGCTTCTGCTGAGCTCCTGAATTGTACTTTCCTTGTCCATACGCCTCTTGCGATTCTCAATTTGTTGCTTCTTCCCTTCAATCATAAGAGCACGATCTACCAACTCCTGGTAGTTGTTGAAGGTGGCTACCATCAACTGCATGCTCAACTCATCATTCAGTCCTTCTAGAAACTTCTCCTGCTTAGCTGCATCCGTAGCGACGTCATCTGGTGCATAACGTGCTAACTTACTAAATTCCTCCACATACTGGCCAACTGTCCGTCCTCCTTGGCGCAAGTTGCGAAACTCACGCTTCTTCATGGCCATAGCTCCTGCTGAAACGTGTGCAGTACGAAAAGCCTGCTGAAACTGGTCCCATGTGACAGTGTCGACAGGGAAAGTGGCTGTGAAATTCTCCCACCATGATGCTGCGGGTCCTTCTAACTGATGTGCAGCAAACTTCACCTTCTCCACATCTATGCATCCTGCTGTGGTCAACTCCCTAACTGTCTTGCGGAGCCAATCATCTGCCACTATCGGCTCGGTGCTACTGGAAAACACTGGCGGATTCAGCCTAAGAAAACGGGCTAAGTGGTCAACAGGTGGGGGTGGTGGTGGTGGGTTGTTGTTGTTGTTCCCCTGATTCTGATTCTGGACTAGCAACTGCATCAATGTGTTCTGCTGCTGGATCAACTAGGTGAGCTCTGGTGGAAAGGCAAATCCGGGGTCACGTCTCGGAGGCATCTGAGGGTTTAGAAAAGATGAGATATAAGAATACAGGGGGTCTAAAGAGAAAACACTACCCATATGCACATGAGGCAAAACAAACAATTCACTTCAATCAATCAAACAAGGGCATACAATCGATCTATCTATCGCAAAAATGCTCAGACTACTATATTTACATGGTGGACTACTACTACTGATGAGGTGGTCTACTAGAAATATTCTTCGGTTGCAGACTCCATGATATCTGCTCCAGCTTCATCAACATAGTCATCATCACTACTATCTACTTCCAAGTCGGTGCCGTCGATGATGATGTAGTCTTCCGGGCTAATCTCCTGGGGTTCTTCGTCTTCATCTACTGGCGTAGGGCCTCCCATAAATATTCCAATCTTCTTGATTAGGTCGTCATTCTTCTCCACCAATACTTCAATTTCCTCTTCATAATCTTCACGTGTAGCCTTGAGTTCTTCCCCCAGTTCCTTGATTCTAGTCTTTGCCTTCTTCAGGTCTATCATGTCGGCGCACATCTGGTTTTGCTGTCGTCGAATGTGCTGGTTTAGCTCCTGGATAAAAGTTGCGATTGATCTATCCTTCCTGGTGCTGATCATCTCCCAGTGTTCATCTCGGCGCCCACAAATCTGGTAGATAGTATCCTTGAGATCCTTGCGTTAGACTTCTCCAATGCGTCCCATGGCGATGTGAGCTGCGATGCTCTTTCCTAGACTCCAAGTTGGTGCATCAAAAGAAAATTCTATGGGCTCAGTGACTGGCATGAACGTCCTTCCTGGAACTTGAACTTGAATCATCCAGCGCTCTTCTTCAGGTAAAGTGGCGTTGTAGGTTCCGGTGAAGCTTGGTACTCCTATATTCAGGTATCTAGTGACTTCCTTCAAGTGGCGTCCAAAGGGTGTATCTTCATCCGGTTGTGTGAACTTGTTCCTTACATCCGCCATCCTAAAGAGTAGAAAAGATGTGATAGAGGCGGAGGTGTCCCGTCTTTCGATGAGATGGTGGATTTCACTTTGGTGGAAGTCGACTTTGACGATCCGACTACGAACATGCGAGGATGTCGCGCCTTAGCAATCGCTAAACCAACTCCGAGAGGTTATTAACCACGCCGGAGCACGATCAACCTGACCACGAGGGTCTGTTTCCTGCGAGCAAACGAAGAACAAGCAAGAAACTAAGATTGCAATCTGGATATTGCGAATATAAGATGAAAGCTTTATTGATCAAGGTGGGGTTCTGTGACGCCTTTGTCTGGTCGTTGAACACAAACGAAGTACGCGAAGTTGCAGCTATGGCGAACTTTTAATCTAAACAAAACCCAAAGTCTAAACGATGCCCTAAGGGCTGTATATATGGAGGAAGAGGGGGGAATTTCGTGGCCCTTGGTGGAGGGGTCCGAAATCAACCCTATCTCTTGTTTCCCCACACATACGGACTCTAAAAATAGCCTATACTTATGTATTTCGAAATTACATGGGCCTGGCCCAATAATAAGGTGACGCAGCACCTAAAATAGCCTCGGGACGATATTTATGAAGTGGCATCTTGTATATTTCGTCCAAGGCTTCATGCACCCATTATGGTGGCTTCAAAGTCCTGAAATCATCACTTGTAACTCCGTTCTTGTTCCCCTTGCGCATGCCATCATCTCCATGCTTGTTCTTGCTCCAATGTTCATCCTTCTCCAAGCTAGGCCCTTCATTTGTAAGCAAAACAAATGTATCCAATTTAGGCAGCATCATATTCTCATGAACATTAGAATCATTACCAAGAAACGAAAGTACCTAGTAATTTAGTTGGCGTGCACGAGCTCTAGTAATTGGTCCAGTATGTATAGCAGCAGGGGCTGTGGGTGTAACAATTGTATTGATGTCCTCATCATCCTCCCCTTCTTGAAATGAAGTCGTCCTCGACGGAAGTTCATCTTCCTCACCGAAATAAGGCTTCAAATCTGCAATGTTAAAAGTGGGACGAACCCCAAAATCTGCAGGCAGCTCAAGTTTATATGCATTATCATTTATTTTCTCTAACACCTTAAAGGTACCATCAGCACGTGGCATTAGCTTTGATTTGCGCAAATCAGGAAATCTATCCTTACGCAAATGTAACCAAACAAGATCTCCAGGTGCAAACACAACATGTTTTCTACCCTTATCTCCAGCAAGTTTATATTTAGCATTCATACGCTCAATGTTTTCCTTAGTTAACTCATGCATTTTTAAAATCAATTCAGCACGTTGTTTAGCATCAAAATTAACCTTCTCCGAAGATGGAAGAGGCAACAAATCAATAGGTGCACGAGGTAGGAAACCATACACAACTTCAAAAGGGCACATCTTAGTAGTAGAATGCAATGAACGATTATAAGCAAATTCAATATGAGGCAAGGATTCCTCCCACATTTTCTTATTATTCTTCAAAATAGCCCTAAGCATAGTAGACAACGTTCTATTGACTACTTCAGTTTGTCCATCAGTTTGGGGGTGACAAGTAGTACTAAAAAGCAGTTTAGTCCCCAACTTAGCCCATAAACATCTCCAAAAGTGGCTAAGAAATTTAGTATCACGATCTGAAACAATAGTATTTGGCACACCTTGCAAGCGAATAATTTCACGAAAGAACAAATCAGCAACATTAACAGCATCATCGCTTTTATGACATGGTATAAAGTGTGCCATTTTCGAGAATCTATCCACGACAAAAAATATGCTATCCCTCCCCTTCTTTGTTCGAGGTAAACCTAAAACAAAGTCCATAGATATATCCTCCCAAGGAACACTAGGTACAGGCAAAGGCATATATAAACCATGAGGATTGAGTCGTGACTTAGCTTTTTGACATGTAGTGCATCGAGCAATAAAACGCTCAACATCCCGTCTCATCTTTGGCCAAAAGAAATGTGTAGCAAGTACGTCCTCCGTCTTCTTCACGCCAAAGTGTCCCATTAATCCTCCTCCATGCGCCTCCTGCAACAACAAAAGACGAACGGAGCTAGCTGGAATGCATAGCTTGTTAGCACGAAACACAAATCCATCGTTAACGACAAACTTGTTCCACATTCTTCCTTCTTTACAATTCTGCATTACATCTTTAAAATCTGCATCATGCACATATTGATCTTTGATGGTCTCCAAACCAAATATTTTGAAGTCAAGTTGTGAAAGCATAGTATAGCGACGAGACAATGCATCAGCAATAACATTTTCTTTTCCCTTCTTGTGTTTAATGACATAAGGGAAAGTCTCAATGAATTCAACCCATTTAGCATGTCTACGATTCAGTTTAGCTTGACTTTTAATATGTTTCAAAGATTCATGATCAGAATGTATAACAAACTCTTTGGGCCATAAATAATGTTGCCATGTTTCTAAAGTCCGAACAAGAGCATATAATTCTTTATCATAAGTAGAATAATTCAGACTAGGCCCACTTAATTTTTCAGAAAAGTATGCAACAGGTTTGCCATCTTGTAATAACACACCTCCTAATCCAATTCCACTAGCATCACATTCAAGCTCAAAAGTCTTATTAAAATCAGGAAGTTGGAGTAAAGGAGCATGTGTCAACTTATCTTTCAATACCGTGAAGGCTTCTTCCTGTGCGGTACCCCAAACAAAAGGCACATCCTTCTTTGTAAGCTCGTTGAGAGGTGCAGCAATGGTGCTGAAATCTCTCACAAAACGCCTATAGAATCCAGCGAGGCCAAGAAAACTCCTCACTTGTGTGACCGTTTTGGGCTGCGGCCAACTCTCAATAGCTTCAATCTTGGCTTTGTCAACTTCAATTCCCTGTGGAGTAACAACATAGCCAAGAAAAGATACTCGGTCGGTGCAAAAGGTGCACTTCCCAAGGTTACCAAACAAACGTGCATTAGAGCAATAAAAACAGCACGTAAATGTTCCAAATGTTCTTCCAAAGATCTGCTATAAATCAGTATATCATCAAAATAGACTACCACAAATCGTCCAATGAAAGCACGTAAAACTTCGTTCATTAGTCTCATGAAAGTACTAGGCGCATTAGTTAACCCAAAAGGCATGACTAACCACTCATATAATCCAAACTTAGTTTTAAATGCTGTTTTCCATTCATCTCCCAATTTCATATGAATTTGATGGTATCCACTACGCAAATCAACTTTGGAGAATATTGTAGAGCCACTCAATTCATCAAGCATATCATCGAGCCTAGGAATAGGATGACGATAACGAATAGTAATATTATTAATGCCTCTACAATCAACACACATACGTGATGTACCATCCTTTTTCGGCACTAGAATAATAGGAACAACACAAGGACTAAGGGATTCGCGTATATAACCTTTGTCGAGAAGCTCTTGTACTTGACGCATAATCTCCTTCGTCTCCTCTGGATTGGTACGGTATGGTGCACGGTTTGGCAGTGAAGCACCGGGAATTAAGTCAATTTGATGCTCAATCCCTCGAATAGGCGGTAATCCCGGTGGCACGTCTTGTGGAAAGACGTCAGCGAACTCCTGCAAAATGTTAGTGACAGCAGGAGGCAAAGAGGAAGGCACGTCCTCGAATGAAAATAATGCCTCTTTGCACACAAAAGCATAGCAAACAGATTTGCTGAAATCTAGCTCATCAATATCAAATTTGGTGGCAAATAAACATGCACTTTTCAATTTAATTTCAGAAGCAACACTAGATGGTTTACTATTAGGCTTCATTTGTTGCGCGAATTCTTTTGCCACAATCTGATTTTCACTCTTATTCGTCTCCTGTTTTGCTTTATTAGCTCTATTAATATCATCTTTCAAAATGGAATCAGGAGTCATAGGAAGCAAAGTAATATTTTTATCCTTATGAACAAGAGTATAGTGATTGTTTCTACCATGGTGTACAGAATTTTTATCAAATTGCCATGGTCTACCAAGTAATAAGGAACATGCTTGCATAGGTACCACATCACAATCAACATAATCAGCATATGTAGAGATACTAAAATGCACACGAACAGTACGTGTTACCTTAACCTTGCCGCTGTTGTTGAACCATTGGATGTAGTAAGGATGTGGATGTGGTCTTGTGGTGAGAGAAAGCTTCTCCACCATCTCCATGCTAGCCAAGTTGTTGCAGCTCCCTCCGTCTATTATGACGCGCATAGAACGTTCCTTCACAACTCCCTTGGTATGGAACAAATTGTGCCTCTGATTTTGCTCAGCTTGTGTGACCTGCACACTCAAAACACGTTGAGCAACTAAACATTCATACTGTCAGCGTCTTCAGGAGCCATGTATTGCGTCTCATGATCAGAATCATCTCCACCATGTTCTTCACGTGTAATAAGAGCCAATGTCTCCTCATCATAGTCACTAGCGGACTCATATCCACCATCCGCGGTAGCAATCATCACACGCGGAGATTTGCATTCCCTCGCATAATGACCTCCTCCCTTACAACGACGACAAATAATATCACTTGTGTGCCCTGTTGATGCCATGGAAGAAGAAGAACGCTGTGCAGGACCCGCAGGTGCGCTCTTGGAAGATAATGGTGGTTGTGCCTGTTTTCTTGTATCACGGCTGGAGGTGGCACCGGATGGAGGTGCTGGTGCAGTTGAAGTAGAAGATGCACGTGGTGTCCATGATGAAGGTCGGCCTGCAGAAAAGTTAGTTCGCCCCAATGCTTGTCGATCCTGCACTTCACGTTCAGCTTTACAAGCAAGATGGAATAAACGAGTGATATTAGTATACTCCTTATAGTCTAGAATAGTCTGAATCTCTCTATTTAATCCACCCAGAAAACGTGCAAGCATAGCTTCATTCTCCTCAACAATACCACATCTAATCATGCCAGTTTGTAATTCCTGATAATATTCTTCTACAGAATTTTTCCCTTGTCTTAAACGCTGCAATTTTTGAAGCAATTCACGTTGATAATATGGTGGAACCCAACGCGTACGCATAGCAGTTTTCAAAGCAGCCCAAGTAGTTGGAATAGGATATAATCTACAATGTTCAGACCAACATACACATGCAAAACTAGTGAAAGCACAAACAGCAGCAGCAACTCGTCTCTCCTCAGGATATTGTAAACATGTAAATGGTTGTTCAGTTTCTAACTCCCAAGTAAGATATATATCAGGAACATATCTACCCTCAAATGGTGGAATATTCAATTTCAGTTTAGGAATATGGACATCATCTCGTACCTGAGGTGGTGGTGCAGGCCTACCATTACGAATATATACCTGAGGTCGACCTGCTGGTGGTGGTACAGGTGGCTGCACGTAGTGTTGATTTTGATCAACCTCATCCTCATAATCTCCCACATAATCATCCTCCTCCGCATCAGCAGCAGGAGCCACAGAAGTATCAACAGCAGCACCAACAGTTTGGCCAAACGCAAGAGGAACACGGCTTGCTCGGCGGAGGTCTGCTTCGCGACGTGGAGGTAGTCGTTGTTGTTGTTGTTGGAGAGGTGCGTTAGGTGCAGCGGGTGGTGGTGGTGGAAGACGTGCGAGCAATTCATTAAACTTGTTATCGAGCTTTGTTTCGAACGTCTTCTCAAGGCCAGTGATCTTCTCCATGGCCTCTTCAAAATTGTTCAGCACATCTTGCACCTGTTCAGTCATCATTTGCTGAAACTTATCATGAAGCTCCTTGTTCGATAAATTCTCCCAGTCAATCTCGTCGGCTTGTGATCCTGGCATGGTTAGCAGCAATAGAAACACACAAGAATATGATCCTACAGACTACGAACAAGTGGTGGTGGTAGATGGCAGGGGTGATGATGATGGTGCGGCGGCGGCGTGACAACTTATGACCAGAACTCGAAACTCTAAAAGACTAGACTCTAAGACCAGCAACTAGACACGACGATGCAACCGCAAATTCAACAAAGCAAAACCCTAAAAAGATTATGCAAAGGCTCAGATTGGTTCGGATATGATGAACTAACCCTAATTTTTTTTGTGGCTTTTTCGTGGACTGTAGGTATGAAGAACAGACTCGATCTAAACTACGAAAAACTGTAAAATCTCACCGAGCAACCTGGAAATCTGATACCACTTGATAGAGGCGGAGGTGTCCCGTCTTTCGATGAGATGGTGGATTTTGCTTTGGTGGAAGTCGACTTTGACGATCCGACTACGAACGTGCGAGGACGTCGCGCCTTAGCAATCGCTAAACCAACTCCGAGAGGTTATTGACCACGCCGGAGCACGATCAACCTGACCACGAGGGTCTGTTTCCTGCGAGCAAACGAAGAACAAGCAAGAAACTAAGATTGCAATCTGGATATTGCGAATATAAGATGAAAGCTTTATTGATCAAGGTGGGGTTCTGTGACGCCTTTGTCTGGTCGTTGAACACAAACGAAGTACGCGAAGTTGCAGCTATGGCAAACTTTTAATCTAAACAAAACCCAAAGTCTAAACGATGCCCTAAGGGCTGTATATATGGAGGAAGAGGGGGGAATTTCGTGGCCCTTGGTGGAGGAGTCCGAAATCAACCCTATCTCTTGTTTCCCCACACATACGGACTCTAAAAATAGCCTATACTTATGTATTTCGAAATTACATGGGCCTGGCCCAATAATAAGGTGACGCAGCACCTAAAATAGCCTCGGGACGAAATTTATGAAGTGGCATCTTGTATATTTCGTCCAAGGCTTCATGCACCCATTATGGTGGCTTCAAAGTCCTGAAATCATCACTTGTAACTCCGTTCTTGTTCCCCTTGCGCATGCCATCATCTCCATGCTTGTTCTTGCTCCAATGTTCATCCTTCTCCAAGCTAGGCCCTTCATTTGTAAGCAAAACAAATGTATCCAATTGATAGAGGCGGAGGTGTCCCGTCTTTCGATGAGATGGTGGATTTCGCTTTGGTGGAAGTCGACTTTGACGATCCGACTACGAACGTGCGAGGACGTCGCGCCTTAGCAATCGCTAAACCAACTCCGAGAGGTTATTGACCACGCCGGAGCACGATCAACCTGACCACGAGGGTCTGTTTCCTGCGAGCAAACGAAGAACAAGCAAGAAACTAAGATTGCAATCTGGATATTGCGAATATAAGATGAAAGCTTTATTGATCAAGGTGGGGTTCTGTGACGCCTTTGTCTGGTCGTTGAACACAAACGAAGTACGCGAAGTTGCAGCTATGGCGAACTTTTAATCTAAACAAAACCCAAAGTCTAAACGATGCCCTAAGGGCTGTATATATGGAGGAAGAGGGGGGAATTTCGTGGCCCGTGGTGGAGGGGTCCGAAATCAACCCTATCTCTTGTTTCCCCACACATACGGACTCTAAAAATAGCCTATACTTATGTATTTCGAAATTACATGGGCCTGGCCCAATAATAAGGTGACGCAGCACCTAAAATAGCCTCGGGACGAAATTTATGAAGTGGCATCTTGTATATTTCGTCCAAGGCTTCATGCACCCATTATGGTGGCTTCAAAGTCCTGAAATCATCACTTGTAACTCCGTTCTTGTTTGCCTTGCGCATGCCATCATCTCCATGCTTGTTCTTGCTCCAATGTTCATCCTTCTCCAAGCTAGGCCCTTCATTTGTAAGCAAAACAAATGTATCCAATTTAGGCAGCATCATATTCTCATGAACATTAGAATCATTACCAAGAAACGAAAGTACCTGGTAATTTAGTTGGCGTGCACGAGCTCTAGTAATTGGTCCAGTATGTATAGCAGCAGGGGCTGTGGGTGTAACAATTGTATTGATGTCCTCATCATTAGCTCTATTAATATCATCTTTCAAAATGGAATCAGGAGTCATAGGAAGCAAAGTAATATTTTTATCCTTATGAACAAGAGTATAGTGATTGTTTCTACCATGGTGTACAGAATTTTTATCAAATTGCCATGGTCTACCAAGTAATAAGGAACATGCTTGCATAGGTACCACATCACAATCAACATAATCAGCATATGTAGAGATACTAAAATGCACACGAACATTACGTGTTACCTTAACCTTGCCGCTGTTGTTGAACCATTGGATGTAGTAAGGATGTGGATGTGGTCTTGTGGTGAGAGAAAGCTTCTCCACCATCTCCATGCTAGCCAAGTTGTTGCAGCTCCCTCCGTCTATGATGACGCGCACAGAACGTTCCTTCACAACTCCCTTGGTATGGAACAAATTGTGCCTCTGATTTTGCTCAGCTTGTGTGACCTGCACACTCAAAACACGTTGAGCAACTAAACATTCATACCTGTCAGCGTCTTCAGGAGCCATGTATTGCGTCTCATGATCAGAATCATCTCCACCATGTTCTTCACGTGATGAGGACATCAATACAATTGTTGCACCCACAGCCCCTGCTGCTATACATACTGGACCAATTACTAGAGCTCGTGCACGCCAACTAAATTACCAGGTACTTTCGTTTCTTGGTAATGATTCTAATGTTCATGAGAATATGATGCTGCCTAAATTGGATACATTTGTTTTGCTTACAAATGAAGGGCCTAGCTTGGAGAAGGATGAACATTGGAGCAAGAACAAGCATGGAGATGATGGCATGCGCAAGGGGAACACGAACGGAGTTACAAGTGATGATTTCAGGACTTTGAAGCCACCATAATGGGTGCATGAAGCCTTGGACGAAATATACAAGATGCCACTTCATAAATTTCGTCCCGAGGCTATTTTAGGTGCTGCGTCACCTTATTATTGGGCCAGGCCCATGTAATTTCGAAATACATAAGTATAGGCTATTTTTAGAGTCCGTATGTGTGGGGAAACAAGAGATAGGGTTGATTTCGGACCCCTCCACCACGGGCCACGAAATTCCCCCCTCTTCCTCCATATATACAGCCCTTAGGGCATCGTTTAGACTTTGGGTTTTGTTTAGATTAAAAGTTCGCCATAGCTGCAACTTCGCGTACTTCGTTTGTGTTCAACGACCAGACAAAGGCGTCACAGAACCCCACCTTGATCAATAAAGCTTTCATCTTATATTCGCAATATCCAGATTGCAATCTTAGTTTCTTGCTTGTTCTTCGTTTGCTCGCAGGAAACAGACCCTCGTGGTCAGGTTGATCGTGCTCCGGCGTGGTCAATAACCTCTCGGAGTTGGTTTAGCGATTGCTAAGGCGCGACGTCCTCGCACGTTCGTAGTCGGATCGTCAAAGTCGACTTCCACCAAAGCGAAATCCACCATCTCATCGAAAGACGGGACACCTTTGCCTCTATCAGAATGTATAACAAATTCTTTGGGCCATAAATAATGTTGCCATGTTTCTAAAGTCCGAACAAGAGCATATAATTCTTTATCTTAAGTAGAATAATTCAGACTAGGCCCACTTGATTTTTCAGAAAAGTATGCAACAGGTTTGCCATCTTGTAATAACACACCTCCTAATCCAATTCCACTAGCATCACATTCAAGCTCAAAAGTCTTATTAAAATCAGGAAGTTGGAGTAAAGGAGCATGTGTCAACTTATCTTTCAATACCGAGAAGGCTTCTTCCTGTGCGGTACCCCAAAGAAAAGGCACATCTTTCTTTGTAAGCTCATTGAGAGGTGCAGCAATGGTGCTGAAATCTCTCACAAAACGCCTATAGAATCCAGCGAGGCCAAGAAAACTCCTCACTTGTGTGACCGTTTTGGGCTGCGGCCAACTCTCAATAGCTTCAATCTTGGCTTTATCAACTTCAATTCCCTGTGGAGTAACAACATAGCCAAGAAAAGATACTCGGTCGGTGCAAAAGGTGCACTTCCCAAGGTTACCAAACAAACGTGCATCACGTAGAGCAATAAAAACAGCACGTAAATGTTCCAAATGTTCTTCCAAAGATCGGCTATAAATCAATATGTCATCAAAGTAAACTACCACAAATCGTCCAATGAAAGCACGTAAAACTTCGTTCATTAATCTCATGAAAGTACTAGGTGCATTAGTTAACCCAAAAGGCATGACTAACCACTCATATAATCCAAACTTAGTTTTAAATGCTGTTTTCCATTCATCTCCCAATTTCATACGAATTTGATGGTATCCACTACGCAAATCAACTTTGGAGAATATTGTAGAGCCACTCAATTCATCAAGCATATCATCGAGCCTAGGAATAGGATGGCGAACTTTTAATCTAAACAAAACCCGAAGTCTAAACGATGCCCTAAGGGCTGTATATATGGAGGAAGAGGGGGGGAATTTCGTGGCCCTTGGTGGAGGGGTCCGAAATCAACCCTATCTCTTGTTTCCCCACACATACGTACTCTAAAATAGCCTATACTTATGTATTTCGAAATTACATGGGCCTGGCCCAATAATAAGGTGACGCAGCACCTAAAATAGCCTCGGGACGAAATTTATGAAGTGGCATCTTGTATATTTCGTCCAAGGCTTCATGCACCCATTATGGTGGCTTCAAAGTCCTGAAATCATCACTTGTAACTCCGTTCTTGTTCCCCTTGCGCATGCCATCATCTCCATGCTTGTTCTTGCTCCAATGTTCATCCTTCTCCAAGCTAGGCCCTTCATTTGTAAGCAAAACAAATGTATCCAATTTAGGCAGCATCATATTCTCATGAACATTAGAATCATTACCAAGAAACGAAAGTACCTGGTAATTTAGTTGGCGTGCACGAGCTCTAGTAATTGGTCCAGTATGTATAGCAGCAGGGGCTGTGGGTGTAACAATTGTATTGATGTCCTCATCAAGATGAGAGGTCAGAAGAGAAGAGAGTGAATAGTGATCTAGGTCTCTAGCTTAGTGGTCGTGTCCTACAGTCAGCGTGTGCTCTGATACCATCTCTGTAGCGACCAGACCTCAAACAGTCTGATCTCTGTGCTCCGATGTCATCCCTGGATCAGTAATGCTGACACCACACAGTACTCGGAGGATTTAGAGCAGAGTAGCAATCACACACTTATTATAGCGAGTGTCTCAAAAGAGAACTTATTACAATAAGTATGGCTTAAGGCCATCTAATAACGATAACAGCGGAAGGCTTGGAAGATAAGTGAGTCCATCAACTCCAAAGGCATCACTGAGTATAGGACCACGACCTAAGAACTCCTTAATCGTCGTCTGAAAAGTCTGCAACATTAATGTTGCAGCCCGAAAACGGGTCAGCACATGGAATATGCTGGCAAGGTAACACATAGAGAGTAATGGAATGAAACAGCTATACTATATGCATATTTGGCTGGTGGAAAGCTCTATGGTTACAGTTTTGCGTAAAGCCAAATTTTCCCTACTTCAAAGGAATAAAATTTAATTACTATCATGGTGGTTGTTAAACATTGAGAATGGTTGACAACATTCTCAATCACAATTAAGCATCATCATTAAACATAACCCAACAAAATTAATTTAGAGTAACATGTTGAGATTCACAGGAAAATCCAAGTACTAGATACTCAAGATGTCCATAACCGGGGACACGGCTAACCATGATTAGTTTATTACACTCTGCAGAGGTTTGCGCACTTTTCCCCACAAGACTCGATCGCCTCCGTTTGGTTTCTTGAAGTACATGGTGTTTGAGAAGACGGATGACCGAGACATAGTCTTTCAGAAGCGCTAGCACCTTACGATCGGGTAGACCATACCACCTACATCCCCTACATCTGCTAGTCTACCACTATAAGAGTTCGCACAACTTAGTCAACTATGCTAGATCCCATAATAGCTTGTGGCTGCACACGGAAGTTTCTAGTATGAATAGTCTCATGATCCCTTTGAGCCTGGGTGGCGGTCCAAAAGAAAACAGGCAAGTCCTGGAATACCCAGGTGCCTCAATCCACCCAGATGTGTGTTTAAGTTGCCACCTTAGATAAACCATTAATTAACAATCTCACATCTGTCATGGATATCACTCACCCAATCCACGTCTACTAGCATAGCATGGCAATATAAGAAAACATAGAAGTAACTCTCAAAGGTTTGATAATAAACAGGTAATAGGTACTACCTCATCTACTTCCCATCCCTCAATTTAATTAGATCCTAATCATGCAATATGTGAGGATTGATCTAATGCAATAAAACTGGGTAGTAGAAAATGTATGATCAAAGTGTTACTTGCCTTGCTGATGATCCGCGAAACCTAACGATTCGAAGTAACAGGTGGCGCACCCCGGGTATTCTATCACAGACAAACAAACAAGCATACAATAAGTACTCATCTAATGCACGGGTAAAACTCAAATAAGAGATCTAACCAGAAGGTTCAACTTAAGAACTTCGGTTGGCAAAAAGAATCAAATCGAACGAAGCAACAAAAGACGAACGACAAAAGAAAACAACTTCATTCTAGTAATCTGGATCTAGGGAAAATTTTACAGTAGCAAAATCTTGTTTAAGTTGGTTAAACGGATAGAGGGTTTTGAGACTAATCCCTAGGCGCTTGAATCGCCTGATTCCGATAAACGAGCGAAAAGTTAAACTAAAACGAAAATCGGATTAGGAATCGCGATCAGAAAAATCGCGGATTTAATCCGAGAAAAAGAAAAACGTTGAACGCCAATTTTTTTCTCCTTATTTTTTCTCCTTTTTTTCTCCTTTTTTCAGCACGGAAAACGAAGCGCGACGAACCTCGGGCAGCGGGATCGTCGTCGGCGGCGGTGGCGCACGCAGATCGAGGCGGGGCTGATGGGCTGGGGCGGCTCGGGGTGGCGCTATTTAAAGGCTACCCCCGGGCGGTGTCCCGCTCGGGTACGGCCCGAAGTCGGTTCGTTTTTTTAATTATTCCGCTCGGAAGAAAAATAAAAAGAAAAACTAAACGGACTCCAAAAATTCCGAAATAAATTTTCACGGGCTTCTAAAATCAAGCCGCATAAGGTGAACATTTATTTGGGACCTAAATGCAATTTTTAAAAACGCACTTTTTTCCTAAATTCAAATAAAACACCGAAAAACTCCGAAATAAAATCTTATTTAATTTTATTATTAAATCCTCAATATTTCTTTATTTTGGGAAAGTCGTTTTATTCCCTCTCTCATATTTTTGTAGTAGAAATAATTGATGATAAAATAAATAAAATCAAATGATCCTATTCTCAAAATTTGAGAGAACTCAAATATGAAAATAACGAAATCCCCAACTCTCTCCGTGGGTCATTGAGTTGCGTAGAATTTCTAGGATCAACCAAAATGCAAAATAAAATATGATATGCATGATAATCTAATGTATAACATTCCAAATTGAAAATTTGGAATGTTACAACATCAGACTCTTTGTGATGTCCTCAAGAAATAGATTCTGAACCGAAACCCTAGGAAAGAGGGTGTTGGGTTCGAGAGGAAAATGAACGTTGATGGTTCATACTAGAAGCCTTAGCAGTACTCCAAAACCACATGGGTTGCTGCAAAGGGACCAGCAGTGGATCCATCTACCTTATCTAGCTTCACTTGTGCTAACCCAATTATCTTTGATGAATCCTTTGATGCAAACTATAAACTGTTTAAGAATCAGAATGATGAAGTGTTTTCCAGGTATATTGGTACTAACTATAGGAATGGACCACCTTTGAAGAAGATCTGGGTGCCCAAAAGTTGTCTTGAGAAGCTTCCTGTGAATGTCATCATGACCCCACCTGGGAAGAAGACAAACCGTAACACAAATGGACAAAGGCTTCATACAGAAAGTGGAATCATCAGAGTCACCCTAACGCAAATGTTTTGCAGGGAAACCATACTCAGACATATTAATATGAGCGTGTTTCATCAAACCGCTATGTTCATAAGGCCAAGAACTATTCTGCTTATTCTTATGAGTATTATTCACCTCCTGCAAGGCTATTTGCTAGGGCTCCAAAGCCTAAATTCTCAGATGCTGCACTTAGACTCATTGCTTTTAAGCCACCTCTTAAGATGTGGGTGGTTAAGAAGAATTAAATCTCTTTTGCAGGAAATGGTCTCCAGCCAAAATTCAAAAGCTTCTAATGCTTATGCTGGGACCTAAAACATCATATGGTACGCAAGATAAAATGCCAAAATGGTCTTACTATGTATTTCGTCCCAGGATTCCTTGACAAACATCCTATATTTTCTGACCATGATCTGAACTTTCATAATATGCTTGTTCGTCAAATATTTATGCTTCACGCTTCTCTTGGTGAAGCCTATCCCCCCAACTGCACTAAAGGGTACGCCACCGAAGGCTTCTGAGTGGATCATGGATAGTGGATGCACCAACCACATGACTGGTGATCGAAGTCTTCTTATGGATTCAACCCTACGTCCATCTGACAAGAGTCACATCACATTTGCTGACACTGGTAAAAGCAAAGTATTGGGCCTAGGTAGAGTTGCAATCTCAAGGGATCAGCACATGGATAAATTCATGCTTGTTGAATCCCTTGGTTTCAACTTAATGTCTATCTCAATGCTTTGTGATCTGAACATGATTGTGATATTTGGAAAATATCATTGCCTTGTGCTTATGGAATCTGACAAATCTCTAGTCTTTGAAGGGCATCAAAAAGACAATCTGTAGATGGTAGATTTCTCAGCAGGACCATAGTTGGTCGTATGTCTTCTAGCAAAAGTTTCAGAGCGATGGCTCTGGCATCGGAGGCTAGGGCATGCTGGCATGAGTAACTTGTACAATCTCGCGAAGAACAAGCATGTCGTAAGCATCGAGGGCGTCAATTTCAAGAAGGATCATCTATGTGGTGCCTGCGAAGCTAGAAAGATGACTAGGGCCAAGCATCCCTCGAAGACAATCATGACGACGACTCATCCCTTCGAGCTGCTTCACATGGACTTATTTGGCCCTACTCATTACTCTACCCTTACTACGACCGCTTGCCTCTATGGCTTCGTCATTGTTGATGATTACTCAAGATATACATGGGTGCACATAATCCTCTATAAGAATGAAGTGTAGGATGTCTTCAGATGGTTCACCAATCGTGCCATGACCAACTATGGCATTAAGATCAAGCACATCAGAAGTGACAATGGCACGGAATTCAAGAACACCGGCCTCGACACTTATCTTGATACATTGGGCATCACACTTGAGTTCTCAGCTCCATATGCACCTTAGCAGAATGGCATCATGGAGCACAAGAACAGAATCCTCATTGAGATGGCATGGACGATGCTTGATGAGTACAAGACACCAAGGAAGTTCTGGCCTAAAGCCATTGATACTGCATGCCACGTCATCAACCGTGTTTATCTTCACAAGCTTCTAAAGAAAACATCCTATGAGTTCCTAACTAGTAAGAAGCCAAACGTTAGTTACTTCGGAGTATTTGGTGCTAGGTGCTGGATCAAGGATCCACACCACACTTCAAAATTTGCACCGAAATCACATGAAGGTTTTATGCTTGGCTACGGAACGGATTCGCACTCCTACAGAGTCTTCAACCTCTTTCACTATAAAGTGGTTGAAACTGTGGATGTGTGGTTCGATGAGACTAACGGCTTGCAAAGGGAGCACCTGCCAAATGTGCTAGATGAAACCTCACCAACTGAATCTATCAAGCTTATGGGTACTGGAGAAATCATACCTTCAGAGGCACAGGCTGAAGAGGAAATCATCATTTCTGCACCTAATCAACTTGAAGACACTACTCAGCTTAAAGCCAATGCTAAAGATGAAGACAATGATCAGCAAGGGCAAAATCTTCGACCAGTTCATCCTTGTGTTGCAAATGAAGTACAGACTAAGAAGATAATTGATGGCATCAATGCACCTGGTCCACTCACTCGTTCAAGAGCAACACAACTTGCAAATTTCTATGGACACTTTGCATTTGTCTCAATATCTGAACCCAAGAACATTGATGAATCCTTCATGGAACCTGAATGGATTCAAGTCATCCAAGAAGAGCTTCAACAGTTCGAGCTGAACAATGTATGGGAGCTAATGAAGCGTCCTGATCCTCACAAGCACAATATCATAGGCACCAAATGGATCTATGGCAACAAACAAGATGATCATGGTCAAGTTGTCAGAAACAAGGCTCGCCTCGTTGCTCAAGGTTATACACAAGTTGAAGGGATAGACTTCGATGAAACCTTCACTCTTGTGGCTAGGCTTGAAGCAATTCACATACTGCTAGCCTATGCCAATCACAAAAACATTCTTCTGTACCAAATGGATGTAAAGAGTGCCTTCCTCAACGGCAAAATTGAAGAAGTGTATGTTGCTCAACCACCTGGTTTTGAAGACCCAAAGCTTCCTGACATGGTATACTAGCTCAACAAGGCACTGTATGGCCTCAAACAAGCACCTCGATCTTTGTATGACACACTCAAAGACTTCTTGAAGAGCAAAGGCTTCAAACCTAGTTCCTTGGATCCCACACTCTTCACGAAGACATATGAAGATGAACTGTTTGTATGCCAAAATCTATGTGGATGAGATTATTTTCGGCTGCACTGACAAGAGATACAGTGATGAATTTGGGCATATGATGCAAGAGCAATATCAGATGTCAATGATGGGTGAGTTGAAGTTCTTCCTTCGTCTTCAAATCCGTCAGCAAAGTAATGACATCTTCATATCACAAGAAAAATACCTTAAATATTGCTTGAAGAAGTTTGAAATGTTGAGTTGGTCTTATATATATATATGACAACACTATTCTAATCTCAGAATTATAATAACTATTTGGATGACAGCCAGCCCTATAAGGGCGCGATGGAGATGTTCCTCGGACTAAAAAAATAGCAGACCCATGTGCACCTTCTTCCCCGCCCGCGTCCACTTCTTGCCCCACTCGCGTGGACCGCCCCCGCCCCCAAAAGCGGCCGCCGCGCCGCCCCCTCCCCCGGATCTGGCCACCGCCATGCCTCCTCCCCCCGATCCGGCCTCCATGACGCCTTCTCCCCTGGATCCGGCCTCCATGACGCCTTCTCACCTGGATCCGCTCCCTCCGCCACCTACTACCACTACACACCGCCGCCATCCAAGCTTCTTTAACCCCCCACGCTGGATCCCGCCGCCTGGCCGTCCGCCAGGCCGCCATCCACCTCGTCCACCGGGCCGCGGACCAAATACCCTTAACCTGCTGCTCCCCGCACATAACGGCCCCCCTGCCCCAGCAACGCGGCCAACCCTTGCACCAAGCGATGCCGTCGCCAACCTCTCGGGATCCCTGCCTCCATCGGCTCCTCGTGGCGATGGAATCCCGGCTCCATCGAAGGGCAGTGCCCTGCCATCGCATGAGATACCGATGTGCCTCTTCATTACCACTCCATCGTGGACCTCCATCGTCCGTCTGGCATCATGGCCCGCTCCCACAGTGTGCCTCACTGTTGCACTCCTCCTGCCACCTCCCGATGATGCCTGCGGCGCCCAGAAGGACTCCCTGGCGAGCGTCTCGATCCCAATCGGTTGCGCCTTCTTCCTTTGAACTATCAGTTTTGTTGAAACTGAACTTACACTGTTGTTGCTTCAGGCGCATCTCTCTCTCTCCCTTTCAAGTTTCGTGTAATTACTGTGAAACAGTGTTGTCCGTTGTCTGGAAAGAATGGATTCAGAGTAGGCCACCGTCGAGCTTGTCTGGAGATGAGCTGGCTCCATGGTGTCCCACGGCCATGGCGGGTTCCTCTACAGGCAAGACTTGGCTCCAGCCATGCTCAGGCTGCCGCTGCCCATGCCCATGCTCGAGGTTGCCTGCGGCTGCTATGCAGCTGGGCCGAGGGAGCAGTGCCAAGGTGTGCTGTGGTATGCGCAACTCGTGATGCTGTTTACGGCCAGGTGCTCCATCAGGTGACATTCAAATACACTAATGCTAGTCGACCGTATAGCTTCAGTAGTTTAGGTTCCTGATAATTGGGCTTGATGTTTGGCCGTACTTGAGGTTCAGCTTGGTACTGTACACAGGAGCAGTTTGGATTTGTTATTTTTCTGCAGTTTGGTACTTTGTTATATGTATTTTAAAGTGCACAAAAATATCACTTACAGTTAAATTGGCTGTGCAAGTGTGGATGCTCCATAGCTGCTTGTTGTAATCCCAAATCCATTGAAAACACAGTAAAGTTCGTATGTTTAAAAGGCCTTGGTAACCAAAATGAAATTCAACAAACAAAAATGCTAGCGAGTTCTTTGCAAAAACCACATGAAGTTCAATAAGTATAATTTTAGAGGTTCAAGTAATATGAGAACGCAGGAAGGTTGGAGATGAAAAATGCCGATGGTGTAGTTGCCGTCAGCTACACCGGTCGGAACCCCTGCTCCTCCATGAATATGGCCAACCATGAGCCGCTGACATCGATCCGCACCATCCCAATACCTGACCTTCATGGGGTGCCAACCCGACCTTCATGGGATGCCAGTGGTGTAATTCATCACTGTGAGTGGCTTATGCGGGCCATTTGCCGACGAGTTATTGTGTACAACCCGAGCGATTAAAAAACTCAAAATTCCCCGTTAATAAAAAATAAACTGAGAAGTTCAAATTCAAATAACACAGTAGTGCAATTTTTATAAGTCATGAAGAAACTAAAAAACATCACCTGAAAAATGTTAACTCTCGAAGTTCAAACTTAATAAATTCAAGAGTTCAAAAGAAAATGCTATGGATATAGAAAAAAATCCCATTGATTTTCCTATTATAGAAAAAAGATAACCAAAACTAAAAAAATTGATCATTTCAAAAACTACAAAAAAAATGAATTTCCATGTTTCTATAAAATACCTAGAGGTTTAAATTTAAAAGGCGAAGAATTTCAATGTTTATTACAAATCTAAGAAGGTCAAATTAAAACAAACAAACAAACAAACAAAGAAAGAAAGCATCTCAAAAAAATAAAAAAGGATTTTCTTTGTTAAAAAAATCTAGAAGTTCCAATTTTGTAAACGAAGTGGGTCGATGTTTACTAAAAAACTAGGATTTTTCCCGTTGGTAAAACAAATAAAATTAAGAAGTCCAAATTCAGAAAAGGAGCACTTCGATGTTTATACAAAAGTTTAGCATTTCCTTGTTATTAAAAGAATGAAAACAAGAAGTTCCAATTAAAAAAAGGTAGTTCAGAATTCATAAAAAAGGACTTCCAATGTTTGTAAATAAAAAATCTCTAGAAGATCAAATTTAAATAACAGACCGTTTTAATATTTATTAAAAAACTAGGATTTTTTGTTACTAAAAGAAATAAACCAAGAAGTCCAAATTAAAAAAATAGAGATGGTCGATATTATCAGAAACTTAGATTTCCTTCTACCAAAGAAATAAAATCAAGAAGTTCATATTAAAAATGTGAAGTAGTTCGATGTATACGAAAAACCAAAAAGTATTTCTGTTTGTTAGAAAAAATTCTCCAATTTTCCATTTCTAAAAATTCACAAATGAAGTTCAAATAAAAAAGGTAGAGCGGTTCAATGACAATAAAAAACTCAGATATTTTCACGTAACCGAGAGAAATTCAAATTGACAAAAGACATAAGTTCACGTACAACATGGTCTGTGTTTCGTATGAGAAAAAAGGAGTAAAAAGGTGAAGTCCAAAATTTTTGTTGCTAGAATTTCAAGTGCACATACCGGTAAAATTCAAAAAGTTCCCTCATGTTCAAGTTTCCACAACGAAAGCTCAAATTAAAATAACAATTTTTTTAGAAAATTTAAATAGTAAATGGATTTCCTCGTTTCTAAAAGAAACCTAGAAGTTCAAATTAAAATAATGGAGCCGTTCAATGTTTATTGAAAACTCGAATTCTGATCGCTAATAGAAAATAAAACCAACATGAGGTTTGAATTAAAATAACATGGAAGTTTGGAGTTTATTAAAACCTATGATTTACATGTTCGAAAAACAAAAACAAAAACCAATGCCATTTTGGAATTTTTGAAAGCAACTCATAAAAATGAAAAACATTTCTTGCTAGAAGTTCAAGTGCTCGACGAAGGAAAGTCGGAAATTGCTACCCACTTTATGCACACATAATTCTCTTTCCCGTTTGTGTCTATGCTTTTACAAATAAATCAAAATTTTAAAAAAGGTGGAGGGGGTCCAATATTTATGACAAAACTAGGATATTTTGATGCTAAAAGAAATAAACCAAGAAGTCCAAATTACAAAAAGAGAAGTGTGGTATTTATAAAGAAACTCAGATTTCCCTTGTTACTAAAGAATAAGAATGACAAAGTTCAAATTAAAATAAAGTAGTAGTTCAATGTATATGGGAAACTCAATTTATTACCGTCTCTAAGAAAAAATAAAACTATGAAGTGCAATTTACAAAAAAAATGTTTGATGCTTATTTAAAAACATATTTCCTTTCTAAGATTATGACTTAGAAGTTGAAATTAAAATAACAGAGAAGTTCGAAGTACATAAAAAACTCAGATTTGTTGTAAGAAGTTCACGTGCACCTCCGTGCACGGTTCATAATTTATATTGCAGGACATCCGACCTCCAATTACATGTTTTAAAATGGCAAAAAAAATGACGCCAGACCTTCAATTTTATGTAATTCGACGTATACGCAAAAATGTGACAGAAGTTCACAGTGAAAACAATGGGAAGTTCAAGTACTGCAAGGAATGCATATCAGAGAATAAAACTATAGAAAAAAATAAAAGCTTAAAAGGTTTGTTGAAAGAAGTTCAAGTGGTCTGTCCAGGGAAGTTCAAAAATTCTTGCGAGAGAGGTTCACCTTGTATTTGCATGTTCGATTTTTTCTGTATAAAAATTGAATAAAATTCTTTACTCAAAATATAAAAAGATGAAGTTCAAATTGAAATAACAGAGAAGTTCGGAATTTATTAAAACCTAGGATTTACCTGTTCAAAAAATAAAAGACACAACGCCATTTTTTTGCACTTCTGAAAACAACTCATACACGAAAAATGGTTACTAGAAGTTCAAGTGCTCGGCGAGGAAAAGTTCAAAAAATTCTTGTGAGAGAGATTCACCATGTATTTAGTTGTCCAAATACATAAAAAATATGTTGCTTTTGTGTTTTAAAATAATTCTCTCAAACCAGAGAGAAGTTCAAAGTGATAACAACCGGAAGTTCATGTACTACATGGTGTGTGTTTCATATAAGAACAATACAATAAAGTGAAACAGAGTGAAGTTCAAACAGACATGCCCCAAAAGTTCAGCTACTTCACTCAGTGCAAAAAACAACACGTCAAAAACACAGTGAAGTTCAAACAGACATGCCTGAGAAGTTCAACTACTTCACGCAGTGCATTTCCATTCACGATGAAGGCAGAAATCATGATCTCGTCATTTTCTAATTTATTTCAAAATGGCAGGAAAATCATTTGTGTAAGTTCAAGTCCTCGGTCGGAGAAAGTTAAAAAAATATTGTGAGAGAGGTTTGTACAAAAAGAATATCATTTGTGTATCACTGACGAAATGGATAAGAAAATTACAAACGAAAATATGTCACAAAAGTTCAACGTGAAAACAACAGGAAATTTATCAATTACACTGAATGAATTTCAGATGAAAAACTTTTAGAAACGTCGCGAGTATGAAAAAATGATCAACACGAGAAAGTTGCGTGTTTAAACAACTTTCCATCGGTATATCACTTGCTCAATTCTGGCGAGTGGATGGAGAGCTATGAGCAAAAAAAGCATGTGAAAAAACAAAGTGAAGTTCAGGTAGACATGCCGAGAAGTTCAAGTTCTTCACGCGGTGCATTTTCAAAGAATCTATTTCGCGATAAAGGCAGAACGAATGATCTCATCGTTTTTTAAATTACTTGAAAACGGCTAGGAATCATAGAAAACCATCAACATGAAAAAGTTTTGCATTTTCCGTGGATTTTCAGCGGTATATTATTTGCCCCATTCCGATAAAGTTTGTAGAAATTATGTCAAAAATACATTTTCAGCCATTTTCCAAATTGACTTAAAACCGTAAGTAATTGGGAGAAATAATATATACCGAAAAGTTTCGCATTTCCTCACGTTTTCCAAAGCCGTATCATTTGCTGCATTCGGACGTACGGTTAAAAAATTAGCTTGAAAATATGAACTTTGGTGAACTTGTATCGTTTTTTAAATTACTTTTAAACCGTTCAAAATTAGAAGAAACTTTCAACATGAGAACGTAGCACATTTTCATAAGCTTTCCAATGCCATATCATTTGCCTCAATTGGATTAGTCGTTTAGATATGGCATCGAAAATACGAACTCGGCTGTTCGGTTCGCAAAATTTTACGATTTCCCAAATTACTCTTTATTCATAGGGAATTAGAGAAAACTTTCAACATGTGGAATGAGCGGTTTTGCAGCACCTTTCCAATGCCATATTATTTTCCTCATTCCGATAAACAGTTTAGAAATGCGATCAAAAACATGATTCACATTTTTGTATGAAGAAAAAAATGGTTTTCAAAACTGCTCTTAAACCGCTTACGTTTTGCCAAAAATTAAACTTGGGTCATGATACTCGTGTCCATAGCTTTCCAACGGTATATGGCAAGCCTCATTTGGACAATGTTGGTGGAAGTTCAACCTATCACAGGGGGAAGTTCAGGTCGAACAACTCAGGCAGTAAAATTGCAAAAATGCAAGTTCATCACGACCCGAGAGAAAAATCCGGCAACGAGCGAGATTCCTATTTAAAACGGGCATTTAGTTGCTAAAAACCATTTCTAGATTACACTTACATCATATAGAACACAAATAACCAGAATAATTCGCGTGGGGAGATACGGTTGCGAAGATAGCCCGAAGGTCGGGTTCCTACAGAGTGAAGTTCATGCGTGTAACTGAGGAAGTTCATGTTGTGATCAGAATAACATTCTGATCCCGTGATCATAATAGTGTATATATATATAGACACATACATAAACACTATTCTGATCACAACCTGACCTGCCCCGCTAGTAGCACGTTGAACTTCCGTGTGAACTAGGTTGAACTTCCACCAGCATTGCCGAAATGGGGCTTGCGATATACCGTTGGAAAGCTATGGACATCAGTATCATAACCCAAGTTAAATTTTTGACAAAATGTAAGCAGTTTAAGAGCAGTTTTGAAAACCGTTTTCTCTCCGCACAAAAAACGTGAATCGTATTTTCGATCGCATTTCCAAACTGTTTATCGGAATGAGGCATATAATATGGCGTTGGAAAGCTGCTGCAAAACCACTCCTTCCACATGTTGAAAGTTTTCTCTAATTCCCTATGGTTAAAAAGTAATTTGAAAAAACATAAAATTTCGTAAACTGAACAGCTGAGTTTGTTTTTTCGATGTCATTTCTAAACGGCTAATCCAATGGAGGCATATAATATGGCGTTGGAAAGCTTATGAAAATGCGCTACTTTTTCATCTTGAAATTTTTTATTCTAATTTTGAATGGTTTAAGAGTAATTTAGAAAATGGTTCAAGTCCTACCGAGTTCGTATTTTTGAGCTAATTTTTGAACCATGCGTCCAAATGCAGCAAATGATATGGTGTTGGAAAGCTTGAACAAATGCGAAACTTTTTGGTATGTATTGTTTCTCCCAATTCTTTACGGTTTTAAGTCAGTTTTGAAAATGGCGAAAAACGTATTTTCGCCATAATTTCTACAAACTTTATCGGAATTGGGCAAATAATATACCGTTGAAAAGCTACGGAAAATGCGAAACATTTTCATGTTGATGGTTTTCTCTGATTCTTAGCCGTTTTCAAGTAATTTCGAAAACGGCGGGATCATTTGTTCTGCCTCTATCGCGAAACAGATTCTTCGAAAATGCACCGCGTGAAGAACCTGTACTTCTCGACGCGTGTACCTGAACTTCACTCTGTTTTTCACATGATTTTTTTGCTCGTAGGTCTCCATCCACTTCTCGTAACTCTCCATCCACTCAACGAAATTGAACAAGTGATATACCGGTGGAAAGCTGCTGTAAGCACATAACTTTCCCGTGTTGATCATTTTTTCATACTCGCGATGGTTTTAAAAGTTTTTCATCTGAAATTGATTCAGCGTAGTAGCTGAACTTCATGCTGTTTTCACGTTGAACTTGTGTGACGTATTTTTGTTTGTAATTTTCTCATCCATTCGTTAGTGTTACACAAATGATACTCCTTTTGTACAAACCCGTCTCACAGTAATTTTGTTTAACTTTCTTTGACCGAGGAGTTGCACTTATAACAACAAAACTTTTAGTCTTTGCTTTTTTATTTTTTTACTACAAAATGCACACCGTGTAGTATGTGAACTTCTGGCAGTTATCAATCGAACTTCTCTCGGTTACGTGAAAATATCTGAGTTTTTTATAAATATTTATCTGAATTTCTTAATCCTTTTTTATAAAATTTTGAAGCGCTCTATTTTTAAAAGTTGAACTTCTTGTTTTTTATTTTTGAACTTCTTGTTTCCAATCTTTAACAACGAGGAAAATCTGAGTTTTCTATAATCATCGAACTTCTTCATCTTTTTAATATGGACTTCTTGATTTTATTTCTTTAATCTTTTTATGAAATTTTGAAGCACTCTATTTTAAAAGTTGAACTTCTTGTTGTTTTATTTTTGAACTTATTTTTTTCATTCTTTAATAACGAGAAAAATCCAAGTTTTCTATAATCATTGCACTTCCCGTTGTTTTCACTTGAACTTCTACCATGTGTTTTTGTTCGTAATTTCTCACCCATTCATCAGAGTTGCACAACTGATATATAGTGCCGATTGCCTCTCTCACAAGAAGTTCTTAAACTTCCCCGTGCTGAGCACCTAAACTTCTAGCAGTGAAATTTTTATACTTTAACTTCTTATTCTTTTTTCTCATATGAAAACACACACCATGCAGCACGTGAACTTCTGGCCGTTCTCAATTTGAACTTCTCTGTAAAAAAGTTGTCCTTAACTCCCAAAGCACTCGTCGAATTTGAGCAAATGTTAGCATTGGAAAGGATTTTTTTAACAAATCATGACTAGTTAAGAGCATTTTTTGAACATGCTAAGACTTGTTTTGAACATGCTAAGACTTTTTTTGAGCATATTTTAGTAACGACAAAATCTAAGATGTTTTAAATGTCGAACTACTTTATTTAATTGAATTTGAACTTCTCAACATTTTTATTTTGAAATTTTGTGTATTTATTTTTATAAATGTGGAATTTCATGGTTTTATTTTGATTCTTTAGTAACGAGAAAAATCTTAGTATTTTATTCACACTGAACTTCATCGTTTTTTAAATTTGGATTTCTTGTTTTTTAGTAATGGGAATAAACCTAGTTTTTAGTAAAATCGAAATGCTTTATTATTTCAATTTGAATTTCGAGAGTTTTTTATTTTCGAAATGGTGAAAATCCTTTTATATTTTACCTTTTCAAATTTAACTTCATACTTCTTTGCGAAACGAGAAGAATCTGATTTTTTTTGTATACATCGGACCCTCCGCTTCTTTAAAGTGAACATCTTGGCTTTATTATTTGGTAACATGGATTTTTTTGTAAATAAACATAGAACCACATCATTTTATAAATTTGAACTTCTAGGTTTTTCATAGAAAAGGAGAAAATCTTTGTTTTAAAAATATTTTTTTGAATTGCTTTGTTATTTTAATTTGACCTTCTCAGAGTTATTTAAAACCATGAAAAAAATGTTTTCTAGTACATATATTGAATGACTTTGTTATTTTAGTTTGAACTTTTTGGTTATCATTTTTCAATAGCGGGAAAATCCATGGGATTATTTTTAGTACAACGATAACATTTTCTTTGAACTCTCTTTTTTACGAAATTTGTACTTCTCAAGTTAACACTATTATAGTTAAAGCTTTGTTTTTCTTCATGGTATATAACCATCGAACTTCTGTGTTATCTTAATTTGAACTTCTTGGGTTTTATTTTTTATGAACGAAGAAATCCAGGTTTTCTTATAAACACTGAACCGCTCCGGTATTTTAATTGAGCTTCTAGGTTTTTTAGACATATACATATACATATACATAACTTCTCCCAACAATTCGAAACAACACCATGACGAAGAGAGGTAATAGGGTTGAACTTCCTAGCCATCAATTCAGGAACCTTTTCACCTAAATAACAATTTTCCCATAAAATGCACATTTTTTGGCCATATACATCCATTCGAAACAACCCCATGACGAAGAGAAGAAATGTGCAATAGTGTAGCAATTTTTGAATGAGAAGGTTGTACACTGGTTCAGCTTTATAACAAACTTGTGTCTTTGTCAACTAAACTTCAGACATATACATATACAACTTGTGTCTTTGTAAGATTTTTTGAGAGATAAAAACTGAAACATACATATACAACTGAACTTCAGACACTAGCCACCTGCACTGCCGTTGTAATGGAGAGAGAAGGGAGGCCTGGTGCTCGGTCGTTGCGCCGACGGAGCAGAGTGCAAGCACGCTGGAGGAGGGCGGGCCGTACCAGAGAGAAAGTCGCACCAGAGGGGAGGGCAGGCCACACCAGAGGGGAGGGCAGGCCGCGCCAGAGCACAGGGAAGGTCGCACCCGGGCGGAGGGGAGGCGAGGCCACGAATGGGGCATGTCCTCTGCTACGACGGGTGGAGCTGGTTTTGATCGTCGGAGGGTGGACGACAAGGCACCTGTGTCCGGGGCAGAACAACGAGGAGGCGTGCATCGTAGGGGGTCGTCGCGTGAGGAGGAGCTGGGCGACGTCAGGGGCACCCTAGGTGGCAGCGGAGGCACGACGGCATACCAGAGGTAGGTGAAGGGCTCGCGTGTCGGCGCTTCATGGAAGGAGGCGGCGTCGGGGTCGCACGCTGGTACTTGGTGGCGGCAGGCGGCGGTGGGATCAATCCCGGGCGGATCCGGGGGAAGGAGGCTGTCCATTGGCCGGATCCAGGGGAGGTGGTGTCGCGGCGGTCTGGATCCCGGGGAGGGAGCGGCGGGGCGACCGGATTTAGGACCGGTGGCTAGTTCTTGGGGAAGGGGAGGGGGCGGCGCGGAAGGTGCGGGACTGGGTGGGTTTTTTTTTCTCCGTGGCTTCGTGAGTTCGGGAACGCCTCTTCGGGCCTATATATAGAGAGCTGTGATCCAAATAGTTATTTTGATCCCGGGATTAGAATAGTGCCACCCTATATATATATGAGCACCTGAATAGCTATGTCTTCGAACTTGAATAGTTATTTTGAGCACCTGAATAGCTATGTCTTCGAACTTGAATATATATATTAGCACCTGAATAGTTATTTTGATCCCGGGATTATTGTTCTCTCCACTTCTGTATGGTGTTCTGTCCTCTACAACATTCACTTATAGCTATGTCTTCGAACTTGCCATTTTTCTAAACTAAGTGAATGTGATCGGACCCTAACCCCCTTCTATGCTTCTTCCTCAAACTCTATCTATCTAGTCATATGCGTTCTGTTGAAACCTGTGGAATGTCTTCACTGAATCCTTGTTAGCTGAAGACACAGAGACACACATTTAAATCTGTTTTAATGCTATATCCCTTTTGCCAGAATACCGAAGAAGTCGGAACGACCACCTAACAATCCAGGTGTGCATGGGAACATGGAACAACTTCCAATAAGTTGCATGCAGGCCATGTGTCCTTCAGATGTGAACCGCCAGGGGCACCTACGTAATTACACTGTGCAGTCCCCTTTCCTCATAAATACACACACCACGCGGTCATTATCTCTTCTTCCACCTCGCCACCTCGCTCAAACCCTAGCGCCTCCGCTAGCTCGCGTCGACGCCGGAGACGAAGCACTTAGCTGCCGCGACTTCTTCGACGTCGTCCTCATGCTGGCCGCGGGCCTCATCCTCTCCGCCACCGCCGTAGGTGTCTTCCGCCGCCAAGTTAGGGCGCGGGAGATTGAACTGCTCGGCTTCTAACTCTACCTCGTCTAGTAGTTCATCATCGGTAAATAAATCTCACTTTTTACTGTCTTTTGATCCGTCAAATCCATCCACTTCAACCAAAAGTGGTTTCTACACTTCCAAATCCGGATCTATCTCTTTCTGCATCTCATATCATACAAAGGATATTCACTTATGCTTCATAACTAGTTAGATTCCTCACTTGTACTTATTCATGGATTCATACAAATCTGGAACCGACTCTCTTCAAATAAGTGAATGTCTTCGCTCTATGAGGTCAATGTCTTCAAACTGATTTATCTTCAAAATCTTCTGAGAGTGCATATGGCCTCTTCCCCTTCCCTCGCACCTTTAATGTGTCACAGGTACATGTCCGTGGGAGAATCCCTTGGTTCTCATAGTCTGCATTCATTTGTAGAGTTCTTACATCATCATATTCACTCTCCCGAAACCAGTTCTTGTCTGACTAGTAAACATAACCCTTTCAATGTTTTGAAGCTAATCAGTCTGAATATCATGGCCACAGAGAAGTCTGCTAGGAAAGATGGCAGGCATCACAGAGGAAACACAGCTCTAGATCTGCCTCCGGATCTGTATGAACTATATAAGTCAGAGCCCGAGGAAAGTTACGGTTAGCGCAAGACCAGGATATAGTGGATCCGAAGATATTGGGCTGAACAGTGGTTCAAGTACAACTTCGTCACTGCCGAGTATGCTGAGAAGAACGCCATCAAGCGCCCATGGGGCGACATACTATACAAGAATCTGCAGCCAAAATCGAAGCCTGAAGCTATTGCCCAAGGCTTCTACCCATGCATGGTCCATGGACCGAAGCCTGAGAATGCTGACCCATCATCTATGTTACGGTGTCACGAAGACAATCTCTTCAAGGGCAACTATCAGTTTGCCAAATAGTCAGCCACCAAGAACAAAAAGGACCTTGGACTCAACTTCAACCCTGGTCCATCTGCTCCAAGGCAGGATGGCACTCATGATGCCAATCCGAATGTCATCGGCCCCTTCACGAGCTTCGATGGGCTTCTCTCTCACATTGCTGCTTAGAGGGCTACAGTGGAAAACTCTGCTGATGACGCAGACTCTGAAGATGCGCCAGCACCACCGAAGCAGAAGAAGAAGTCAAAAGCTTCGAAGCCATCTGCCACACCAAAAGCTTCAATTGTGAAGCCGTTGAATACTGAACCTCCTAAACTCAATGTGCACTCTGAAGATTTGTGTCGTGTCTTCAAGAAGACCAAGCAGCCCAAGAAGATTTCTGGGCATGAACTGACTCCTACTGCCATTCTACGCAATGAGGAAGACACCATTGTTCTGTCTAGTGATGAAGATCTTGGTGATGATGCTCTAGAGATGCTGATCAATAGAAAGCAAGAGACAGAGATCTTCAATGATCTGCCCCTCTTTGATGTTGATTTTCTGAACAACTTCATTGATGAATGGTTTGACGACCAGAGCATCAACATTGATGATCTACAACTGCTAGTGGACATAAGCATCATGTTGCACGGAGCCATTGCTAATGAGTTGGCCTTGGCTCAGAAAATCATCGAGCTCGAGAACAAGATTGATAATGAGAAGGCACATTTCAAGAAGAATATGGCCAAGCTCAGTGTGGCTGATGTGCAGATCTTCAAAAAGATGATGCATGATCTTAAGGAAGAATTCCACAAGAAGCGCGAAGAAGCCAAAGGCTCCCTAGAGCGCATGAAGTACTATGCACAAAAGTGTGTTCAAGCCCGCAATGAAGCTGAAAAGCGCAAGGCTCTTGGGCGTCCTGGCATCGACCCCAGAATGGCTGCCATGCCAAAGAAGAAGTCTGCTGAAGCCCAACCTGAAGCACCAAGGCAGGAAGAACCTCGAATTGTCTTCCCTGCCAGTACGACTGGCTCGAAGCCTAAGGTCACCTCCACAGCTTCAGAGCTAAAGAAAACAAGGGAAGTTGAAGCCGCAGCCAGGACGCGAAAGCACAAAGATACATCTGATGATGCTCCCTCCAAGAAGAAATTGAAGACTAAGGCTTCAAACTTCAAAGAAAGAGCGTGCTGCGGCCCAAGAGCCCCTCATCATTGAATGCATTTCAGTTGCTCTTCCTGCCTCAACCAACCAAGAGCGTCGTCTTATGATCCATGAGCCTGCTTCCATAGAGGCTCATGCAAGTGAAGAAGTTCTAGCTGCTGACCCCAACACAGCTGAAGACATTGGTCATGAAGACAATGTAGTCCTTCCTCAGCTCCAGCCCCAGTCGGTATCATCGCCTGCTCCGACGAGGAGTGAACTTATCAGCATTGGTCATCCATTGACGGCAATCGCTCAGGAGTAACTCATGGGCGGAGTGCCAACAACAAGAAACCCTGATGAGGACATCAATACAATTGTTACACCCACAGCCCCTGCTGCTATACATACTGGACCAATTACTAGAGCTCGTGCACGCCAACTAAATTACCAGGTACTTTCGTTTCTTGGTAATGATTCTAATGTTCATGAGAATATGATGCTGCCTAAATTGGATACATTTGTTTTGCTTACAAATGAAGGGCCTAGCTTGGAGAAGGATGAACATTGGAGCAAGAACAAGCATGGAGATGATGGCATGCGCAAGGGGAACAAGAACGGAGTTACAAGTGATGATTTCAGGACTTTGAAGCCACCATAATGGGTGCATGAAGCCTTGGACGAAATATACAAGATGCCACTTCATAAATTTCGTCCCGAGGCTATTTTAGGTGCTGCGTCACCTTATTATTGGGCCAGGCCCATGTAATTTCGAAATACATAAGTATAGGCTATTTTTAGAGTTCGTATGTGTGGGGAAACTAGAGATAGGGTTGATTTCGGACCCCTCCACCAAGGGCCACGAAATTCCCCCCCTCTTCCTCCATATATACAGCCCTTAGGGCATCGTTTAGACTTTGGGTTTTGTTTAGATTAAAAGTTCGCCATAGCTGCAACTTCGCGTACTTCGTTTGTGTTCAACGACCAGACAAAGGCGTCACAGAACCCCACCTTGATCAATAAAGCTTTCATCTTATATTCGCAATATCCAGATTGCAATCTTAGTTTCTTGCTTGTTCTTCGTTTGCTCGCAGGAAACAGACCCTCGTGGTCAGGTTGATCGTGCTCCGGCGTGGTCAATAACCTCTCGGAGTTGGTTTAGCGATTGCTAAGGCGCGACGTCCTCGCACGTTCATAGTCGGATCGTCAAAGTCGACTTCCACCAAAGCGAAATCCACCATCTCATCGAAAGACGGGACACCTCCGCCTCTATTAGCGGGTCCTGCACAGCGTTCTTCTTCTTCCATGGCATCAACAGGGCACACAAGTGATATTATTTGTCGTCGTTGTAAGGGAGGAGGTCATTATGCGAGGGAATGCAAATCTCCGCGTGTGATGATTGCTACCGCGGATGGTGGATATGAGTCCGCTAGTGACTATGATGAGGAGACATTGGCTCTTATTACACGTGAAGAACATGGTGGAGATGATTCTGATCATGAGACGCAATACATGGCTCCTGAAGACGCTGACAGGTATGAATGTTTAGTTGCTCAACGTGTTTTGAGTGTGCAGGTCACACAAGCTGAGCAAAATCAGAGGCACAATTTGTTCCATACCAAGGGAGTTGTGAAGGAACGTTCTGTGCGCGTCATAATAGACGGAGGGAGCTGCAACAACTTGGCTAGCATGGAGATGGTGGAGAAGCTTTTTCTCACCACAAGACCACATCCACATCCTTACTACATCCAATGGTTCAACAACAGCGGCAAGGTTAAGGTAACACGTACTGTTCGTGTGCATTTTAGTATCTCTACATATGCTGATTATGTTGATTGTGATGTGGTACCTATGCAAGCATGTTCCTTATTACTTGGTAGACCTTGGCAATTTGATAAAAATTCTGTACACCATGGTAGAAACAATCACTATACTCTTGTTCATAAGGATAAAAATATTACTTTGCTTCCTATGACTCCTGATTCCATTTTGAAAGATGATATTAATAGAGCTAATAAAGCAAAACAGGAGACGAATAAGAGTGAAAATCAGATTGTGGCAAAAGAATTTGAGCAACAAATGAAGCCTAATAATAAACCATCTAGTGTTGCTTCTGAAATTAAATTGAAAAGTACATGTTTATTTGCCACCAAATCTGATATTGATGAGCTAGATTTCAGCAAATCTGTTTGCTATGCTTTTGTGTGCAAAGAGGCATTATTTTCATTCGAGGACGTGCCTTCCTCTTTGCCTCCTGCTGTCACTAACATTTTGCAGGAGTTCGCTGACGTCTTTCCACAAGACGTGCCACCGGGATTACCTCCTATTCGAGGGATTGAGCATCAGATTGACTTAATTCCCGGTGCTTCACTGCCAAACCGTGCACCATACCGTACCAATCCAGAGGAGACGAAGGAGATTATGCGCCAAGTACAAGAGCTTCTCGACAAAGGTTATATACGCGAATCCCTTAGTCCTTGTGCTGTTCCTATTATTCTAGTGCCGAAAAAGGATGGTACATCACGTATGTGTGTTGATTGTAGAGGCATTAATAATATTACTATTCGTTATCGTCATCCTATTCCTAGGCTAGATGATATGCTTGATGAATTGAGTGGCTCTACAATATTCTCCAAAGTTGATTTGCGTAGTGGATACCATCAAATTCGTATGAAATTAGGAGATGAATGGAAAACAGCATTTAAAACTAAGTTTGGATTATATGAGTGGTTAGTCATGCCTTTTGGGTTAACTAATGCGCCTAGTACTTTCATGAGACTAATGAACGAAGTTTTACGTGCTTTCATTGGACGATTTGTGGTAGTCTATTTTGATGATATACCGATTTATAGCAGATCTTTGGAAGAACATTTGGAACATTTACGTGCTGTTTTTATTGCTCTACGTGATGCACGTTTGTTTGGTAACCTTGGGAAGTGCACCTTTTGCACCGACCGAGTATCTTTTCTTGGCTATGTTGTTACTCCACAGGGAATTGAAGTTGACAAAGCCAAGATTGAAGCTATTGAGAGTTGGCCGCAGCCCAAAACGGTCACACAAGTGAGGAGTTTTCTTGGCCTCGCTGGATTCTATAGGCGTTTTGTGAGAGATTTCAGCACCATTGCTGCACCTCTCAACGAGCTTACAAAGAAGGATGTGCCTTTTGTTTGGGGTACCGCACAGGAAGAAGCCTTCACGGTATTGAAAGATAAGTTGACACATGCTCCTTTACTCCAACTTCCTAATTTTAATAAGACTTTTGAGCTTGAATGTGATGCTAGTGGAATTGGATTAGGAGGTGTGTTATTACAAGATGGCAAACCTGTTGCATACTTTTCCGAAAAATTGAGTGGGCCTAGTCTGAATTATTCTACTTATGATAAAGAATTATATGCTCTTGTTCGGACTTTAGAAACATGGCAACATTATTTATGGCCCAAAGAATTTGTTATACATTCTGATCATGAATCTTTGAAACATATTAAAAGTCAAGCTAAACTGAATCGTAGACATGCTAAATGGGTTGAATTCATTGAGACTTTCCCTTATGTCATTAAACACAAGAAGGGAAAAGAAAATGTTATTGCTGATGCATTGTCTCGTCGCTATACTATGCTTTCACAACTTGACTTCAAAATATTTGGTTTGGAGACCATCAAAGATCAATATGTGCATGATGCTGATTTTAAAGATGTAATGCAGAATTGTAAAGAAGGAAGAATGTGGAACAAGTTTGTCGTTAACGATGGATTTGTGTTTCGTGCTAACAAGCTATGCATTCCAGCTAGCTCCGTTCGTCTTTTGTTGTTGCAGGAGGCGCATTGATAGAGGCAAAGGTGTCCCGTCTTTCGATGAGATGGTGGATTTCGCTTTGGTGGCAGTCGACTTTGACGATCCGACTACGAACGTGCGAGGACGTCGCGCCTTAGCAATCGCTAAACCAACTCCGAGAGGTTATTGACCATGCCGGAGCACGATCAACCTGACCACGAGGGTCTGTTTCCTGCGAGCAAACGAAGAACAAGCAAGAAACTGAGATTGTAATCTGGATATTGCGAATATAAGATGAAAGCTTTATTGATCAAGGTGGGGTTCTGTGACGCCTTTGTCTGGTCGTTGAACACAAAAGAAGTACGCGAAGTTGCAGCTATGGCGAACTTTTAATCTAAACAAAACCCAAAGTCTAAACGATGCCCTAAGGGCTGTATATATGGAGGAAGAGGGGGGAATTTCGTGGCCCTTGGTGGAGGGGTCCGAAATCAACCCTATCTCTTGTTTCCCCACACATACGGACTCTAAAAATAGCCTATACTGATGTATTTCGAAATTACATGGGCCTGGCCCAATAATAAGGTGACGCAGCACCTAAAATAGCCTCGGGACGAAATTTATGAAGTGGCATCTTGTATATTTCGTCCAAGGCTTCATGCACCCATTATGGTGGCTTCAAAGTCCTGAAATCATCACTTGTAACTCCGTTCTTGTTCCCCTTGCGCATGCCATCATCTCCATGCTTGTTCTTGCTCCAATGTTCATCCTTCTCCAAGCTAGGCCCTTCATTTGTAAGCAAAACAAATGTATCCAATTTAGGCAGCATCATATTCTCATGAACATTAGAATCATTACCAAGAAACGAAAGTACCTGGTAATTTAGTTGGCGTGCGCGAGCTCTAGTAATTGGTCCAGTATGTATAGCAGCAGGGCCTGTGGGTGTAACAATGGTATTGATGTCCTCATCATCAACAGGGCACACAAGTGATATTATTTGTCGTCGTTGTAAGGGAGGAGGTCATTATGCGAGGGAATGCAAATCTCCGCGTGTGATGATTGCTACCGCGGATGGTGGATATGAGTCCGCTAGTGACTATGATGAGGAGACATTGGCTCTTATTACACGTGAAGAACATGGTGGAGATGATTCTGATCATGAGACGCAATACATGGCTCCTGAAGACGCTGACAGGTATGAATGTTTAGTTGCTCAACGTGTTTTGAGTGTGCAGGTCACACAAGTTGAGCAAAATCAGAGGCACAATTTGTTCCATACCAAGGGAGTTGTGAAGGAACGTTCTGTGCGCGTCATAATAGACGGAGGGAGCTGCAACAACTTGGCTAGCATGGAGATGGTGGAGAAGCTTTCTCTCACCACAAGACCACATCCACATCCTTACTACATCCAATGGTTCAACAACAGCGGCAAGGTTAAGGTAACACGTACTGTTCGTGTGCATTTTAGTATCCCTACATATGCTGATTATGTTGATTGTGATGTGGTACCTATGCAAGCATGTTCCTTATTACTTGGTAGACCATGGCAATTTGATAAAAATTCTGTACACCATGGTAGAAACAATCACTATACTCTTGTTCATAAGGATAAAAATATTACTTTGCTTCCTATGACTCCTGATTCCATTTTGAAAGATGATATTAATAGAGCTAATAAAGCAAAACAGGAGACGAATAAGAGTGAAAATCAGATTGTGGCAAAAGAATTTGAGCAACAAATGAAGCCTAACAATAAACCATCTAGTGTTGCTTCTGAAATTAAATTGAAAAGTGCATGTTTATTTGCCACCAAATCTGATATTGATGAGCTAGATTTCGGCAAATCTGTTTGCTATGCTTTTGTGTGCAAAGAGGCATTATTTTCATTCGAGGACTTGCCTTCCTCTTTGCCTCCTGCTGTCACTAACATTTTGCAGGAGTTCGCTGACGTCTTTCCACAAGACGTGCCACCGGGATTACCGCCTATTCGAGGGATTGAGCATCAGATTGACTTAATTCCCGGTGCTTCACTGCCAAACCGTGCACCATACCGTACCAATCCAGAGGAGACGAAGGAGATTATGCGCCAAGTACAAGAGCTTCTCGACAAAGGTTATATACGCGAATCCCTTAGTCCTTGTGCTGTTCCTATTATTCTAGTGCCGAAAAAGGATGGTACATCACGTATGTGTTTTGATTGTAGAGGCATTAATAATATTACTATTCGTTATCGTCATCCTATTCCTAGGCTAGATGATATGCTTGATGAATTGAGTGGTTCTACAATATTCTCCAAAGTTGATTTGCGTAGTGGCTACCACCAAATTCGTATGAAATTGGGAGATGAATGGAAAACAGCATTTAAAACTAAGTTTGGATTATATGAGTGGTTAGTCATGCCTTTTGGGTTAACTAATGCACCTAGTACTTTCATGAGATTAATGAACGAAGTTTTACGTGCTTTCATTGGACGATTTGTGGTAGTTTACTTTGATGACATACTGATTTATAGCAGATCTTTGGAAGAACATTTGGAACATTTACGTGCTGTTTTTATTGCTCTACGTGATGCACGTTTGTTTGGTAACCTTGGGAAGTGCACCTTTTGCACCGACCAAGTATCTTTTCTTGGCTATGTTGTTACTCCACAGGGAATTGAAGTTGACAAAGCCAAGATTGAAGCTATTGAGAGTTGGCCGCAGCCCAAAACGGTCACACAAGTGAGGAGTTTTCTTGGCCTCGCTGGATTCTATAGGCGTTTTGTGAGAGATTTCAGCACCATTGCTGCACCTCTCAACGAGCTTACAAAGAAGGATGTGCCTTTTGTTTGGGGTACCGCACAGGAAGAAGCCTTCACGGTATTGAAAGATAAGTTGACACATGCTCCTTTACTCCAACTTCCTGATTTTAATAAGACTTTTGAGCTTGAATGTGATGCTAGTGGAATTGGATTAGGAGGTGTGTTATTACAAGATGGCAAACCTGTTGCATACTTCTCTGAAAAATTGAGTGGGCCTAGTCTGAATTATTCTACTTATGATAAAGAATTATATGCTCTTGTTCGGACTTTAGAAACATGGCAACATTATTTATGGGCCAAAGAATTTGTTATACATTCTGATCATGAATCTTTGAAACATATTAAAAGTCAAGCTAAACTGAATCGTAGACATGCTAAATGGGTTGAATTCATTGAGACTTTCCCTTATGTCATTAAACACAAGAAGGGAAAAGAAAATGTTATTGCTGATGCATTGTCTCGTCGCTATACTATGCTTTCACAACTTGACTTCAAAATATTTGGTTTGGAGACCATCAAAGATCAATATGTGCATGATGCTGATTTTAAAGATGTAATGCGGAATTGTAAAGAAGGAAGAATGTGGAACAAGTTTGTCGTTAACGATGGATTTGTGTTTCGTGCTAACAAGCTATGCATTCGAGCTAGCTCCGTTCGTCTTTTGTTGTTGCAGGAAGCGCATGGAGGAGGATTAATGGGACATTTTGGCGTGAAGAAGACGGAGGACGTACTTGCTACACATTTCTTTTGGCCAAAGATGAGACGGGATGTTGAGCGTTTTATTGCTCAATGCACTACATGTCAAAAAGCTAAGTCACGACTCAATCCTCATGGTTTATATATGCCTTTGCCTGTACCTAGTGTTCCTTGGGAGGATATATCTATGGATTTTTTTTTAGGTTTACCTCGAACAAAGAAGGGGAGGGATAGCATATTTGTTGTCGTGGATAGATTCTCGAAAATGGCACACTTTACCATGTCATAAAAGCGATGATGCTGTTAATGTTGCTGATTTGTTCTTTCGTGAAATTATTCGCTTGCATGGTGTGCCAAATACTATTGTTTCAGATCGTGATACTAAATTTCTTAGCCACTTTTGGAGATGTTTATGGGCTAAGTTGGGGACTAAACTGCTTTTTAGTACTACTTGTCACCCCCAAACTGATGGACAAACTGAAGTAGTCAATAGAACGTTGTCTACTATGCTTAGGGCTGTTTTGAAGAATAATAAGAAAATGTGGGAGGAATGCTTGCCTCATATTGAATTTGCTTATAATCGTTCATTGCATTCTACTACTAAGATGTGCCCTTTTGAAGTTGTGTATGGTTTCCTACCTCGTGCACCTATTGATTTGTTGCCTCTTCCATCTTCGGAGAAGGTTAATTTTGATGCTAAACAACGTGCTGAATTGATTTTAAAAATGCGTGAGTTAACTAAGGAAAACATTGAGCGTATGAATGCTAAATATAAACTTGCTGGAGATAAGGGTAGAAAACATGTTGTGTTTGCACCTGGAGATCTTGTTTGGTTACATTTGCGTAAGGATAGATTTCCTGATTTGCGCAAATCAAAGCTAATGCCACGTGCTGATGGTCCCTTTAAGGTGTTAGAGAAAATAAATGATAATGCATATAAACTTGAGCTGCCTGCAGATTTTGGGGTTAGTCCCACTTTTAACATTGCAGATTTGAAGCCTTATTTGGGTGAGGAAGATGAACTTCCGTCGAGGACGACTTCATTTCAAGAAGGGGAGGATGATGAGGACATCAATACAATTGTTACACCCACAGCCCCTGCTGCTATACATACTGGACCAATTACTAGAGCTCATGCACGCCAACTAAATTACCAGGTACTTTTGTTTCTTGGTAATGATTCTAATGTTCATGAGAATATGATGCTGCCTAAATTGGATACATTTTTTTTGCTTACAAATGAAGGGCCTAGCTTGGAGAAGGATGAACATTGGAGCAAGAACAAGCATGGAGATGATGGCATGCGCAAGGGGAACAAGAACGGAGTTACAAGTGATGATTTCAGGACTTTGAAGCCACCATAATGGGTGCATGAAGCCTTGGACGAAATATACAAGATGCCACTTCATAAATTTCGTCCCGAGGCTATTTTAGGTGCTGCGTCACCTTATTATTGGGCCAGGCCCATGTAATTTCGAAATACATAAGTATAGGCTATTTTTAGAGTCCGTATGTGTGGGGAAACAAGAGATAGGGTTGATTTCGGACCCCTCCACCAAGGGCCACGAAATTCCCCCCTCTTCCTCCATATATACAGCCCTTAGGGCACCGTTTAGACTTTGGGTTTTGTTTAGATTAAAGTTCGCCATAGCTGCAACTTCGCGTACTTCGTTTGTGTTCAACGACCAGACAAAGGCGTCACAGAACCCCACCTTGATCAATAAAGCTTTCATCTTATATTCGCAATATCCAGATTGCAATCTTAGTTTCTTGCTTGTTCTTTGTTTGCTCGCAGGAAACAGACCCTCGTGGTCAGGTTGATCGTGCTCCGGCGTGGTCAATAACCTCTCGGAGTTGGTTTAGCGATTGCTAAGGCGCGACGTCCTCGCACGTTCGTAGTCGGATCGTCAAAGTCGACTTCCACCAAAGCGAAATCCACCATCTCATCGAAAGACGGGACACCTTTGCCTCTATCAAGTGGTATCAGATTTCCAGGTTGCTCGGTGAGATTTTACAGTTTTTCGTAGTTTAGATCGAGTCTGTTCTTCATACCTACAGTCCACGAAAAAGCCAAAAAAAATAGGGTTAGTTCATCATATCCGAACCAATCTGAGCCTTTGCATAATCTTTTTAGGGTTTTGCTTTGTTGAATTTGCGGTTGCATCGTCGTGTCTAGTTGCTGGTCTTAGAGTCTAGTCTTTTAGAGTTTCGAGTTCTGGTCATAAGTTGTCACGCCGCCGCCGCACCATCATCATCGCCCCTGCCATCTACCACCACCGCACCGAATCCGTATCCATATACCACCACCAATCCGTGTCCATATACCACCACCGATCCATATCCATATACTACCACCGCTACCACCACCGCTGCCATATACCACCACCATATATCCACCACCAATCCGAGTTCCTTGCTTATTAGGTTTACCTCGAACAAAGAAGGGGAGGGATAGCATATTTGTTGTCGTGGATAGATTCTCGAAAATGGCACACTTTATACCATGTCATAAAAGCGATGATGCTGTTAATGTTGCTGATTTGTTCTTTTGTGAAATTATTCGCTTGCATGGTGTGCCAAATACTATTGTTTCAGATCGTGATACTAAATTTCTTAGCCACTTTTGGAGATGTTTATGGGCTAAGTTGGGGACTAAACTGCTTTTTAGTACTACTTGTCACCCCCAAACTGATGGACAAACTGAAGTAGTCAATAGAACGTTGTCTACTATGCTTAGGGCTGTTTTGAAGAATAATAAGAAAATGTGGGAGGAATGCTTGCCTCATATTGAATTTGCTTATAATCGTTCATTGCATTCTACTACTAAGATGTGCCCTTTTGAAGCTGTGTATGGTTTCCTACCTCGTGCACCTATTGATTTGTTGCCTCTTCCATCTTCGGAGAAGGTTAATTTTGATGCTAAACAACGTGCTGAATTGATTTTAAAAATGCATGAGTTAACTAAGGAAAACATTGAGCGTATGAATGCTAAATATAAACTTGCTGGAGATAAGGGTAGAAAACATGTTGTGTTTGCACCTGGAGATCTTGTTTGGTTACATTTGCGTAAGGATAGATTTCCGGATTTGCGCAAATCAAAGTTAATGCCACGTGTTGATGGTCCCTTTAAGGTGTTAGAGAAAATAAATGATAATGCATATAAACTTGAGCTGCCTGCAGATTTTGGGGTTAGTCCCACTTTTAACATTGCAGATTTGAAGCCTTATTTGGGTGAGGAAGATGAACTTCCGTCGAGGACGACTTTATTTCAAGAAGGGGAGGATGATGAGGACATCAATACAATTGTTACACCCACAGCCCCTGCTGCTATAAATACTGGACCAATTACTAGAGCTCGCGCACGCCAACTAAATTACCAGGTACTTTCGTTTCTTGGTAATGATTCTAATGTTCATGAGAATATGATGCTGCCTAAATTGGATACATATGTTTTGCTTACAAATGAAGGGCCTAGCTTGGAGAAGGATGAACATTGGATTAAGAACAAGCATGGAGATGATGGCATGAGCAAGGGGAACAAGAACGGAGTTACAAGTGATGATTTCAGGACTTTGAAGCCACCATAATGGGTGCATGAAGCCTTGGACGAAATATACAAGATGCCACTTCATAAATTTCGTCCCGAGGCTATTATAGGTGCTGCGTCACCTTATTATTGGGCCAGGCCCATGTAATTTCGAAATACATAAGTATAGGCTATTTTTAGAGTCCGTATGTGTGGGGAAACAAGAGATAGGGTTGATTTCGGACCCCTCCACCAAGGGTCACGAAATTCCCCCCTCTTCCTCCATATATACAGCCCTTAGGGCATCGTTTAGACTTTGGGTTTTGTTTAGATTAAAAGTTCGCCATAGCTGCAACTTCGCGTACTTCGTTTGTGTTCAATGACCAGACAAAGGCGTCACAGAACCCCACCTTGATCAATAAAGCTTTCATCTTATATTCGCAATATCCAGATTGCAATCTTAGTTTCTTGCTTGTTCTTCGTTTGCTCGCAGGAAACAGACCCTCGTGGTCAGGTTGATCGTGCTCCGGCGTGGTCAATAACCTCTCGGAGTTGGTTTAGCGATTGCTAAGGCGCGACGTCCTCGCACGTTCGTAGTCGGATCGTCAAAGTCGACTTCCACCAAAGCGAAATCCACCATCTCATCGAAAGACGGGACACCTCCGCCTCTATCAAACCCTAGTACAGGACGAGACACCAAGAACACCACCACCTCAAGTCACCACTCCGGTGCTTGACGACGACAACTACATGGTACAGACCACCCCCTCACCAAAGGCGTCGCCAAAATTTCATAGGCTTCGCAAAGGCCACATGCCACAGGTCACCATGTCGAGCATTCCAGAAGGGAAGTGCTACAAAGCTCAATCACACGTCAAGTATTTCCTGAAGCCAACCCGACTGCAAATGCCTCTGAGTCTGAAGCCAAAGTGGCTGAAGACATTCCGGCTGCATTAGCCGATGAAGACAAAGAAGAGAAAGAAGAAGAAAGAGTTGCCACACCCCCAGCTACTGATCACATCGCTCTCGAGGAGAATGTGATTGTGCTCGACCCTCCAGTTCCTGAACAGATGGAGGTTGAAAACAATGAGGATGCCACCAACAATGCCACAATGCCACTGAAGCCAATGACACGGTCATGTCTGAAGACAATGTGGAGCCTAACGCTAATGATAATGCTAAAGTCACCCTGCGCCAATCGCCTCCGATATCTCTATTCCTCCTCCAAGGCCTCACACCATGGAACAAGCATTCAATCGGGGTGAGTTGGTAACTGGCAGATGGCCCATCATGGTTCCACCTACTTCTCCCGGCCCACAATATGATTATCATGTGGAGCATAGGCCTCATGTGCAGAAGCCAAAGCCCAGATTGCCAAGGCTTCCAAGTGCTGCCACAACCCAGGAATCATTCTGTGTGCAAAGCTTCACGACGCATAACACTTTCTTTGACAGTGCCCAGAACCCATACACGAAGCCCAAAATCTCCTTAGACAGATTTTGAGTCATTTGCAGCGAAGCTATTACTCGTGTATTCTCTACAACCAAGATCAGATTTATCAGCACAACCGTCTGGATTGCGATGCTATGGCTAGGTTTCCCTATCTTGAAGAAGCTCTTGATTGCTTTAGGGATGTTGGTCTTCTGCCTTTTGTGACTAACAAAGAACACTGGAATGAAGAGCTTCTCCTGCAGTTCTATGCCACACTCCGTATTCACGGCTACAACAGGGATCCAAAGACATGGACCCTTGAGTGGATGTCAGGTGATGTACATCACGAAGCCAAAGCTCAAGACATTATCGAGCTTACTTCCCTGCCCACTCCAGGTGAGTTATACGAACTTGGTTGTCAGCGTCATAGAGATGAACTGCAGAGTATCTTTCAGAGGCCCGAACTAAACATGAGTCAGATGCTCAGTATGATGAAGCCATTGCCTCAAGATGCTAAATACCCAAAGGAGTTGTTTGTGAAGGACCTCGAGTACTTGCCACACATAGTATACCATATTCTGAGCCGTACTCTATGGCCGATCAAGGAACATTCTTCTGAAGCTAAACTTGAATAAGCCATGAAGACTTTGGTATTCTATATCATCAATGGCATCAGATTCAATACCCAGGATTTCTTCATCAGACAACTAGCTGCTTCGCGGATTGATCTGTTTGGCCTGAAGTTCTATGATCCATGGGTGATGCGCCTGATCAAGCTTCATTCCACCATTGACTATCAGCCCTAAGTGCGCAACCACATTGTTTTTCTGCCTGAGGTTGATATGTCTATTGAAGCCATCTACCCCGAGGCTGCCAAGAAGGCTCTACATCTTCAGAATGCTGAACATCAAAGTTTCTCGCAACCAATTGAAGGAATTCTTGTTCCCAATGCTACAACCCTCGCTTATCCTCTGGCTGGAAACATGAGAGTGCCACACCGTGCTAACACTGAAGCCACTGCAAGTATGATTGCCCAAAGGCCTCGGAAGTGTTCTCGTGTACTCAATGACCGAGAGCTTCTTGTGGCATTGCATCAGAAGCAAGATATGCATCATGACTGGCTCAAGCGTCAGATGCAGAGTCTCTTGGTGGATGTCAATCACATTCACAACTTGGCCACCAAGAACTTGTTTGTTGCACATGAAGCCTGTAGGCGGTCCTGGAAGAGCCTCACAATGCTCTGCCCTGAAGACAATCTTCGCGAAGATGGATTCATTGAGAGCTTCAAGTTTGACTCCAGGCCTCCTCAGAATGCAAATTGGCGTCACACTCTGTCGGTGTTCTGGGAACAGGGGTCCCCAGACTTGTCTGCCTGCGGCCCGCGGCGTGGCTCCTCCAGCAGCCCCGTACGGCCCATCTTCACCAGCAAACACCCAAGACCCTCATGAGGGGCCAAGCCTCGCGAGGCGTACGATACAAGACCTCCTCAGGGGCGGCCTCACCAGGCTGGCTCGCAAGGGACGGAGAGATCAAGGCAAGGCGAACCTCGCGAGGTTCCAATGATGCAAGCCATGACGATCAAGACCTGGCGGGCGCCGACACGCACAGTGTCCTCGTTTCCTCTTTGGTGCTAAAGGGGAAAGCACAAGCGAGGAGTCCCAAGGCATCAGGCAAAGGTTACCATATCGCTGCAACAAGACCAAGACCAGCAGGACGACAGGACAGAGGTCACCATGGGGCCCAAGACGGCGTCACCACCAGAGCCTTTGGCAGGCGAAGACTACTTTTGTTAGGATAACTTGTACTAGTTGTCTCCCTTTGAATTTGGCCATTGTGGGATCCCTTCCCGCTCAATATTTAGGGAGAGGACCAGGGCCTCTATAAATAGGACTAGCCACCACCATAACGGGGACAAATCATCAAGATCATCCTCAACCACACAAGCTCACCAAGCACAAGAACACCTCTCCTTAGGAGTCTGTTCTTCCCTTGTAACTGTTCATCTATAGACCAAGAGGCAATCCACCACACCACACTAGAGTTGGGTGTTACACCACAGCGGTGCCCCGAACCAGTATAAATCTTGTGTCTCATGTTCTTTGGGTCCGTGAAGCTAGGCCGTGAGATCGTTGAGTGCACGAGCTAGAGGGGGGAGAGATCTTCATGCGCACCCTAGTGTTCGAACCTCAAGGGTTTTGCCAAAACCCGAAATATGACATTTGGCGCGCCAGGTAGGGGTGCGCCGAAGCCTTCTTCTTCGTCGACCCACGCTTCTTCACACCACCAAGCTCATGGCCGACGCTCGCCGGGCTCGCGCGGAGCGCCTGGCCGCTCTCGCCGCCCGTGCCGCTCAGACGACCCCAGTAGGCGGGCCTCCCCGTCGTTCTCCATCACCCGCCGCCAACACCGTCACCGGTGCGGCGGCAAACGAGCAGCAAGCCTCTTTGTTGCATCCCTCCGCGAGCCGTGACAGCCACACCGCCACCTCGTCGCTGACTCCGGCCGACTCGTCATCTCACGCTCACTGCGCACCCACGGATGCGCAAGCCTCGCTGCTCATGGTGTGCGAGCTCCTGCGCTACCGTCTAGTCGACGACCTCTACAAGGACTGGCTGGACCGCATTGCCGAGCTCGTCAGCGCCGCGGGAGGCTCTCCTGCACCGTCCCTCTCGCTGCCTCGCCTGCCCCCAGCTGCGGGCGATCTGGCTCACGGAGCGCCGCCGCCTCCTCCGCAACAAGATGGCACCCTTGCACCGAGGCGTGCAGCTCAGGGAGCACCTCAGCCTCCCGCACGTCAAGATGGCGTCCTCACTCCAAGATGCGTAGCCCAGCGGCGCAACCCGCCGTGCCACGTGCCAACGCACGAAGAAAGAAGTTGCTAAGAGATTCCCTGTCCACAAGGAAACACTCCACCACTCCCAGCTCTGCTGTGCCAGGATTGCTTGCTGCGACAGGGCCATGCGCCGTGCGCCGTGGTGGCGCAGGGGCACGACGACTAAGCTCTGCCTCCACGACGGGCCGTGGTGGCCATGGCGGGCTGCCACGCCTTCACTCCTGAGTTGTGTAGCGTCGTCTAGCCGGGCAAGTTCAAGCCAGATCTACCTCCTCGCTACGACGGCACCCCAGACACTGCGGAGTTTCTGCGGCTCTACGAGCTAAGCATCAAAGCGGCCAACGGCGACGAAAAGGTCATGGCGAACTGGTTTCCCATGGCTCTCAAGGACGGCGCCCACTCATGGCTCCTGAACCTACCCCCAGGCTCGATCTCCTCCTGGGACAAGATGCGCGACCAGTTCATCGCCAACTTCTAGGGCACTCGCGACCGCCCCCCGGCCGCGGATGACCTGCGCCGCATCAAGCAACAACCAAGAGAAACCCCGCAAAAATACATCCAATGCTTCAACAGCGCGCGAATCAAGATCCCCAAGGTAACGGACGAGGCCATCATCTCAGCGTTCTTCGATGCCGTCTGTGACGTCAAGATGCAGGAGGAGCTCGCCATCCATGAAGAGTTGTGCACGACCTTGGAGCTATTCAACATCGCGACCAAGTGTGCAAGAGGTGAGGAGGGGCGCCTCTCCCTCCTCGAGCTCCCTACTGCGGATCCAGAGGAGAAGAAGGCCAAGGTCAAGGACGTGAAGCACAAAGGAGTGGCCGTGCTTGCGGCGGAAACAGACACCAAGCGCGGCCGAGATCTTCCCTAGTCGTCCAAGGGCAGCCACACGTTATGCGCCTTCCACAACATGCACACGCACAACACTAATGACTGTCAAGAGTTCAGGGCCATTCGAGATGGGTGCTTTGGTCGACGCCCCGAGCACAACGACCGGGGCTACGGCCAAGGAGGTGGACGTGGTGGAGGATGTTGGGACGACCGTGGCTCCCACCAGGAGTGGCGCGACCAACCTCGTGAGGATCGTTGGCAGGACCAACCTCGTGAGGGTCCCTGGTGGGACCAACCTCGTGAGGACCATCCTTAGGGCAACCCTGGTCTCCCTCCGCTACCGCCGCCAAGAAGGAACGATGACCATCAATAGGACGAGGGGGCTGGGGGCTTCCAAGAGGCGTGAGCTATCGCCTGCATTTTGGGTGGAGCTCAAGCCCCAGCCTCTCAACGAGTGTTCAAGCAGTTTTCTCGTGAGGTGAACGCAGTCCTCCACAGGCTCGAGGCCACACGCTCGCTCAGATGGTCCAAGTACGCCATCACCTTTAGCTCGGCAGACCGGATCAAGTGCGCGGCAACGGCCGGCGTTCTCCCGATGCTCGGCACAGGGCTCAATGTCCTGTCTATCGAGACTTTCGAAAGCCTTCAAGTGCCATACGATCAGCTCCAGCCTACCAAGCCTTTCTCAGGGGTGACTGGCGGCTCTACCACCCTGATAGGGCAAGTTCGTCTCCCTGTCACCTTCGTTCAATGTGACAACTACTACACCGAGCTTATCGACTTCGACGTCGCCCACATCCGTCTGCCGTACAATGCCATCCTAGGGTACCCAGCGCTGGCCAAATTCATGGCAGTCGCCCACCATGGCTACAACGTCCTCAAGATGCCCGAAAGAGGCGGAATCATCACCATCCCCTATGAAGAAAGGGACATGGTGTGCTCCCTCAAGCGCACCTTCCAAGATGCATCACTCGAAGACCCCAACAACAACACAGCGCAATACCCTCCTAAGGCCAACCCCAAGAAGAAGAAGAAGCTGCTCCACGCGGGGCCTCAAGGGAGCGGCGCCTCCGGCGGCACCACTTCAGGATCTATGCCCGTGCCTGGGACGCCTCTCTCCCTTGCGTAGGGAGGCGCGCCCGACGCCGTCCTCGGGCATGGCTTGGGGGCTCTCTTCTGGAAGGCCTCAGACCTGGCCAACATCACAAGGGAGGCGCTCGGGCACCGCATGGAGGCGTGCTTCATGGCACGTTCCCCTCAGGAGGGCACCAGGCTAAGAGCGCTAGCGCTCAGGAGCTCATCGACAAGGCATCTCAGGAGCTTCAGGAAGCAAGAGCAATACGCGGCGATCGCTGCCCACCTGGCGTTGCTCCCCACCCAGGCGAGGGTGGTGAGCTGTGCGTCTGCATCGACATCCCAGGGCTCAACCGGGCTGCATCTCAGGAGCGCTTCTGGCCTTCACGTGTTAGATGCTGCGAGGGTCCACCTCACAGCTACGTTCACATGTCGTTCGGCATGCCGAGTGTGGCTGCTGCCTTCCAGCGCAACCTGCGGAGCGTCATGGCGGGTCAGGAGAACAGGCATCACGCAGTCCTGGTAGGGATGGAGACGGTCCTCCGGAGGCTGCCCAAGCCTCCAGAGCCTCCCGAGGCTCGGGGCACCGGTGGCTCGTGAGGGGCGACTTCTTCGCTACGCTTCTTCAGCTACCCCAACACCCCTTTGGCAACCAAACCAGGTGACATCTTTCCAAGTTCATTTAGCTGGGAGCGCCCCTGGGCTGCATCATCCCCAGGCCGCATGGGTCCATCCCTGCGACATGTATCTGCTTGCATCTTCAGTTCACTCTGCTGGGAGCGCCCCTCGAGCAGCATCATCCCCAGGCCGCTCGGGTCCGACCTAGTGGCATGTACCATTCCTACGTTTACCTGAGCCAGTTTGTTTCTCATGCATAATCCATCTACGGTTATCACCTGCTTGATTGTCACCCACCAAGGGATCCGCGCGCCGATTGTCTTTCTTCAGGATCCTTCGCATTAGAAGGCTAGGCATGTGTCTGTGCTTGGGTCCGTCCCTGCAGCGTCGATAAATCCAACGGCTAAGCTCTGTCTGGTGGGCCGGCCCCGTTCATGCCACCTCCTGGGGTCATTGGTGGTTGGCCTTCTCGTACGATAGTCTCAGGAAATCCTTTCGGCGCAGGTTGTCTAACCATCTTGCAGGACCGCCACAGCCATCAAGAATCAAGACCAGGCGCAACCCGCCTTGAGGTAGGGCCTCATGAGTCCCGCGCTGGCTCACAAGCGTCCTGATACACCTCGCCTAACCCTGTCGTGCAAGCCACGTCCCAGGGCGGGGCTGTACACGCCCCGGGGGCTCTCCGCAGTAGGGAGTCCCCTCCAACGAGCCACCAACGGACGGGCGATCACCGAGGCGATTTGTTCCACTCCTCGCACTGACCTGCAGGAACCTCCTGAGGACTACAACGGGCGGTACCGTGGACTCTCTCTCTTCTCCCATGCAATTAGCCTGCGTGTTAAAGGGTGGGGGGGCTCCTCAGCATCGCGACTCAGGAGCTCTTACTGGCTCTCCAGCCCTCACCCCTGGCCTTGACCACGGCATCGCGACCTGGCATACCAGCGGCGGCTGAGCTCGGTCGAGGGCCGGGACCTGAGGAAGTAGAGCACCAAGAAGAACATCGAGAAGAGGGGAAGGCCCGCACGAGTCTAACCTAGCTACCTAGCAGTGGCCCACACCCAAGTCTGGCGTGGCACCCGAAGCCGGCTCTGGAACACCAAGATAAGTCTTGTACATGGACTGACCCAACACTACAACATAAGATTCTCGCCTTTTTGCTGCCCTGCTGCAGCGACATCGCCTCCCCTTCCCATCCTCAGGTAGCTGCTTGCGCGCTAAAGGGGACCTCTTGAGCATCGCGCCCCAGGAGCTCTTACTGGACCTTGGGCCACTCACCTCCTGGACCTGACCACGACATCGCGACCTAGCATACCAGCGACGACTGCAGCCTGCCTGGGGACCGGGACCTATCAGCACAGAGCACCAAGCTACCGCGGGTTTGGAAAGGGGGAGACCAAGCCTCAGCAGGACATGTTCTCACAAATTTTCACAATAAGGATAATATTAACAAAAGGCATCACAGACGCTTTACACACCCTTGCGGGGTCCGTTTCGATTCCTCACGGGAACAAAAGGAAGGGATTTCCTAGGAGCTCTACCTACACACGCTAGACATCACCGACGCCATCATCAACAGTGGGCCACGGAAGGCCGGCGCCAACCCCATCCAGATCAACGGCGGTGGCGGCCGGACATGGCGACCTTGCTCCGGGCCCGACGAGAGCTCGGGAGCATGTAGCTATCGTCGCTCTTCTCCGGAGACTCCACGAGCTCGGGAGAGTCGCTAGACCACCTGGAGTCATCGCTGTCGCTGGAGGAGCTGCGGCCGAGGCCAGCGGCAGGCCCGACGCCCGCAGCTGTCCTATCCTGGCGACCCCCTTCACGGCAGCACTCCAAGCGGCGGCCTTCCTCGTCGAAGACCTTGAAGAACAGCGTGGAGGTGCCGTCATACTCGAAGTAGATGGCGAGGGCGCCGTTCGCGCGGTAGGCTCGAGCGACCTCGCCCCAGCCTCGAGTCATGAAGATCCTCCCGGAGGCGACGGCTTCAACTTCTACTCTAGTTGCCGGGGCGTCGCAGACGGCGTGTTGCAGCCAAAGCTTGAGAGGGCCCCTCGGCGGTGTCTCGGCAGTGAAGAACTGCGTAAGGCGAATCCAAGTGCTCGGGGGCATCGCCGCCCACAACACAAACTCGCGCGAGGAGTCCGCAACATGGACCCCTGGGGCGACGGTGTGTGCCTCTACGGCACGGCGGCCATGGCCCTGGCGCAGGCGGCGGCGCTCATCGCTCCTCCCTCCGGAAACATCGGCATGAGCATACAAGGGCAACGGGTACCCAGGGGTGGCCTTTCATACCACGGCCGCGACACTACCGGCCTCATGACCAGCTCGCGACCATGGCACCTCCTCTTGTTCGGCGGGAGCAGCTTAGGCTCGTTGAGGGGAGTCTTGCAAGGACTACACCAGCAAGGAGTAGAGCAAGGAAGAAGAAGAAGAAGCGGGAGAAGCGAGGAAGAGACGGGTGATGGGGGCTCCGCCCCCACTCCCCATTTATAGCCAAGCGGAGGCCAACCGCCGGCCTCGACGATCTAAGGTAATAATGATCTTTTTTCCTGCATGCAGCAAGGACCCGTCAAGTCGGGTAGTTGCCGAGGCTGCGTGGGGAAGCGGAGACGCCCACGTCCAATCAGTCGCCACGCGTCGACCAAGGCCGCAGGCTATTGGGGCCCGCGACACTCCGCACTTGCCCTTTGGCTTAGCCTCGAAGCCAAGCCCGAGCGCGCCTTGGGCCCGGGGGCTACAGTCGGTGTTCTGGGAATGGGGGTCCGCAGACTTGCCTGCCCGCGGCCCGCGGCGTGGCTCCTCCAGCGGCCCCGTACAACCCATCTTCACTAGCAAACACCCAAGACCCTCGCGAGGGGCCAAGCCTCGCGAGGCGGACGACACAAGACCTCCTCAGGGGCGGCCTCACCAGGCTGGCTCATGAGGGGCGGAGAGATCAAGGCAAGGCGAACCTCGCGAGGTTCCGATGACGCAAGCCATGACGATCAAGACCAAGCGGGCGCCAGCGCACACAATGTCCTCGTTTCCTCTTTGGTGCTAAAGGGGAAAGCGCATGCGACGAGTCCGGAGGCATGAGGCAAAGGTTTCCATATCGGTGCAATAAGACCAAGACTAGTAGGACGGCAGGACAGAGGTCACCGTGGAGCCCAAGACGGCGTCACCACCAGAGCCTTTGGCAGGCGAAGACTATTTTTGTCAGGATAACTTGTACTAGTTGTCTCCCTTCGAATTTGGCCATTGTGGGATCCCTTCCCACTCAATATTTGGGGAGAGGACCAGGGCCTCTATAAATAGTACTAGCCACCACCATAACGGGGACGGATCTTCAAGATCATCCTCAACCACACAAGCTCACCAAGCACAAGAACACCTCTCGTCAGGAGGCTGTTCTTCCCTTGTAACTGTTCATCCATAGCCCAAGAGGCAATCCACCACACCACACTAGAGTAGGGTGTTACACCACAACGGTGGCCCAAACCAGTATAAATCTTGTGTCTCATGTTCTTTGGGTTCGTGAAGCTAGGCCGTGAGATCGTTGAGTGCGCGAGCTAGAGGGGGGAGAGATCTTCGTGTGCACCATAGTGTTCGAACCTCAAGGGTTTTACCGGAACCCGAAATCTGACACACTCCGTCTATTGAAGAATCTGAATATTCGTCTTCGGTTGCAACTATTGTTGCAAGAGTCGTTGATGAAGAAGACGACACCACTTCACCGACCCTGTCTGCACTGCACCATGACACTGCATTAGGCTTGTCTACACCACCAAACTCCAACGACGACCCTGCTCCATCATCTACTCCAACTAGGAACAAGTAGATACTCTATGTCTTCAAACCTTTTTGGTCATTACTCACAAAAGGGGGAGAAGCATATGAGTGGATAGTCTTCAAGTAGTTCATTATGGGTGGTTGCATTATTTTTGCTAAGTCTTTACAACTCTCATCTTTTGAAACAATTTGGTTTTGGAGTTGTAACACTTAAACTCGATGGTCGTCTGCTACTTTTTTCCGCTATCTTGTGATGCGATGATAAATTCTGCATGAAGTCTTTATGTAGATGTCCATTTTTCATTATGCATGTCATTATCTTCATTACCTCTTTATATGCATGATGAATTGTATTCATAAGTTGAAGAGGATCTCCACAAAGTAAAACCCGCCATGTGCATTTGCATTCAAAAGCAAATTACTTATATGCACATCTTCAGGAGGAGCCTTTTGCTACTTATGAAGACAATGCCTTAATCCTTAACTTTCACATAATTTTATCCCCATTGAAAACTTCAACCAGTTTGTCATCAATCACCATAAAGGGGGAGATTGTAAGTGCATCTAGTGCCACCCCTAGTTGGTTTTGGAGTATTGACGACAAACTTGGTTACGGACTAATGTGTTTGTGAGAATTGCGGGATAACACAAGTAGTAGGCCCTTATTGATTCGATTTACCTACCAGAGATGACCCCTAAAAATGTGTGAAGACATTGAAGACAATGGTGTTATGTGAAGACTTTCACAGAGAAGACTATGACATGAGAATACATTCACATGAAGACTATGGAGTGCTAAAACATAGTTGTTTCGTAGTTTCCTTTTCTTCTTTGTTGAGTCATAGGAACCACTATACTGTTAAGTGTGGTCCAAGTGAACAAAGTCAGAGTGACTGATGTGATGCTCAACCAAATCCTATGTCTTCGAGCGAAGATAATGAGAGAAAATCTTACCCAGAGCTGGATGAGTCAGCTTTACTTGTAGCCCAAGTCAAGCTGCCGCGTGTGTTCGAAATCTGACCGTTGGACACATGTCAATTCCTTAGTGACCCATGGTCATTTCGGACAAATCAGGTCGGTTTGCCTCCTGGATATAAATAGCCCACCCCCTACACCATAAATTGGTGGCTGCTCAGAGTTAGTTCTCGGCTTTTGTCGTTTGAGAGCAACCCTCCTCCGAAGCATTTGAGAGAGAGAGAGAGAGATCCTTGCGAGGACAAAGCCCTAAACACCCAGAGCCAAAGAGTATTAGGCATCACTGAAGTCTTTCTATCTACTTGACCTGAAGACTTGTTACACTTGAGGACTGTGAATCCTCTAGCCGGTTAGGCATCGCGTTTTGAGCATCCAAGAGCCATTATGGATCGCCAGTAAACAAAGTCTGTGAAGGTTTGGAAGTCTACCTTGAAGACTTACCAGAGTGATTGGACGAGGACTGGGTGTCCTTAACTCAAGGGGAATAAGGTGAAGACGCGGTCTTCTGAGTTAAATCTCAACCTCCCTAACCAGACGTACAATTGTCACAGCAACTGGAACTTGTCTACCAAATCCTTGTCTTCACCAAGCTACTGGTTCTGTCCTTCACTTTCCTTTACTTTATAGTTTGTCTTCATGAAGTCATTGTTTTCCTGTATGATCTGATTGACTTCACTAAGTGAATACTGTTTATTGTTTGGCTTCATGTTGTCTTCCATCCTGATCCTTACTACCAAGTTGCTGATAGTCTTTGTGCTTTCACTTCATTGCAATCTTGACTATGGCTTATCTAGTGTAGTCTTCCATCCACTATGTATCAATAGGTTCATTTCTATTGTTTGTCTTCAAATACATCATGTTTTGAAGACTTTCATAAAAATCGCCTACTCACCCCCCTCTAATCGATAACTAGCACTTTTAGGAACGTGGGGCAACTCCTTGGAGGTGGAGGATGGGGTGGCTGAACCGGCGGGACGACGAGATAGACGATGGATCCTCATTCGGTGCGGTGGATGAGGGACGTCGAGGTGTTGCTATGGACGATGTCGTTGGGGAAGAGGCTCTGGCTAGGTGGCGGACGGAGGAGGGTGTGGGGCTTCACGGGTTTTCGTGGCCTCGGTGTACGACTGGGTGGGTGGATGGGATGGGAGGGGAACCATGGCTTAGGGACGCGCTTGTCCAAAATATGGGGTAAGTTACGAAAGTACTCCCACCAAGCTAGGTGGTTCTTTTGGTTCAGGGGTATCGTGGGCATTTCCCGTGTCGGGATTTCGCAGGAGGTGGGAGTTTTCGCGCATGTTGTAATTTTGGGATAGCAAGGCGTGAGTTGAGATGGAGGGAGTTTTTGGAGCACAACAAGACAAAGATATATCTTAATAAATATTTCAGGGTAATAAGGCGCGGGTTGAAGAGGCGGGAGTTCTGCAGCACGATAGATGGAGATGCTAGCTCAAAATTTTGGCATAATAAGGCACATGTTGAAATTTCGGGAGAACAAGCTTAACGTGTACAAAAAAGACAATTCACACCTCATCACTAGAGAGAGCCATGTCCCGTTTTACTATATTACTAGAAATGCATTCAAATACAACTACAAAAAAAACTAAAAAAATCGGGACAACAAACATAACGTGTACAGTACCAAATCAATTTGCACTTCCCTCAACAATAAAAAAACAATTTGTGTTGTCTAGCATATGGACTAAATTTGAGTACATTTTTCCTGTTTGAATGGGATTGTACTCGGGTTAGTTATACAACCATCTAAATATTATCTTCACAACACATGAGATGAATATAGGAGTAGTAAATTCATATATAAATACGAACTACATGTACATACGATCTCAAATTCAAATATATGTATCCATTTTATGTTGAATTAAAATCATAGTACATGCATGCTCTGGCTAGATGTTCGGAATCTAAACCATGTATGATACTATGTACAATGTGTTCAACACGCACAACACACACACAAACACCATTTAGACTAGTAAGGTACAAGTGCATTGCACACATGAGATTTGGCAACCAAATTATGAATAAATACCACATTATGGCATGTAAGCTTTGAGTCATATATGCATGATGTAGATGTTCATTTAATTCTTATAGTTCATCTCATTCAAAATCATTTAGTTTTTATAAAAAAGCTAATCGATTTTAAGATTCATGGAATTGTGCGTTGTAAATCATAAAGTAAAAAACAAATAATTACAATTCATGTAGAAAAAAATTGGGCAATTATGACACGAAAGATTCTAGAACAAAGGAGAAGTGCTTGTGTTTTTGAGATTTGTGCATTATGCTTAAGTTCAACCATGGAGTCTTCTAGATTTTACATGTGGAAAAATCTGGTAGAATGTAGATGATATCCAACGGCCGGTAGTGCTCAGATTTGCCATCTCTGCACCATCGGATTGGCTTCATCCAACGACCATCTTTCAAAGTTAATGTTATTCACACACTATATAAAATATAAAATATAATATATAGGGGTATACATATAGATATGTGATGCGAAAGCCACCCATCATCTCCAATTAGAATAGTGTGTCCACGCATGGATGTAATGTGGCCAAACGATGTCTGCCATCGGTATCTCAAATTCAAATCTGTCTGACCTTGTTCAATGTGTATACAGTATAGCATGCTCATTTCCAAACCACACCACGCATATCTCAGTTATATTCATGCATGCATGGGTTTCATACATCATGATCTCTTATTTAAATATTTTAATTCAACTTTACATTGATTATGACCTCACCTAGTCTTTTATACCCACACAGTCTTCTTCTCTTTATAATTGTATCACTAACTTTCTCTCGTGCATGCATGCAAACACACTACCACTCGGCATTATCCATCGCACACACACAAGCTTTTTCTTCCGGACGGTCTCCCATGCATGCACACACACACACATCCCCCTCTTAATCATTTCGGGCATTCTTTATCTCTCACGTGCATGCCCAACGGTCGATGTTCCTCTATGTGTGTGTATATATAGCTAGGTCTTTCCCAGTTTTCCACACAAACCGATCGATCTATATATCTAGTGAGGTCTCACCCTCTTTCCCACGTACACATCGATCAATCTATACCTCTCTATATAGTTTTACATAGCTAATACACCCACATTAACTATATATCCAACGCCCCCCTCTTATCATCCATGCCTTCCGCTTCATCTCTCAGACACGCGCATAGTAGCGAAGACAGGGGCAGCAAGGGCCCTGCCCCCCTAACATCACTACATATTGAGCCTAATATGAATGTGATCAGTACATCAATTGCTGGTAAAATGGTTTAAGTTAATGAATTGGCCCTCCTCGTAAAGGATTAGCAATGCTTGGTCCCCTAGCTCATTTATTTTTCATGGCTCCGCCACTGCGTGCAACCGCGCATGTTCTCGCCCCTCTCTTTAAATATAGGTCTCGCACTTATGCACTCCTTCATAGCCTCTCTCCACTTGGCTCCTCGCACCATCTTCCAGCCCCCAGCAGATTCTGCCACATGTACAATCTAGAAGATTCCATGGTTGAACTTAAGCATAATGCACAAACCTCAAAACACAAGTACTTCTCCTTTGTTCTAGAATCTTCCGTATGATAACTGCCCAAACTTTTTTTCTAGTTGAATTGCCATTATTTGTTTTTAATTTATGCTTTACAACGCACAATTCCATGAATCATAAAATATATTAACTCTTTTATAAAAACCAATTGATTTTGAATGAGATGAACTATAAGAATTAAACGAACGTCTACATCATGTATATATGACTCAAAGCTTACATGCTACAGTGTGGTATTTATTCATAATTTGGTTGCCAAATCTAATGCGTGCAATGCACGTGTACCTTACTAGTACTTCCAGTATGTGTGAAACACGTAAATTAGAATTCCAATGGCACGCTACACAGTGTCTCTCCCTTTTTCAGTTCATGAAGCCACGTGGCACATGTGGAGGCGTTGTCGCGACCTCCTTGTGTGGATTGATCACAATGACGTGCTGCTGGTTCCAGAAGAATGTACTCGTCCTCTCTCATGCAATCTGGCACTACATGCATGAAGCGAAGATGTGCAGGCATGCACTCATTCCCTCACACGCACACGCGGGTACACGGTGGGACACATTTTTGTACGAAGATCCACCCCATGTGATAATTTGACGCGTGTAAAGTCCTTCACTTCATTGATGGTCAATTAATACATCACATGCAAATTGAGTGGACATGAGGGAGGAAGTAGTTGAGAAAGACATTACTACTCCACTGCCTGTATGTGAGTAGTTAAATCATGGTTGCTACTTCCATTGGTCTCCTTCGTATTTTGTGCCATTTTTTGACCATATTTTAAGTAACATAATATTTATGCATGTCATAAAAAGTGGCACAAAAAAGGGGCCAATAAACCAGGATGCAGGCAACATGATCAATTTTTGCCTGGGCTACTATTGGTGGCCTTTGTATTTAAATATGGACGGAGTGGAGTAGTACTATCTTTATCTTAGCCTGGTAGGGCTCTCCCAACGCCTAAGCTCGCCTCCCCGCCTCGCCCACTGGATCCTGCCATGGAGGATCCCGTAGATCCCAGGATCCCGCGGGCTGCCCTCTCATTGCGGCCCACAACACTGCCGCCTTTGAGCGAAACCCACATGTGTTTTAGAGGGGATCCATTGCTCTGGAATCACAGATCGGTGGCACTGGAGGACATGCCAGGGATGTGTTTCAGGTGGTGGGAAGCAAGGGAAAATCGGATCGAGGAAGTGTCACATTGATTGGAGAGAAGTTCGAAGGAGCTGCGCCTGGCGTAGCACAAGGCGGAGGCGCAAGTCGATCTCAGGGGAGAGATGCTGAGGGATGTCAGCATCTGGCAGCGTCGCGTTGATTTCGAGCTAGGGCCAATGGCAGAGATCATATTCATGGAGTCCACTACGGAGTAAAGAACATGCATGCCTGCAGAATGGCATGAGCAGCCGGTGCAACTGTTCAAATGGGTGGTAGGAGAAGCCAAATCGTGGGACTAGCTGCGGTGGCGCCGCTGGGCATGCATCGTAGGCGACATGAGCTGCCCTCCTTCCCCGCCAGCGATGCAGTGACCTACTCCATTGCTGCTGAAGTGAACTTGCGGTGCGATGGCGGTTTGCAACCGTGACAATCACTCCATCTATATGTATTGTATTCCTGTGAAAATACTTGGTCATTTGGAAAAATATGGTAATTGATTTATCACTAGTTTTTGAATGCTTGGTCTTGACAATCACCCAAAGCCATAACCAGAAGTCTCCCTCGCGTAGTACTTACGGTCGGTCAGACCCGTGACACGCATCGGCTTGGTCTGACATGTACGACCAGTTACATCACTGACTTGTGCGACCGCATTTGAGCAATAGTACTTGAAAATTTGTGTTCCAGGAAACTCATCGGGAGCCGTTTCGGGCCTTGAAACCAAAACCACCAATTAATCTTTAGCTTGACCCCATCACATTCCAATGTGTATAGTATAATTAAGTGCAAACCTGCTCACACCTAGTATGTATCAAACCTGAACATGTTCCCACTATGCAGTTTTTAGTACTAGTGCTAGTACTAGGTTATAAAAAGGGGAACTAGTACCTAGCCGAATATCACTCTACCTCTTCCTCCTCATAAGTCTTTCTTGTTCATCCGTCCTTGCCATGGCCGGTGTGTAGAGCTCTAGGTAGAGAACTACTCATAACAAGGGAGTGGCAACCAAGGCTGTGGAAAAAAGAGAGGGCTCACCGCCTGGCAGAGACCTCGAAAGATCTCTCACGGGCAGGCGAGGGCTCCCAGGAGCGCCCTAGCCGCGGAGGCGAGTGCTCCTAGCAGCGCCCTAGCCGTGTAGGCGAGGGCTCCTAGGAGCACCCTAGCTGCGGAGGCAAACATGCCGAGCTGGCGGCGCTGGAGTCGTTATCCCTCGACGACATGCCCAATCAGCTTAATAAGCAGGAGGAGTTCATCGACGGCTTGTGGAGCTGCTAAAGGAGAGCCTCGACGACATGTCCGTTGAGCTCAATGAGAAGGGGGAGTTGACCGCCGGCTTGGTGATGCTGCTGAAGGAGAGCATTGCCTCGGATAAGAAGGCGACCAGCGAAATCCTGCAACTTTAGGAGGACAAGGTGAAGCTCTGCCACGAACTCGACCTGCTGAAGAAGGAGAACACCGGCTGGAAGAAGTTGCATGAGAAGAGTAGTTCCTCGATGAAGATGCTACAGGCCCTCGTCATGGAACATAAGGAGGAATTGGCAAAGCTCCGCATCGAGCACCATGCTGCCGTCAAGGTATGTAATGCGGCCGTGGAACAGATGATGAAGGCTCACGTCGAGAAATCCCGCGTCATGGACAGAATGAAGAAGATGCCATAGGAGATGCGCGAGGAGATGGAGGTCGTGGAGGCGATGAAGAAGCGGTTATGACTCAGCGGACAACAACCCTTCATGTAGTAGAGAGCAGCGCCCCAGACTTGTGTGTGCGTCTTCCTTCCTTTTGTGTGTGTGTGTGGGGGGGTAATCTTCCTTCTTCTTCTGCTCCTATATTTCTTGTTTTGCTTTGGGTATTTCGCCGCATGTGTCGTTCCCTACGGGGTATGAATAGAACAATGCTAACGATGAGCGGCGCTGTGGGATCGATGAATAGCACATTAGATCATTTTTATTTCCATATCGCACTGGGGTGCCGTGTTTAGGGATCCTCCGTCATACTAGTACTCCGGTGGAAAACTTGAGTATACCGCACGGTCTTTGCTCCTCCTCAGGTTGTCGGCAACATTTATAGGAGCAGTCAAATCTCAAGGCCCCGCCTTCCAGCAGCAATGAGCCGTCAAATCACAAAGGCCCTCGCCTCTCGTGAAACCGACAAAGCGAGACTGCCCCGCCCTCTAGCCTTTTAAAAGTATAATTTTGTACAGTAGTAGTATCGATGGATTGCGCCATGGAGCAAAACTAACAAGATGAAATTAAAGAAAAAAGGTGGTACATATAGAGAGGGCTCATCGCCAAATTATGCATATAGTAAAAAAGCTAGTACGTTCTTAGATGGGGTGCTAAATTCTATTTAATTCTTGGGTTTTTATTATTTATGCCACTAGTTGTGTATCAATACACAATTTTGCCATTAGAAGTTACTACTAAAAATGCCATCGATCCGTGAGATGCTTGCCCAAAAATGCCATTGTTCCGTTAGATGTTTGCTCAAAAATGCCATTAGACATTGTTATTTTCACGTCAAACCCGTTGACCATGTTATATGACAAAAATAATCCTAGACCCACATGTCGATTCTCTCTATCTCACAATGATAAGTGTGGCCCCGCTTGTCAGGAGTAACCAAGCAAATAATTTTACAGGAAAATAAGAACGCTGTTGGGATCAAGTAGGCCCCACACTTTATTGTACTGTAGTGAGATATAGGGAGAGATGGCATGTTGGTCCATAGGTATTTATCTCATTATAACATGGCAAAAGAGATTTGAGTCATAATAATGGTGTCCAACACAACACACCACTCAATAAAACTAAGCACCCTGAAATTCTTTGACAACTAAACTACTGGCTATATGATGTTGGCCATATATATTGTATGTATATAATGTGAAGAAACGAGTGGTAGTACTACCAACTACAAGATGAACTATAAGAAATACTAGTATGTACGTACTAAAGAGTTAAAGTAACGAGAAGGAACATAACATAGTTCTGCTGGGGGCTCAGCACAACACACCCCTCAAATAAAACTAAGCACCCTGAAATTAAACTAAGCAACTAATCTGGTAGACACTGCATTACAACCACCATGAGCAACGACACTGCCACCTTACTCGGACTCCTCATCCACGTGCTCGACTTTGTCCTTGTCCGTCTTCCTCGTGGCCGATACTTCTTTACTTGAACCGCACACTTGGCTCTCGCTCTTCATCCAACCCTTGTAGATACTGAAACAAAGGTAGGCATCCATTGCAACATAATTAATGTGGTCTCTATCTAGTACATTCCACTGCCATGCATGATGAAACTTGGGCGGAGGTTTTGTCAATCTACCGTATGAAGGATCAACCATGCCTACTGCTAGGGTCAGCATTGAAGGCTGACAGGAAGACACCAGCACATTCCTCTGGAGGTCGAAGGGCTGGCCTACTCCGAGGCCTATCCGACCCATGACTTCTTTGTCATTCATAAAGTCTACATAAACGAATTTGACTTTGCCGCCCCCGAGGAAGTTCTTAAAATCCTTGCACTCAACATCGGCATGGCATATGTGGTAGACCAAGCACAAGTTATGCACGCAAACCTGGATCAGGGCGGGCTTCTTCTTCTCTTCCTCCTTTAGATTCTTCTCTTTTCCCAGGACTGTGGTGTACTCAACATGTAGCCCATCGACCCACTCATCACCCTTTGACTGTTTGAACATGCGTCTGAAGCAAGCAAGGCATCCTTTCACCATCGTGGAAGAATGGGTGTAGATGACGTCGAACTCATCGCCGGTGATGGTTCTAACCTTGTACTCACCACCGATCATGGAGATTTGGGATGCCATGGATCTAGAAGGAGGGCTAGGATTAGCAGAACTGCTGCAATGTGAAAGGACGGGACAACTAGGAGCGAACTGTCATAATGTTAAAGGACGGCCCGGGACGAGTAGGAGCGAACTGCTAGCGATTTTTCGATTGTAAAAATGCTGAGTGGGGCATGCGAACGATAAGGTAGTGGCTTGCCCGATGGATAAATGGATTCATGCACGATACTATGGGGGCCCAATTAGATGTCATGTCTACTAGACGCCCAATTAATTTTTTTTGAATATTTACTGTGAGGCAATGATAGAGGCAAAGGTGTCCCGTCTTTCGATGAGATGGTGGATTTCGCTTTGGTGGAAGTCGACTTTGACGATCCGACTACGAACGTGCGAGGACGTCGCGCCTTAGCAATCGCTAAACCAACTCCGAGAGGTTATTGACCACGCCGGAGCACGATCAACCTGACCATGAGGGTCTGTTTCCTGCGAGCAAACGAAGAACAAGCAAGAAACTGAGATTGCAATCTGGATATTGTGAATATAAGATGAAAGCTTTATTGATCAAGGTGGGGTTCTGTGACGCCTTTGTCTGGTCGTTGAACACAAACGAAGTACGCGAAGTTGCAGCTATGGCGAACTTTTAATCTAAACAAAACCCAAAGTCTAAACGATGCCCTAAGGGCTGTATATATGGAGGAAGAGGGGGGAATTTCGTGGCCCTTGGTGGAGGGGTCCGAAATCAACCCTATCTCTTGTTTCCCCACACATACGGACTCTAAAAATAGCCTATACTAATGTATTTCGAAATTACATGGGCCTGGCCCAATAATAAGGTGACGCAGCACCTAAAATAGCCTCGGGACGAAATTTATGAAGTGG
>NC_041390.1:294974643-294988007 GCF_002162155.2 Triticum dicoccoides
CACTATAATGGCGAGTGTCTCAAAACTCTTCTTAGCTCAAACTGACAGGATGGGCACGAAATTTTTTTTTTGACCAAAATTTTTTTTTTGACTGCCCGGACCCAAAAACTGGAAACGGGTCAAAAAAAACTTCCTATAATGGCACCTGTCTCAAAACACTCAGAAACACCTAAAAATAGGATAGCCAGAAAAATTTTCGAAAAATGCGTTTTCGAAAAATTTTGGGCCTAAACGGAGCGTGGCTACCCGACTCTTTTTTTTTTCCGAAACCTACTCCGGCAAGGAAACACGAATCGGAATCTAGATGGATCTCGAAAACAAACCTAATATGACAAGAACTCGGATTGGTGGTGGATATATGGTGGTAGATGGCAGCGGTGGTGGTATATGACAGCTGTGGTGGTATATGGATACGGATTCGAAGCGGTGGCGGATAAGCGGTGATGGTAGATGGCAGGGGTGATGATGATGGTGCGGCGGCGGCGTGACAATGTATGACCAGAACTCGAAACTCTAAAAGACTAGACTCTAAGACCAGCAACTAGACACGACGATGCAACCGCAAATTCAACAAAGCAAAACCCTAAAAAGATTATGCAAAGGCTCAGATTGGTTCGGATATGATGAACTAACCCTAATTTTTTTTTGTGGCTTTTTCGTGGACTGTAGGTATGAAGAACAGACTCGATCTAAACTACGAAAAACTGTAAAATCTCACCGAGCAACCTGGAAATCTGATACCACTTGATAGAGGCAAAGGTGTCCCGTCTTTCGATGAGATGGTGGATTTCGCTTTGGTGGAAGTCGACTTTGACGATCCGACTACGAACGTGCGAGGACGTCGCGCCTTAGCAATCGCTAAACCAACTCCGAGAGGTTATTGACCACGCCGGAGCACGATCAACCTGACCACGAGGGTCTGTTTCCCGCGAGCAAACGAAGAACAAGCAAGAAACTAAGATTGCAATCTGGATATTGCGAATATAAGATGAAAGCTTTATTGATCAAGGTGGGGTTCTGTGACGCCTTTGTCTGGTCGTTGAACACAAACGAAGTACGCGAAGTTGCAGCTATGGCGAACTTTTAATCTAAACAAAACCCAAAGTCTAAACGATGCCCTAAGGGCTGTATATATGGAGGAAGAGGGGGCAATTTCGTGGCCCTTGGTGGAGGGGTCCGAAATCAACCCTATCTCTTGTTTCCCCACACATACGGACTCTAAAAATAGCCTATACTTATGTATTTCGAAATTACATGGGCCTGGCCCAATAATAAGGTGACGCAGCACCTAAAATAGCCTCGGGACGAAATTTATGAAGTGGCATCTTGTATATTTCGTCCAAGGCTTCATGCACCCATTATGGTGGCTTCAAAGTCCTGAAATCATCACTTGTAACTCCGTTCTTGTTCCCCTTGCGCATGGCATCATCTCCATGCTTGTTCTTGCTCCAATGTTCATCCTTCTCCAAGCTAGACCCTTCATTTGTAAGCAAAACAAATGTATCCAATTTAGGCAGCATCATATTCTCATGAACATTAGAATCATTACCAAGAAACGAAAGTACATGGTAATTTAGTTGGCGTGCGCGAGCTCTAGTAATTGGTCCAGTATGTATAGCAGCAGGGCCTGTGGGTGTAACAATGGTATTGATGTCCTCATCACTCACCGAGCAACCTGAAAACTGATACCACTTGATAGAGGCAAAGGTGTCCCGTCTTTCGATGAGATGATGGATATCACTTTGGTGGCAGTCGACTTTGACGATCCGACTACGAACGTGCGAGGACGTCGCGCCTTAGCAATCGCTAAACCAACTCCGAGAGGTTATTGACCACGCCGGAGCACGATCAACCTGACCACGAGGGTCTGTTTCCTGCGAGCAAATGAAGAACAAGCAAGAAACTGAGATTGCAATCTGGATATTGCGAATATAAGATGAAAGCTTTATTGATCAAGGTGGGGTTCTGTGACGCCTTTGTCTGGTCGTTGAACACAAACGAAGTACGCGAAGTTGCAGCTATGGCGAACTTTTAATCTAAACAAAACCCAAAGTCTAAACGATGCCCTAAGGGCTGTATATATGGAGGAAGAGGGGGGAATTTCGTGGCCCTTGGTGGAGGGGTCCGAAATCAACCCTATCTCTTGTTTCCCCACACATACGGACTCTAAAAATAGCCTATACTTATGTATTTCGAAATTACATGGGCCTGGCCCAATAATAAGGTGACGCAGCACCTAAAATAGCCTCGGGACGAAATTTATGAAGTGGTGTCTTGTATATTTCGTCCAAGGCTTCATGCACCCATTATGGTGGCTTCAAAGTCCTGAAATCATCACTTGTAACTCCGTTCTTGTTTCCCTTGCGCATGCCATCATCTCCATGCTTGTTCTTGCTCCAATGTTCATCCTTCTCCAAGCTAGGCCCTTCATTTGTAAGCAAAACAAATGTATCCAATTTAGGCAGCATCATATTCTCATGAACATTAGAATCATTACCAAGAAACGAAAGTACCTGGTAATTTAGTTGGCGTGCACGAGCTCTAGTAATTGGTCCAGTATGTATAGCAGCAGGGGCTGTGGGTGTAACAATTGTATTGATGTCCTCATCAGGCAAGGCCCCACAGCCCTTTATTAAAGCAAACAGAACTGTACAAACAAAATACAGGCTATACAAGGAAAAGGAAAAAAATACCTATGGCTAAACATCAGTACCTACTTTACAACAGAGAATCAACTCAAGCCAAGAGTTTTGGTTTAATACAATCCTTCACTCTATGAGCAAGCAATGAGATATCATGGATGAATTTGCACTTCCAAGACTGAAGGTAGCTCTTTCAGATCTGAAGGTTCTGCCATTTCTTAAAATCCAGATATTCCAAGCTGCTGTTAGCATGACTTCGAAGAAGAAAGGGTGCCTGAAGCTGGACCTAGCATGCATGATACATTGCAAAATATCTGAGCCCCCAGATCAATCAATGCCCAGGTAATTCCAGACTCTACAGCTGAAGGTGCAGTTAAAAACAGATGGATTCTATCCTCATACACCAGCTCACTGCAAATGAGACAGAAATTGTCATCTTGGCTAGAGCGCCAGTGTTTTCTAACCAGCATCTCCTTGGAGTTTAGTCTGTCAAAAAAGAGGAGCCACCCAAACACCTTGATCTTCATGGTGCACCTACTCTGCCACAACCATTTGCAGGGTTGTATTGTAGGTAGATGAGAGTGCATGATCGTGTAGAAGCTCTTGGCAGTGTATTCCCCTAATTTGCCAGGCCATATCCAAACATCAAGTATAGTTGGGTCTCTTTCTAACAGCATGATCCAACCTTCCAGCATGTGTAACTCAACAACAGCCTCATGAGAAATAGGTAAATAAAACATGGAGAAGAGATCCTGGGATTGAAGGAATTCTTGCACAAAGATCGTATCATTATTGACAAATGAAAACAACCTAGGCAATCTCCAACATAGGGGTCTAGCAGAACCCCCAATGTGCCAAGAATCTGTCCAGAACAGAGCAGAGTCACCCATGTTGATGTGAACCGAGGCAATAGCAGTATAAGCCTCATGCAGCTTCAGAACATCCCTCCACCAGAAAGATCCAGCTTCAACTGTTGCCTGTGGAACACCATGATCATAGTAACTGATCCATATTAGGGTCACCCAAGGAATATCAACCTTGTTTTAGAACTTGTGAAGGTGCTTGATAAGGAGTCCTTTGTTCTGGATGTTCAGATTAATTACTCCTAAACCCCCTTTATCTTTTGGCCAGCAAACTAGTTCCCATGCAGCCAGAGACTGCTTGGGAGCATCACTATTGCCCCTCCAAAGACATTGCCTGAAGATTCTGTCAAGCTGCTTAATGATCCCTGGTGGAATATTGAGGCTGCACAAAAAGTATATTGGCAGAGAGGTCAAGGCAAAGGTAAGAAGTTGCAAGCCAGAGCCTTGATTCAGCATGGAAGAGCTTGTGGTTAACCTCCTCTCAAGACTGTCAACTAGGGGCATTAGGTTAATGATCCTTGGTCTTGTAGTTCCCAAAGGCAATCCCAGATAAGTAAATGGGAGCTGTCCAATTTTACAACCAAGAATAGCAGCAAGTCTAGAGGTCTCCTCATCACTTATATTCAAAGGGATCATTGAAGATTTAGCAAAGTTGAACATGCTGCTGACCTTCCGACACCCAATTAAATGGCTTCATGCATCTGCGTGTTCACACACCAAGCATCTTGAAAATTATAGGTGATACAAAGCTTTTCCATGCTCCCATGATACAGGCTTCCGAGAGCCCTTGGATCTGAGATCGAATGGTTGCATGGCGTTACTCTAGACCTATTAGTGAATATCCTATCCTGGAGGGTTATTCTGCAAAGTTTCAGTAACTTAGCATGTGACCATTCGATCTTAGATCCAAGGGCTGCCAGTAGCCCATATCATGGTCGTGCCTACCATGACCGCCGCCTCGCTCGCGCGGTCACGCCCTTGGAGATTTCAGATGGCTATAAATGAGCATTTGTTTTACCTACTTCGCATGCATGAAACCACTTCCTCCGTCTAGGTGCGTTAGGCTATCTAATGTTGGCATGTCATACATAGTCATCACTTAGTCACTCATACAACAAGGTTAGCTATAAGGTTGGCTATAAGGGTATTTTTTACTTCTCTCTATCTCTTTCTTCGTAGTATTTATTGCATTTGCTAAAGAGTGACCTCTTCCAATGAAATGGTGCTTAGATGAGGTGCTAAGGGCATGAAATGGCTTAGAAACTCAAGTCCCCAATGCATAGGTGCTTAGTTTATTGTTGCTAAGATTGCTTCATTTAATTAGCTATAGACTCAAAATTGTTTTTTCACCTAGGTACACACGCTTAGCACCGTTTCTTCCTGGGTCACCAAACTAGTCTCTCTCTTCTTAATTAACTTGCCACATCAGACTTTATGCCTATGTGGCAGGCTTAGCACCTGTACGAGCAAGTACATGGCATTTTTGCATATGTGGAGGAGAGAGGCAAGGAAAAAGTGGAGGAGTGGGCTCTCATGCAAGAGATAGCCTCGACACATTCTCCTAGACAAAAGCATTTAATACAAGGAGAGAGATAGAGAGAAACTGAGAAAAAGTTGTAACCTTATAGCCAACTATATAGCCAACCCTATTGTATGACTAATAAATAATACTAACTTTTGATGACACGTGATACGTCTCTAATGTATCTATATTTTTTGATTGTTCCATGCTATTATGTTATCTATTTGGATGTTTTATATGCATTAATATGCTATTTTATATGATTTTTGGGACTAACCTATTAACCTAGAGCCCAGTGCCAGTTCCTGTTTTTTTCCTTGTTTTAGAGTTCCACAGAAAAGGAATACCAAACGGAGTCCAAACGGAATGAAACTTTCGCAATGATTTTTCTTGGACTGGAAGATATCCAGAGGACTTGGAGTGCATGTCAGGAAAGCCATGAGGCGGCCACAAGGTCGGGAGGCACACCCAGGGGGGTAGGGCACGCCCCCACCCTTGTGGGCCCCTCGTGACTCCCCGACCTGTTTCTTCCACCTATATATTCTCAAATATCCCAAAACCTTCTAGGAGAGCCACGAAACCACTTTTCCACCGCTGCAACCTTCTGTACCCGTGAGATCCCATCTAGGGGCCTTTTACGGTGTCCTACCGGAGGGGGATTCGGTTACGGAGGGCTTCTACATGAACACCATTGCCTCTCCGATAGAGCGTGAGTAGTTTACCATAGACCTACGGGTCCATAGCTAGTAGCTAGATGGCTTTTTCTCTCTCTTTGATTCTCAACACAAAGTTCTCCTCGATGTTCTTGGAGATCTATTCGATGTAATACTCTTTTGCGGTGTGTTTGCCGAGATCCGATGAACTTTGGATTTATGATCAGCTTATCTATGAATATTATTTCAATCTCCTCTGAATTCTTATATGCATGATTTGATATCTTTGCAAGTCTCTTTGAACTATCGATTTGGTTTGGCCAACAAGATTGGTTTTTCTTGCAATGGGAGAAGTGCTTAGCTTTGGGTTCAATCTTGCGGTGCTTGATCCTAGTGACAGAAGGGGAACCGACATGTATTGTATTGTTGACATCGAGGATAAAAAGATGGGGCTTTCATCATATTGCTTGAGTTAATTCCTCTATTGCATGTCATCTTTCCTAATGCGTCACTCCATTCTTTATGAACTTAATACTCTAGATGCATGCTAGATAGCGGTCGATGTGTGGAGTAATAGTAGTAGATGCAGAATCATTTCGGTCTGCTTGACACGGACATGATGCCTATATTCATGATCATTGCCTTAGATATCGTCATAACTTTGCGCTTTTCTATCAATTGCTCGGCAGTAATTTGTTCACCCACCGTAATATTTTCTATCTTGAGTGAAACCTATGGCCCCCGGGTCTAGTTTCCATCATATAACTACAATTTTAGTTTCCTATTTACTTTCTTTGCAATCTTTTGCTTTTCGTTCCATAAACCAAAAATACCATAAATATTAGTTTACCGTTTATCCATCTATATCAGATCTCACTTTGCAAATAACCGTGAAGGGATTGACAACCCCTTTATCGCGTTGGGTGCAAGTTGGTGTTTGTTTGTTCAGGTATTCAGTGGCTTGTGCGTTGGATTGATACCTTGGTTCTCAAAACTGAGGAAAATACTTACTCTACTTTGCTGCATCACCCTTTCCTCTTCATGGGAAAACCTAACGCAAGCTCAAGAGGTAGCCGAAAGAATTTCTGGCGCCGTTGCCAGGGAGATCAACGCCAAGCTGAGACATACCAAGTACCCATCATAAACTCTCATCCCTCGCATTACATTATTTGCCATTCGGCTCTCGTTTTCCTCCCCCCCCCCCACTTCTAAAATGATTTTCGAAAAGATTTGCCTTTTCTTCACCCCTCTTCCGTTCGTCTTCTTCATTTGCTCTTTGCTCGCTTGTGTGTTAGATCTTTTATCTTGCTGTCATGGCTAGTCCTCCCATCCTTGTTAGCACTCTCGATAATGAGGTCCTCAACTTTAAACAAAGGGAAGGAGAGAATTTAAAAGATGCTTGGTATAGAATTTGCAATGCTCAAAGTAGATCTACTCGAAAGAAATCTACTTCCATTCTTCTTCGCAATTTTTATGTAGGCGTTACTCCTTGGAATAGATATGTTCTAGATACCATTACTGGGGGAAATTTCTTGGGGAGCCATACTTTCGATTCTTACAATGCCATGATAGATTTGCTAGGCCCACAACCTCTTTTGGTCAATGCAACTATTTTAACCTTGGAACATGTAATGCAAAGATTGGATATTATTGAAAATAAAATTGCTACGGTTGAGTTGATTGAAAATTTGGATAAAAGGATTCATAATCAGATTACTCTGTATGGATCTAAGGTAGGAGTTACTCTAAAGAACCTTAGGTAAAAGGAACCCATAGTTAATGAAAATATAGATCAAGATTCTAGTAGATTTGGCAAACTAGAAGATATTATTACCAACTTGGGCTCCGCTTTTTCCTCCGTTAAAACTACTCCCAATCTTCCTCCTACTAAGATTGCCAAGTTTACTTACGTTCCTAAGAATAAGGGTGAATCTTCTAGTAAGGAAAATGAGTATCTCGAAACAATAAGTGTTCATCCCAATTTTTGCGATATTATTAAGGAACCAATTTGCCACAAGTGAATTTCTTGATTTATTGCCTAGGAGCTTGATCATTAACAAAATTAAAGAACCACCTAAGGGTTATAGGTGTGAGATTGAAGAATTGCATGCCAACGATGATAATACCTAGATCTATTCGTGTTTTATGCCTAGCTAAGGGCGTTAAACAATAGCGCTTGTTGGGAGGCAACCTAACTTTATTTTTGTTTTTTGCTTTTTAGGTTCTGTTTTGCACTAAATAATTCATCTAGCCTTTGGTTAGATGTGGTTTTGTGTTTTAGCTAGTGTTTGTGCCAAGTAAGACCTTTGGGATAACTACAGTAATAGTTGATTTGATCTTGCTGAAAAAACAGTAGCAAACGCGAATCACCAGTCCGCCCACATACGAAATTATCGAAGTAGCAAACGCGAATCATATGAGCATGATGAAAACTAATTGATGATAATTCCCATGTGTCCTCAGGAGCACTTTGCTTTATATAAGAGTTCGTCCAGGCTTATCCTTTGCTATAAAAAGGATTGAGCCACCTTGCTGCACCTTTGTTATATTTGTTACTTGTCACCCGTTACGAATTATCTTACTACCAAACTATCTGTTACTGATAATTTTTGTGTGTGTAGAAAATACCTTGCTGAAAACCGCCTGTCATTTCCTTCTACTCCTCATAGGGTTCGACACTCTTACTTATCTAAAGGACTACGATTGATCCCCTATACTTGTGGGTCCTCAATGGAGACTCAATAAAAACAAAAACTATGTAAAAGTAAATAGACATGCCCTTCACAAAGGGCAACAGAGATTTGTAGAGGTGCCACAACTCATACCTTAAATTGCGAGATAAAATTGTTTTGAGAGGCATGCTTTTCCTGTCAACAAAAATGACTGAGAATTCCAAATATCTTCCATGCTAGGTAAATCATAGGCGGTTCCCAAACATAAAATAAAGATTATTTCATTTTCCACCATTCCTTCACAATCCATGGCTAGCTGTATCCACGTGTGCCTTCCATACCAACACTTCCAAGGAATTTATTATGAACACCATATTTGTTTATTTCGGGACTGGGCATCCCTATTACCCGCCACACTCTCGTGCAATGACAAGTGAATAAACACTCATCTTGAAAATAACATACCTAGCATGGAAAATATTGGCCACCCCCTGCCGATGCATGAGCGGTATGGGCACACAAAAAGGAGAGCGGTACGGGCACACAAAAGGAAAATTCATTTTGAAAATTAGAGTTGGCGCATAAAAATTTACATGGAACGACATGGAAATACCGCATATAGGTAGGTATGGTGGACTCATTTGGCACAACTTAGTTTAAGGATTTTGTATGCACAAGTAGTATTCCCACTTAGTACAAGGAAAGGCTATCAAATAGATTGAGAAGCAACCAAAGAAGAAACGAAAACAATCATAAACGAGCATTAAGCATAACTAACACCGAATAATGCACCACAAGTAGGATGTAACTTCATTGCACAACTATTAACTTTCGTGCTTGCATAGGGAATCACAAACCTTAACACCAATATTCCTATTAAAGCATAATTATTCACAAACATGACTCGCATATTACTGTCATCATATCTCAAAACTATTACAAAGAATCAAGTTTATAATATCCAATGATCTTCATGAAAGTTTTTATTATATCCCTCTTGGATATCTATCACTTTGGGAATAGTTTAATATATTATCGTTGCTTCTAACAAGCTCTCAAATAAACTTAAGTGAAGAACATGAGCATAAAAAAATCATCTCTCAAAATAATATAAGTGAAGCAGGAGAGAATTTTTCAAAATTAAAGCGCCACCGTGCTCAAAAAGATATAAGTGAAGCACTAGAGCAATTTGATGTCTACTACGCAACCTTCTTCTTGTAGATTCGAGTTGGCCTCCAAGCGCAGAGTTTTGTAGGACTATAGGAATTTTCTGTCAAGTGGATGACCTAAGGTTTATCAATCCGTGGGAGGCGTAGGATGAAGATGGTCTCTCTCAAACAACCCTACAACCAAATAACAAAGAGTCTCTTGTGTCCCCAACACACCCAATACAATGGTATATTGTATAGATGCACTAGTTCGGCGAAGAGATGGTGATACAAGTGTAGTATAGATAGTAGATATGGGTTTTTGTCATCTAAAAATATAAAAACAACAAGGTAACTAGTAACGAAAGTGAGAAAAAACACTATTGCAATGCTTGAAAACAAGGCCTAGGGTTCATACTTTCACTAGCGCAAAGTCTCTTAACAATAATAACATAATTACATCATATAGCAATCCGTCAACATGCGATAAAGAGTCACTCCAAAGTTCATACCACGGAGAACATAAGATGAAATTGCTTGTAGGGTACAATACTACCTCAAAGTTATTCTTCCCGGTTCCTATAAGTGTCACAAACAGCCCTAGAGTTCGTAGTAAAATAATACCATATGATACACATCAATCAACCCTAATTTCACCTAGATACTCCAATGTCACCACAAGTATTTGTGGGTCAATTATATGATATGCATCAAACAATTTTAGATTCATAATATCCAATCCAACACAAAGAACCTCAAAGAGTGTAACGCCCCGAGACCGATGCGCCAGGTGTCCTCCAGTTATTCGCTGTCGTTGCCATGTCATTTGCTCGCGTGTTGCATCTTGCCATGTCATCATGTGCATTGCATCATCATGTTTTCAAAACCTGCATTCGTCCAGGTTCCCCCAGTTCCTTCTGTTGTCAGTTCTGAGCCCAGACACACTTGCACGCGCCCGCGGCATGTCCGAAATATTATTTTATAAGTGGCCGGAAAATGTTCTCGGAATGGGATGAAAGTTTGCGTGTGGTCTTATTATAGTGTAGATAGACCGCATGTCAAGTTTCATCGCATTCGGAGTTCGTCTGATAGCCCAACCGTTAAACTATAGCGGCATTATAGCCGGGCACACGTCGGACGTTTTCGGTCTTCGGGAACAGTCGCCGGGCCTCTCCTCTTCTATGTTCTCAGCCCTTTGCCTTCTGTACTACCTCTCACCGCCAGGCCCTACCTAACCTCTCTCGTCAGCCCACGGACCTCCTCCTGTGCGCGTCCGAAATCTGTCCCGGACCCGACTCGGACAGTCGTTACCGCTGTGTCCGGATCATCCCCAAACATCTCCAAAATATCACCATTTTATTATGTAGACTCCCTAGCCTATTCTTTCTAAACCATCCGATTTCGATCGGAGGATCCAAACTCCCTCTTTTCCTTATATTAATAGACCACCACCTACCAAATCTAGCCTAACCCTAAAACCTAGGAGGCTTGTCCCTCCCCGCCGCCACTCTTCTCCCACATCGGGATCTCCTCCTGATCCAAATCCATCCCCTCCCAAATCCCCCTCGTTTTCAACACCAGATCAACCCACGCCCTCCTTCTCGCGACTGAGGCCTCCCTGCCGACCTTGGGACTCTGCAGCTGTGCGCCCCCTCGTCGCCGCTTCCTCCTTGCCGCATCCACCAGGACCGGCCTCGTCCCTCCCCGCCGTCTTCCCTCGTTCTTCCTCCTCCCTCTGTTTGTCTCTCTCTCTCTCAAGGCTCTCTCTCCACCCAATCCTTGCAGGACCACCACCGTCGCCATGGACCGCCGCCACCGTCGAGTCGCCATGGCCTTCCCGACGTCGCCGGTTGCCCGCAGCTGCCAGATCGGATCCGTCCCCGAGGGATCCACCGCGGCCGTCGTTCCTTCGGCTGCCGCCTACTTCCTTCCGTCGAGCGCCGGGTCGGACGAGAACAGCTCCAGCCTCGCCTCGCCTCCATCAGTCGCTGTCGCCTCGGCCTCGGACCTGCTGGGTTTCTCGCCGGTCTCCTCCATGAACCTGTCTCTCTACCGAAGCCCGCGCCAAGCTCCTCGTCCCCGCACAGCCAGCGTCCTCTGCATTGAGCAAAGGGACCACGACCTGCATCGGCCACACCCAGCTCTTGTGACCGCTCCCCTGCAGTGCCCTCCCTAGAGTTTGTCTGCCTCAGACCCGCCTCCCCAAGTTGCTCTCCCGCCTGCCGAAGTTTCCTGCCGCACGTTCATCTTCGTCTAGCAGCGCCCCCGCCATGGCGTCCTCTGTATCGAGCGGGACAGCAACACCGGCTCGATCCCCTTGCCTCGACCTGTTGACTAGTCGCCTCGCCTCATCCCGTTTCCACCCTGCGCGTGCTGGCCCAGTTCCCACGCCAAGCCCAGATCCAGCCAGCCTGCTACCTCTTCCACAGAACAGGGCCTCGGCCCATGGGTGAGCCACCCACATCCCAGCGCCCCTCCTTTTTCCTTACCTGTTGGGCTGCCCAGATTCGGCCTGTCTCTTATTTTTTTCCCTGCTGACGAATTTCCTAATTTACAATGCATGCATAATTATAGGAGGATGCATTATTTTAATTTGCCCACAAGGAAATAACCATGCATCATATGTAAAAACTTCATATATGTAAAGTGCTCAGAAATTTGTGTAGTTTAATTATATCCAATTTTCATCTATGTTTAAAAAGTTTAAAATGTTGTTTGTTTAAATTTGCTTAAATAACTTGTTAAAATGCTTTAATTCATAACTAAATAACCGTAACTCAGAATTTAATAAACTTTATATGCAAATGGGGTAGAATTTTGCCTAGTTTAACATGGTGGCATCATCTTGCATGTTTAATAACTATAAAATATGGTTTAGGGCAGAACAGTACCAAACCGTAAAATATGCACATGAGGTTTTTCCAGAATTGTTGTTTGTTATTTCCGGCCTCATTTAAACTTGCCTAGATAGATAGTTACTTTATGCTTCATCTCTTGCCATGCTAACAACATTTAATCTTGTTGGGTACATAAACGAGATCGAACTAAATAACTTGTTGCGGTGTTTCGTCAATATGCAACTCGTTGCATATTGATCTCCACTTAATTTGTAGAATTGCTTGTGCACCTTGCCATGCCATGCCTCATTAAACCGGACATGCATCATACTTGATTGTGCATCATGACATGATTATGTGTTGGTTGTTTACCATGATTGTTTGCTTCTTTCCGGTGTTGCTTCTTCGGGTTGGTTCCGATAACGTCGTGTTGTGAGGATTCGTTCGACTACGTCCGTTTGTCTTCCTCATGGACTCGTTCTTCTTCCTTGCGAGATTTCAGGCAAGATGACCATACCCTCGAAATCACTTCTATTTTTCCTTGCTAGTTGCTCGCTTTTTTGCTATGCCTATGCTGCGATACCTACCACTTGCTTATCATGCCTCCCATATTGTTGAACCAAGCCTCTAACCCTCCTTGTCCTAGCAAACCATTGTTTGGCTATGTTACCGCTTTGCTCAGCCCCTCTTATAGCGTTGTTAGTTGCAGGTGAAGATTGGAGCTTGTTTCATGTTGGAACATGGTTATTTTGTTGGGATATCACAATATCTCTTATTAAATTAATGCATCTATATACTTGGTAAAGGGTGGAAGGCTCGGCCTTATGCCTGGTGTTTTGTTCCACTCTTGCCGCCCTAGTTTCCGTCATATCGGTGTTATGTGCCCGGATTTTGCGTTCCTTACGCGGTTGGGTTATAACAGGAACCCCTTGACAGTTCGCCTTGAAAAAAACTCCTCCAGCAATGCCCAACATTGGTTTTACCATTCGCCACCTAGCTTTTTCTTTTCCCTTGGGAGTTGCGCTCT
>NC_041390.1:294988431-295002330 GCF_002162155.2 Triticum dicoccoides
GCCAGTGCTTCTCCAAGTGTTGGTCCAAACTAGAGCCCTGTGCAGCGCCCCCTCGGGGAAACTCGAGGTTTGGTTTTAGTTGTATGGAGAGCTCATCTGAGTGTGCCCTGAGAACGAGATATGTGCAGCTCCTATCGGGATTTGTTGGCACATTCGGGCGGTGTTGTTGGACTTGTTTTACCATTGTCGAAATGTCTTGTAACCTGGATGCCGAGTCTGATCGGATTGTCTTGGGAGAAGGAATATCCTTCGTTGACCGTGAGAGCTTGTGATGGGCTAAGTTGGGACACCCCTGCAGGGATTTGAACTTTCGAAAGTCGTGCTCGCGGTTATGGGCAGATGGGAATTTGTTAATGTCCAGTTGTAGATAACCTGAAGTCGACCTTAATTAAAATACATCAACCGCGTGTGTAACCATGATGGTCTCTTCTCGGCGGAGTCCGAGAAGTGAACACGGTATTGGAGTTATGCTTGACGTAGGTTGCTCAAGGATCACTTATTGATCATAGTTGTTCGACCATGCTTTTGCCTTCTCTTCTTGCTCTCATTTGCGTATGTTAGCCACCATATATGCTAGTCGCTTGCTGCAGCTCCACATCATACCTTTACCTCACCCTTAAGCTTAAATAGTCTTAATCGCGAGGGTCCTTTGTGTTGTTTCGTTCTAGTTGATCAGTAGTGGAGCCCAGTTGGGGTCGATCGGGGATCTGTGTAGCTTTTGGGGTAGTCTTCTTTTATTTTGGTTCCGTAGTCGGACCTTGATTGTATCTGGTTGATGTAATGCTTTATTCATGTATTTGTGTGAAGTGGCGATTGTAAGCCAACTATGTATCTGTTTCCCTTATGTTCTACATGGGTTGTGTGACGATTACCTCACTTGTGACATTGCTTTCAATGCGGTTATGCCTCTAAGTCGTGCTTCGACACGTAGGAGATATAGCCGCATCAAGGGCGTTACAAGTTGGTAATCATAGCCTTCCCCGACCTTAGGAGCCCCCTACTTGATCGAACCGCTGGCGTTATTGAGTCTTGAAATGTCTTGAGTCATTTAGGAATTATATATATCGGAGAGTTAGGAATTCTTTTTACTCCTCAGGAACTTCATCGCTCTGGTGAGGCATCCTGACGTAGAGTTTTGACTCTTCTCTTCTCAAATTTCACTAAAAAAATGTCAGGATCACGCGGGTATCCTGGAATCGTTCTGATCGATTTGTGACGAGAACATTGTTCTTGGTGCCTCCTGTCATTTAGGGGTTGTGGCAGTGTCTCAGGGAGTTGAGCTCCAAGGTGTTGTCGTCACAAATTTATCGTTGCAGTTCTGGAATACCTGAGTTTAGTTTCGCCGACATCGAAAATCTCTTTTATGCAGTTGTTGGTGAGATAACCTCGACGCCACCCAGTACTGGGGCGGGAGTTCGGGAGTATTGCCATAACTCGTATAACGGATGCTTTTCGAAGGCTGAGGTAGATGATTTTCGAAGGTTTCTTGGTTATGTGTTGAAGGATGGATACAGCTGGATGTAGGATTTGCTAGTTTTGGGTGAGATATTATGCTTCCCCTGTATCCCCAACACCTGATTGCATAACCGGAAAGTTTTGGGAGTTTATAAGTGGGAATTCAAGTAGTTCTTAGGATATCTTTCCGACGGATATATGAGATGATATTGGGGTTCGACGTCTAGTGGTCCGCCTATTCACGGTTGGTTTTACAGTGGTCTCGTTGTGTCTTAAAGAGTCCTTGGCTATGCCGACTCGGGGACGCTTCGTATGTCATGTGCACTGCCTTGTACATGATGGTGATGTACGATCGAGCCCGTGTAGGCCCCACCACGAAAACTTCGGACGAAATCTCTATCATATGTTTGTTCTGGCTTATTCTGCAAGCCAATCTTTTGTTTTTGTTTTGAGTTGTGGTATTCGAGTTGCTTCGAAGTAAAATGTTGATTCCATACCCTTTCTAAGCGGTGTTCTCATATTTCTTTGAGAATACTAATCCTTGTTGTTTATTGAGATTGTCATGTCAATCCTTTTTCATCGGTGTGTTTCTCTTCAAGTGGATCCGATCATTTCAACAACCGCAAGATCAAGTATCAGTTCTTCTCAACGGTGTTTGTTTCATCTGTCTCCAAGTTGCCTTTGTTTTTCCCGCCCACCCTCCCTTTTTCTTCGAGGACTCAGATTTCTTATTCAAATATCCTTTTATTGATGAGAAGTCTCTCCATTCTTTTCCATCAATATTCTTATCCGGTGATTCTCATGAAGATTCTAACGGAGCTTCAAGTTCGTCACTCTTCACTCGTTTTCTTCTCCGGTGTATTCAAATCAAGCTTTCAGTGTTGATCTCATATCCCTTTTTCCTTGTTTCAAATACCTTCTCATACCGGTGCACCTGATAATAATTCACTTCTCGCTATTCATTTCTTCGGGAGTGCTGAAGATATCTCAGAAGGCTCGTCTTTTCTTTCAAGATCAGTTCAACCTATTTCGAGGTTGTTATCTCATTCTAGCCATTTAAATCTTGTCGTTGCAATCTCTCTTTTAAATCGTTCTACGGTTTTTCTTTTGAGTGGGCCCTAACCCATAGGTTTTTCCCAGGATCTTACCTGACTCTTCTTTTACAACGTTACTATCAAATTCATTTCAAAGTTTGACGTAAGAATGAGTTATCATCAGTCAAATGCCTTTCTCCAAGATCGGTTAAATACTTTTCATCGTTGGCTCAACCTTTCCATTATTCATTCCGGAGTGTCTCAACAATTCATTGTGCTCTTTCTCATCGTCATTCTCGGAGTTGAAGACCGAAGAAAAACTTTTCCCCTATATCTTGCTCCATTCTCTTCAAGATTCATGGCTCTAGCTTCGTGCCATCTTCTCATAATTGTTTTCGATTGTGAGTATTCTTTCCACCTATCCGGAGCAATTCAATAGTCTTCTCAGTTTGATTATCCGGAGTCCATAAATTCAGGTTTATTCATTCCATCTTTTAGCTCTCATACTCAAAATCATACCAGAGCTTAAATCAAGGACTCTCTAATCAGCTCGTAATCTATTCATTCTCATGGATCTAAATTCTCTCAAACATCTTCGTTCATTTGCTAATTCTTACCGGTGATTCATTCCTTTATTTCATTCGTTTTTTTTTCAATTCTTACGGTGGCTTGTTCAAGATTTCTCTTCCTTCTTCATCATATCAATTTATTCGTTGTTTCAATCCTTCCGGTTGGCCGTCAAAGACCTTTCCAAGTTTGCGCAATATCTATCTTAATCCTTTCTTTGAGAATAAGTAATATGTCAAATCCGTTGATTGTCATCAATTTAATTGATGAAGGATAAGCATAATGTAATTCTTATTCTTGTTTCATCAAGAAAATTCAATTCCTTATTCCGGAGCCTTATCAAAATTCTCGGTTTCACTTGTTTCATCTTTTCTTTACCGGAGATCCAAGTTTCCACTTTATCTCGTCGCAAAGATTCATCTAAATCATTACAAGGTTTCACCTTGTGTTTTCAACTTCTCTTTCCTTATGTTTGATCATTCTTTTGTTGCTGGAGTTCTTCATGAATGTTCTACAGAATGGTTCATCAAGGATTTAATCCGTTCTCGAAACGTTCATCAAGATTATTTTAAGAGGAGTTCAAGCTTTCTTCATCTTCCAATCTGGAGTGCAATTCTTTCACGCATATCTTTTGAGGTGGTGCTATGTCATTCTTGATTTTTCCCTTCGTGCTTCGGGATTCACAAGTTATCAAGATGAGGTATTTTAAATCCACCAATCTCTTCATTGGAGTTATCTTGGGCTATATTTCACATAAAGCTGTCCTTTAAGGATTGTCGCTCTTATGGTATTTATCAATGATCCAAGTTCTTCTTTTATCCTCCCGGTGAGATAGCTTCTCGTCTCCTTGTTCTTACCAATCCAATTCTTTTCCCCGTGAGTGGCAGGTTGTCACCTCATACTTTGGGATGTATTCCATAAGACCATATCAAGCTTATTCTTTTCGTTGTTGGTTTTCCAAAAACTCCGTTCGACCCTTCTCCTAAGGATACCTTTTCAAGCTCTTTTGTAGCAGAAGTTGGTTTTTTCTTCTACATTCTTTTATCCCAATGATCTATCTTCTATTTCTCTCTTCCGGAGACATTGCGATGTTGCTCTTTTCAACCCATCATTTTGTTTTGTCAAGATCATGCTTCTTTCTTTTGCTTATCCATTTAACCGGAGTGTTCTATCCTTTTTGCTCAAGGTCTTTTCGCCTCATCAAGCCTTGTATTTCTTTTCAACTGGAGTGTTGTCTGAGATCTTTCTTACTACTTGTCCCATTCTTTTAGTTTCGGAGGCAGTGTGTTGTGATTTCATCAAGTATCTTCTCATCTTATCAAGTTCTTACTCAATCCTCCTTCTTTTCATTCGGAGTGCTGCCCGAATTTGTTCTTCCTTATTCATCTTCCCTACAGGAGTGCTTTCAACTTTGTTCTTCTTCATTGCATTCTTTCTTTCAATGGCTTAACCTTTTCAAGGTTCTTCGGTATCACTCGTTTTTCAAAGAAGCAACTTAGTTTCACCTCACCTCCTCCTCTTCTTTTCCCTCCGGTGCCATTCTAGATCTCGGGACGAGATCCTCTCGTAGTGGTGGAGTGTTGTAACGCCCCGAGACCGATGCGCCAGGTATCCTCCAGTTATTCGCTGTCGTTGCCATGTCATTTGCTTGCGTGGTGCATCTTGCCATGTCATCATGTGCATTGCATCATCATGTTTTCATAACCTGCATTCGTCTGGGTTCCCCCAGTTCCTTCTGTTGTCCGTTCTGAGCCATGACACACTTGCACGCGCCCGCGGCATGTCCAAAATATTATTTTATAAGTGGCCGGAAAATGTTCTCAGAATGGGATGAAAGTTTGCGTGTGGTCTTATTATAGTGTAGATAGACAGCCTGTCAAGTTTCATCGCATTCGGAGTTCGTCTGATAGCCCAACCGTTAAACTATAGCGGCATCATAGCCGGGCACACGTCGGATGTTTTCGGTCTCCGGACACAGTCGCCGGGCCTCTCCTCTTCTATCTTCTCAGCCCTTTGCCTTCTGTACTACCTCTCACCGCCAGGCCCTACCTAACCTCTCTCGTCAGCCCGCGGACCTCCTCCCACGCGCGTCCGAAATCTTTCCCGGACCCGACCCGGACAGTCGTTACCGCTATGTCCGGATCATTCCCAAACGTCTACAAAATATCACCGTTTTATTATTTAGACTCCCTAGCCTATTCTTTCTGAACTGTCCGATTTCGATCGGAGGATCCAAACTCCCTCTTTTCCTTATATTAATAGACCACCACCTACCAAATATAGCCTAACCCTAAAACCTAGGAGGCTTGTCCCTCCCCGCCGCCACTCCTCCCCCACATCGGGATATCCTCCCGATCCAAATCCCCCTCGTTTTCAACACCAGACCAACCCATGCCGTCCTTCTCGCGCCTGAGGCCTCCCTGCCGACCTTGGGACTCTGTAGCCGTGCACCTCCTCGTTGCCGCTTCCTCCTCGCTGCATCCACCAGGACCGGCCTCGTCCCTCCCTGTCGTCTTCCCTCGTTCTTCCTCCTCCCTCTGTTCGTCTCTCTCTCAAGGCTTTCTCTCCGCCCTGTCCTTGCAGGACCACCACCGTCGCCATGGACCGCCGCCACCGTCGAGTCGCCATGGCCTTCCCGACGTCGCCGGTTGCCCGCAGCTGCCAGATCGGATCCATCCCCGAGGGATCCACCGCGGCCGTCGTTCCTTCGGCTGCCGCCTACTTCCTTCTGTCGAGCGCCGAGTCGGACGAGAACAGCTCCAGCCTCGCCTCGCCTCCATCAGTCGCTGTCACCTCGGCCTCGGACCTGCCGGGTTTCTCGCCGGTCTCCTCCGCAACCCTACGTCTCTGCTGAAGCCCGCGCCAAGCTCCTCGTCCCCGTGCGGCCAGCGTCCTCTGCATCGATCAGAGGGACCACGACCTGCATCGGCCACAACCCGCTCTTGTGACCGCTCCCCTGTAGCGCCCATCCTGGAGTTTGTCCGCCTCAGACCCGCCTCCCCAAGTTGCTCTCCCGCCTGCCGGAGTTTCCTGCCGCGCGTTCATCTTCGTCTAGCAGCGCCCCCGCCATGGCGTCCTCTGTATCGAGCGGGACAGCAACACCAGCTCGATCCCCTTGCCTCGACCTGTTGACTAGTCGCCTCGCCTCATCCCGTTTCCACCCTGCGCGTGTTGGCCCAGTTCCCACGCCAAGTCCAGATCCAGCCGGCCTGCTACCTCTTCCACCGAACCGGGCCTCGGCCCATGGGTGAGCCACCCCCATCCCGGCGCCCCTCCTTTTTCCTTACCTGTTGGCTGCCCAGACTCGACTCGTCTCTTATTTTTCCCTGCTGACGAATTTCCTAATTTACAATGCATGCATAATTAAAGGAGGATGCCATTATTTTAATTTGCTCACAAGTAAATAACCATGCATCATATGTAAAAACTTCATATATGTAAAGTGCTCAGAAATTTGTGTAGTTTAATTATATCCAATTTTCATCTATGTTTAAAAAGTTTAAAATGTTGTTTGTTTAAATTTGCTTAAATAACTTGTTAAAATGCTTTAATTCATAACTAAATAACCGTAACTCGGAATTTAATAAACTTTATATGCAAATGGGGTAGAATTTTGCCTAGTTTAACATGGTGGCATCATCTTGCATGTTTAAGAACTATAAAATATGGTTTAGGGCAGAACAGTACCAAACCATAAAATATGCACATGAGGTTTTTCCGGAATTGTTGTTTGTTATTTCCGGCCTCATTTAAACTTGCCTAGATAGATAGTTACTTTATGCTTCATCTCTTGCCATGCTAACAACATTTAATCTTGTTGGGTACATAAACGAGATCGAACTAAATAACTTGTTGTGGTGTTTCGTCAATATGCAACTCGTTGCATATTGATCTCCACTTAATTTGTAGAATTGCTTGTGCACCTTGCCATGCCATGCCTCATTAAACCGGACATGCATCATACTTGATTGTGCATCATGACATGATTATGTGTTGGTTGTTTACCATGATTGTTTGCTTCTTTCCGGTGTTGCTTCTTCGGGTTGGTTCCGATAACATCGTGTTGTGAGGATTCGTTTGACTACGTCCGTTTGTCTTCCTCATGGACTCGTTCTTCTTCCTTGCGGGATTTCAGGCAAGATGACCATACCCTCGAAATCACTTCTATTTTTCCTTGCTAGTTGCTCGCTTTTTTGCTATGCCTATGCTGCGATACCTACCACTTGCTTATCATGCCTCCCATATTGTTGAACCAAGCCTCTAACCCACCTTGTCCTAGCAAACCGTTGTTTGGCTATGTTACCGCTTTGCTCAGCCCCTCTTATAGCGTTGTTAGTTGCAGGTGAAGATTGGAGCTTGTTTCATGTTGGAACATGGTTATTTTGTTGGGATATCACAATATCTCTTATTAAATTAATGCATCTATATACTTGGTAAAGGGTGGAAGGCTCGGCCTTATGCCTGGTGTTTTGTTCCACTCTTGCCGCCCTAGTTTCCGTCATATCGGTGTTATGTTCCCGGATTTCGCGTTCCTTACATGGTTGGGTTATAATGGGAACCCCTTGACAGTTCGCCTTGAAAAAAACTCCTCCAGCAATGCCCAACATTGGTTTTACCATTCGCCACCTAGCCTTTTCTTTTCCCTTGGGAGTCGCGCTCCTAAGGGTCATCATTATTTTACCCCCCCGGGCCAGTGCTCCTCTGAGTGTTGGTCCAAACTAGAGCCCTGTGCAGCGCCCCCAAGGGGAAACTCGAGGTTTGGTTTTAGTTGTATGGAGAGCTCATCGGAGTGCGCCCTGAGAACGAGATATGTGCAGCTCCTAACGGGATTTGTCGGCACATTCGGGCGGTGTTGCTGGACTTGTTTTACCATTGTCGAAATGTCTTGTAACCTAGATGCCGAGTCTGATTGGATTGTCTTGGGAGAAGGAATATCCTTCATTGACCGTGAGAGCTTGTTATGGGCTAAGTTGGGACACCCCTGTAGGTATTTGAACTTTCGAAAGCCATGGCCGCGGTTATGGGCAGATGGGAATTTGTTAATGTCCGGTTGTAGAAAACCTGAAGTCGACCTTAATTAAAATACATCAACCGCGTGTGTAACCGTGATGGTCTCTTCTCGGCGGAGTCCGGGAAGTGAACACGGTGTTGGAGTTATGCTTGACGTAGGTTGCTCTAGGATCACTTATTGATCATAGTTGTTCGACCATGCTTTTGCCTTCTCTTCTCGCTCTCATTTGCGTATGTTAGCCACCATATATGCTAGTCGCTTGCTGCAGCTCCACATCATACCTTTACCTCACCCTTAAGCTTAAATAGTCTTGATCGCAAGGGTGGAGATTGCTGAGTCCCCGTGACTCACGGATACTTCCAAAACCAGTTTGCAGGTGCCGATGTTACCGAACAGGTGACGCAACCAAGCTCAGGAGGAGCTCGATGAAGATCTTGTCCTTTATGTTTTTCGTTCTGGTTGATCAGTAGTGGAGCCCAGTTGGGGTCGATCGGGGATCTGTGTAGCTTTTGGGGTAGTCTTCTTTTATTTTGGTTCCATAGTCGGACCTTGATTGAATCTGGTTGATGTAATGCTTTATTCATGTAGTTGTGTGAAGTGGCGATTGTAAGCCAACTATGTATCTCTTTCCCTTATGTATTACATGGGTTGTGTGAAGATTACCTCACTTGCGACATTGCTTTCAATGCGGTTATGCCTCTAAGTCATGCTTCGACACGTAGGAGATATAGCCGCATTGAGGGCGTTACAAAGAGTGCCCCAAGAATTCTACCAAAGAAACAAGGATGAAAATGTGCATCAACCCCTATGCATAGATTACCCCAATGTCACCTCAGGAATCCGCGAGTTGAGTGCCAAAACATACATCAAGTGAATCAATAGAACACCCCATTGTCACCATGGGTATCCCGCGCAAGACATACATCAAGTGTTCTCAAATCCATAAAAGTATTCAATCCGATAATAGTGAAACCTTGAAGGTAAAACTCAATTTATCACAACAAGGTAGAGGGGACAAACACCATATGATTCAACTATAGTAACAAAGCCTGCAATACATAAAGATCGTGCCAAATCAAGAACACGAGAGATAGAGAGAGAGGGAGATCAAACACATAGCTACCAGTACATACCTCAGCCCCGAGGGTGAACTACTCCCTCCTCGTCATGGAGACCATTGGGATGATGAACATGGCCTCCGGTGCTGATTTCCCCCTCCGATAGGGTGCCAGAATGGGCTCCCGATGGGTTTTTTGTGGCTACAAAGGCTTGCGGCGGCGAAACTTCTGATCTAGGGTTCTTTTCGGAGGTTTCTGTATTTATAATAATTTTTGGCGCCGGTCTCACGTCAAGGGGTGTCCGGGGTGCCTAAGGTGACCACAAGCCTAGAGCCCCCTCGTGTGGGGGTGGGGGGGGTTGGGCGCACCTAGAGGGCTTGTGGACTCCTCATGCACTCCCTGGCCCAACTATTCTGCTTCGGGGGTCTCTTTTGGTCCATAAAAAATCACCATAAATTTTCAGCCCATTCCGAGAACTTTTATTTCTGCACAAAAAGCGATACCACGGTAGTTCTGCTGAAAACAACGTCAGTCCGGGTAAGTTCTAATAAAATCATACCAAAGCCATATAAAATTGTTGTAAACATGGCATGAATACTTCATAAATTATAGATATGTTGGAGACATATCAACATCTCCAAGCTTAATTCCTGCTCATCCTCGAGTAGGTAAATGATAAAAGAAAGAAGTTATGAAGTGTGAATGCTACCTAGCATATTGATCAATGTAATCTTCTTTATTGTGGCATGAATGTTAAGATCCATAAGATTCAAAACAAAAGTTTAATATTGACATAAAAACAATAATACTTCAAGCATACTAATAAAGCAATCATGTCTTGTCAAAATATCATGGCCAAAGAAAGTTATCCCTACAAAATCATATAGTCTTTCTATGCTCTATCTTCATTACACAAAGTATTTTATCATGCACAACCCCGATCACAAGCCAAGCAATTGTTTCATACTTTTAATGTTCTCAAGCCGGCCTTTTGAAATTTTGACGCAATACATGAGCATGAGCCATGGATATAGCACTATAGGTGGAATAGAGTATGGTGTAGGTTGTGAGGAGAAGACAAAAGAGGAGAAAGTCTCACATCAACTAGGCAAATTAATGGGCTATGGAGATGCCCATCAATTGATATCGATGCAAGTGAGTAGGGATTGCCATGCAACAAATGCACTAGAGCTATAAGTGTATGAAAGCTCAAAAGAAAACTAAGTGGGTGTGCATCCAACTTGCTTGCTCATGAAGACCTAGGACAATTTGAAGAAGCCCATCATTTGAATATACAAGCCAAGTTCTATAATGAAAAATTCACACTACTATATGAAAGTGACAAAATAGGAGACTCTCTAGCATGAAGATCATGGTGCTACTTTGAAGCATAAGTGTGGTAAAAGGATAGTAACATTGTCCCTTCTCTCTTTTTCTCTCTTTTTTATTTTCTCTTTTTTTGTTTGGGCTCTTTGGCCTCTTTTTATTTATTTTTAAGTACGAAGTCTCAACCCAACTTGTGAGGGAATCATAGCTTCCATCATCCTTTCCTCACATGGGACAATGCTCTAATAATGATGATCATCACATTTTATTTACTTACAACTCAAGAATTACAACTCAATACTAGAACAAAAGATATGGCTCTATGTTAATGCCTCCGGCGGTGTACCAGGATGTAGAATGATCAAGAGTGAAGTAGATGCATGCAAATGTCTACAACCAAGATCAGGGACTCACGGGAAGATATCACAACACCACTCTAAACACAAATTAAAAGCATACAAGCTTCATATTATAAGCTAGGGGCCTCGAGGGCTCGAATGCATAAACTCGAAAGCATAATAGTCAGCGGAAGCAACAATATCTGAGTACAGACATAAGTTAAACAAGTTTCCATAAGATGGCTAGCACAAACAGGGATACAGATCGAAAAGGCAAGGCCTCCTGCCTGGGATCCTCCTAAACTACTCTTGGTCGTTAGCGGCCTCCATGTAGTAGTAGCCTCCATCGGGGTAGTAGTAGTCGTCGACTGTGGCATCTGGCTCCTGGACTCCACCATCTGGTTGCATCAACCAATAAGAAAGGAAAGGGGGAAAAGTGGGAGTAAAGCAACCGTGAGTACTCATCCAAAGTACTCGCAAGGAAGGATCTACACTACATATGCATTGGTATATGTATAAGGGGGTAATATCTGTGGGCTAAACTTTAGAATGCCAGAATATGAGGGGGAAAGCTAGTCCTATCAAAGACAATTCTTCTGGCAGCCTCCATCTTGAAGCATGTAGAAGAGAGTAGCTAGTAAGTTAACCAAGTATCAACATATAGCATAATCCTACCCAACGATCCTCTCCTCATCACCCTGTGAGAGAGCAATCATCGGGTTGTCTCTGGAACTTATTTGGGTGTGTTTTATTAAGTATCTGGTTCTAGTTGTCATGCGGTCAGAATACAACTTCGGGTCGTCCTGTTACCATGGACATGGCTATTCATATGGATCGATCTTCTCTGCAGGGTACACCACATTACTCAACACGCTTGATCCCTCTGGACAGACACACTTTCCTGGGTCATGCCCGGCCTCGGAAGATCAACACGTCGTATCCCTACCTAGGCCTCGTAGAGAGGTCAACACGCTAGTCTAAATCCTAAGCGTGCAGGGTTCTTGGGCCCATTGCCCTTTGCCCTTTGCACTCCTACACATTGCGAGGGCGGCCGGAAGCAGACCTAGCGCCCTTAATATAAGAGTAGGCGTTCCAGTCCAATCCGGCGTGCGCCGCTCAACCGCTGACGTCTAGGAGGCCTCGCTGATACTAGAAAGTTGAGTGCCCATAATTGTTCTCGCGTGGTGGTTAGTGCGTATAGGCCCATGGCCAACTCAGATCAAATACCAAATCTCGTCAATCATGCTATTTAAAGTAACCGCAGATGCCGACCAGGACCAGGCCCACCTGTCTCCTAGGTGGTCACAACCTGCCCTGTCGCTCCTCCACAAAGTAACACTCGGGGGCCATCGGGAACCCAGACCCACCACTACCTGGATGGAACCATCTGTCCTTTCAGCCCCCACATTAGAATCACTTGCGGGTACTCTATGTAACCTGTATAGTATGTATATACCCGCGATCACCTCCCGAAGTGACTACGGCCCTATAATATAACATAGCAGACGAACAAGAATGTAGGGTCACTGATGGAATACCATCATCCTATACTAGGCATTTAGGATTGCAGGTAAAGGTAACAACAATAGCAACAATGACAGGCTATGGAACATAATAGGAGCTATCGAATCAACTATAGTAGAAAACCTAATGCAAGAATAAGAGAGAAGAGAGTGGGTGATATCTGGTTGATCAAGGGGGGTTTGCTAGCCTGGAAGCTCGGCACAGAAGGACGGGTCGTCAACTCCGTAGTCGACCGGGGCAGCAGAAGTGGCGTCGGACTTGAAGTCCACCGGAGAGAAGAGGGGGAAGAAACAACAAATACAAGAGCAATCAAAGCCTCTCAAAGCATAACATGGCAATACGCGGTGTTAGGAGTGACCTGACGCAGTACTAGGTGCTACTGGCGAAGGAGGGAAACATCCGGGAAATTATTTCCGGTGTTAGGCATTTTTGGATAGTCGAAGCGGAGAGGGACGGTTGCATGGTCGCCATGCTAGGGACGTGTGGCAGACGAACGGACTGCGTATTCAGGTTCGTCTCATCTTTCTGAGCAACTTTCATGTACAAACTATTTTCATCCGAGTTACGGATTATTTTATATTAATTTCAAAGTTTTAATTCATTTTCTAAATTATTTTAATTAAAAAATTAAATGTCAAATTTCTAGATGTACCCAGCACGGTGTACACAAAAATGTACACTGGCTAACATGTGGGCCCAGGGGTTCCCTGTTGACTAATCAAAGTTTGACTAGTCAAGAGGGGGTGGGCCCCTTGTCATTGTCCCCTTAGTTAACTAACATGATTAGTTAGACTAATTAGTTAGGTTAATTAATGTTAAGTTAATTAAGCAAACTTAATTAATAAATTTATTAATTAACTAACTTAATTTTAATTTATTTGTCTTTCTTTTTTTATTTTGTTTTCATTTCAGGGGCGTGGGGCCCGTCGTCACTAGCGCAGGGCTAAACGGGGCGGGCGCCAACAGGGGTGCGGTTGTGGGCACCCGTCCGGCGGGGTGGAGCGGACGATGAAGACTGGGGATGCCAGTAGACCGCGGGGGCACGCGGTCGGGCCAGACCAGCGACCACGACGAGGAGGCGCGGTTCGCGCGCGGGTGGGGTGTGGCGGCGAGCACCGCGAGCAGGGGCATAGAGGGGGAGGCGACATGGGCGGGCGACGTTCATAGTGGGAGGCTGCGGCGGGGCGAGCAGGGCCAAACAGCGCGAGATGAAGCGAGACGGTGCAGGGTGTGCAAGGGGACGGCCGGGCGCGACAGTCAGAGGAGGTGCATGCGGGCGCAACGCTCGTCTAGGGGCGCGACGTGCGGCCCTGCGCAATCATGCGCGGTGAGCATGGTCGGGGCATGCGGCGAGCGAGAGGGAAAGAGGAGACTGGTGCTCACCGAGCCCTATAGTTGAGCGAGGTGTGCTCAGGGTGGATTTGGGGTCGGGCACCGACGACGTGGCGGCGGCGAGGTGGCCTCGGGCGGCGGTCAGTGACGAGCGGCGATGGGGTCGGGGCAGCGCCGGCGATGGGCGGCGGAGGCGCAGTCGTTGCCCCCGATCTCGATCCATAAGTGGGGAGGGGGAGGAAGGAGAGGGAGAG
>NC_041390.1:295002474-295028962 GCF_002162155.2 Triticum dicoccoides
TTCTTTTACTACTTTATTTAACTTTCCAAACTATTTTACTCTTATAAAATATATAATTAATTCCTAAAATAGTATCTCTAAATACTCGTTTGTCATAATAATTTTGGTACATAATTAAAATAGTTCACAATAAAATAATTATTTATAAGTCATTCAAATAATTGTTTTAACTACTAATATTTTATATTAGAACATTTAAATACCTTATAAGCTGTGGTTTCTCCACAAATACTTCATATGGATTATTTGGCATCTTTTTAACACTTTAGTTTCGATTTTTGAAAACTTTTATCGTTTGACTTTATTTTAAATTTGAATTTGAACCGGATTGTATCAACGTGAGATTAACAACAGTAATCGTGGTGACATGACATCATTAGGAGGGGGTTACTGTAGCTTAATTATCCGGGCGTCACAATTCTCCTCCACTACAAGAAATCTTGTCCCGAGATTTTAAGAGGTGGAGTAAGGGGGAAAGATCTGGTTACGAAATTCTAACGAATCTTCTCGGTCTTGGTTGCTCTTCTCGAAGAGGTCAAACCATTACGTTAATGCCTTCATTTCTCTTCTTCAGGTCATCATGATGAAGTCGGCATCCTTCCTTCGGGAACTCCATCATACTTACGAAAGAATAAAGGGCGGGTATTCTGGGAGAATGGACCTCTATAAGGTTGGCTATCTGGTAGATAACATCGGGGAAGGTGGCGGAAAGTAACTCTCGGATTGAAACTTAAGAAAATATTGAGAGCAACGTAAGGAGGTATCATGGGATGTTTTGAGCGGGCAGGCAATCGTTCAATGCCTAAAATAGGGCGTGAAAGGGGTTCAAAGCATCGAGAATAAGTATTGTGTCTGATACCAGAATTGATGATCTCTCGGAAGGTGGCTCATGAATTACATACAAGGCCATGCGCGAGGAACAACCTTGGAAACAGGGTGTATATGAGATTTAAGTTTCAATCCTCTGGAACTATGGGTTATGGGCCCACCATGTGGGTTAAAAGTAGGAGGAGCGGTGACATCTTGCACGGTTATGATAGCAAGGCGTGTCAGAGGGCAGCATGTTAGTTATGTTGGCAACAACGTTGGTACCCAGGGCGAGGGACAAATAGAACCATTTTCCTGCTCGTTGAACAAGGCGGGCCAATAGGCAAAGTTCTCGTCCATCAGTGGCTACCGGAATGTCATCAATAATAGTAACAGGGTCTGGCTGACAGAATTGTACACCGAGGTGTTTACATAAGCAGGAGAATATTACAGCTTAGATCATATAGATCACAAGAAAGGTTAAACCAAACAATGGAAAGGAAAATATGATTATCAGATTAAATAGAACAATGTAAAGGAAAATGTGTTTAAACACATATTTCAAGGGTATATCCTTCCCAAGGACAAGCAGAGCATGATATCCGTGATATGATATAATGTAGAAAACCATTTAGGTAAGGGGAGAGAAATTTCATGACATTACCCATACAACGTTGTTTGGATAATTGAGCAAGCACCATTTAGCATTGGGCTTCAAATGTTCTTGTTGAAAATCAGAATACCACAGACATGCTTCAAGATAGCATTGACATGCTCTTCAAGCAAAGGTCGGACTTGGATACACAAAGGATTCATCAGGAACAACTTATAGAATAAGTCTTACAATTTCCTCAAGGAAGAATGGTTAACCTTGCTAAAAAGGAAACTATAACAACAGGTCCTTTGGCCAGGTGTGCTAGGCATGACATCACCTTACCGGGTCATATAAGAACCAATGTTATGACTCTTGGACAATGTTCCAACCATCATATCTGACCGAGTTTCAGATTTGATTGGGGTCAGGATACCTAAGAAGAAAAGGTGCGACACAAATTGACGAGAAGGCATTGTAATATTCTCCAGAAATGAACTATGGAAGCGAGTTCTGAAACAAGAGTTCGCCAGTAAACCAAGGAGAGGATGAGGAGGTGGCCGATGGACTCAGCGACAATTCATCGAGATTTCCAAAGGATGGATTTCCACAATTATGTGAACAAGGTAACATATTGGACATGTCGAAGTATATAACGGAGTATGTTCAAGGAGAACATACTCGAGTGAACATTGATCAAAACACGGACCTAGAAGATGGACTAAGTAGCACGATCGATGCTAGAATGGTGATTCAATAACCAATAGACTAAGAATCAAGCTATCGACCATTAACTCTGTCGGCGTTCTGGGACTGGGGGTGCCCAGACTTGCCTGCCCGCGGCCTGTGGCGTGGCTCCACCAGTGGCCAGGTACGGCCCCGTTCCAGTAACAACAACACAAGACCCTCGCGAGGGGTCAAGCCTCGCGAGGCGGACGCCACCAAGACCTCCCTGGGGGCAGCCGTGCATGGCTGGCTCCCGAGATGCGGAGATATCAAGGCAGGATGCACCTCACAAGGTTCACATGATGTGAGCCATGACGACAAAGGCCATGCGGGCGCCAGCGGGCGCAACGTACCAGTTTCCTCTTTGGTGCTAAGGAGGCAAGCGCGGGTGCGAAGTCTCGAGGAATCACACAAAGGTTTCCATATCGGTGCAACAAGACCAACACCGTCAGGACGGTAGGACGAAGGTCATTGCAGAGCCCACGACAGCGTCATCACCAGAGCCTTCGCAGGCGAAGACTACTTTTGTTGGGATAACTTGTACTAGTTGTCTCCCTTCAAAATTGGCCATTATAGGATCCCTTCCCGCCTAACATTTTGGAAGAGGACCAGGGGCACTATAAAGAGGACTTAGTCACCACCGTAGAGGAGGATTTGGACCATCCCCACATCGACCATCTCATCGAGCTCAAGAACACCTCACCTCCTGAGGCTGTTCATCCACTATACTAGTTCATCCTCAGCCCGTCGAGGCAATCGACCACAAAGCTAGAGTAGGGTATTACACCACAAGGTGGCCCGAACCAGGATAAATCTCTATGTCTCTCGTTCTTTGGGTTCGTCGAGCTAGGCCATGTGATCGTTAGTGAGCGAGCTAGGGAGAGAGTGTTCTTCGTGCGCACCCCCGTGTTCGAACATCTCAAGGGTCTGTGGAGCCCTGAATCCGACATTTGGCGTGCCAGGTAGGGGTGCGTCGAAGCTTGTCTTCCGACGATCAACTCGTCGTCGCTCCACCATCTCCATGGCAGATGCTCGCCGAGCCCGTTCTGAGTGTCGAGCCTCTCTCACCACGCGCGTCACCTAGATGGCACCCATCGGCGGGCCTTCCCGTTATTCTCCATCACCAGCCGCCAATGCCGTCACCGGCCCGGCGGGGAACAAGCAGCAAGCTTCGTCGGAGCATCCCTTCGTGCGGCGGGATGAACGCACCGCCACCCCGTCGCTGACTCCGGCCGGCTCATCGTCACACGCTCGTCGCGGGCCCGCGGACGCGTAGGCTGCTTTTCTCATGGCGCGCGAGCTCCTGCGCTAACGCCCCATCGATGACCTCTACGAAGACTGGTTGGACCGCATCGCCGAGCTCGTCAGCGCCGCTGGGGGCTCTCCTGCATCGTCCGTCTCGCTACCTCGTCCACCCCCTGCTGCGGGCGACGTAGCCCATGGAGCGCCTCCGCCACCTCCCCATCAAGATGTCGCCCTCGGCCTGCGTGGCCCCTCGGCGTGACCCACCGTGCCAGGCGCCCACGCATGAAGAAGAAAGCTGTCGGGAGGTCCAGCCGCCGCAAGAAGGTGCCCCAGCGCTCCCTCCACCACCACGTCGAGACCGCGCATCGCCTGCAGCGGGGGTGCGCGTTCGCCAAGATTAGGCTCCACCTCCACGACGGGCCCTGGTGACCATAGTGGGCTGTCGTGCCTTCACCCCCGAGCTACGTAGCGTCGTCTGGCTAGGCAAGTTCAAGCCTGACTTGCCTCCACGTTACGACAACACCCCCGACCCCGCGGAGTTCCTACAGCTCTACGAGCTAAGCATCGAAGCGGCCAGCGGCGACGAAAAGGTCATGGCAAACTGGTTTCCCATGGCCCTCAAGGACGGCGCATGCTCGTGGCTCTTGAACCTGCCCGCGGCATCAATCTCCTCCTGGGGCGAGATGCGCGAGCGTTTCGTCGCCAACTTCCAAGGCACTCGTGACCGCCCACCGCGGATGACCTGCGGCGCATCAAGCAACAGCCCGAGGAGACCCTGCAGAACTATATCCAATGCTTCAACAACATTTGCCTCAAGATCCCCAAGGTTTCTAATGAAGCCATCATCTCGGTGTTCTCTGATGGCATCTGCGATGTCAAGATGAAGGAGGAGCTCGCCATCCACGAGGACTTGTGCACGGCCCTAGAGATCTTCAAGATGGCGACAAAGTGCGCGAGGGCTGAGGAGGGGCGCCTCTCCATCCTCGAGCTCCTAGCTGCCGACCCAGAAGACAAGAAGGGCAAGACCAAGGACGTGAAGCGCAAGGGGGCGCCCGTGCTCGCGGCTGAACCAGAGATGAAGAGCAGCCGTGACCACCCCGAGTCATCCAAGGCTAGCCACCCGTTCTACGCCTTCCACAATGTATACAGCCACAACACCAATGACCGTCAGGAGCTCAGGGCCATCCGCGACGGGCGCTTCGGTCGATGCCCCAAGCGCAACGACCGAGGCTATGGCCGCGTAGGGGCTGAAGTGGAGGACGTTGGGACGACCGCGGCCCCCGCCAAGAGTGGCGTGACCAGCCTCGCGAGGATCATTGGCAAGGCCAGCCTCGCGAAGGCGCCAGGAGAGACCAGCCTCGTGAGGACCGTCCTCAGGGCAACACCGGCCTCCCTCCGCTGCCACCACCACCAAGAAGGAACCATGACCACCACCAAGATGAGCGGGCTGGGGGCTTCCAGGAGCCTCGCGCCATCGCCTGCATCTTGGGTGGCACTCAGGCCCCAGCCTCCCACCACATCTTCAAGTAGTTTGCTCGCGAGGTGAATGCAGCCCTCCCTAGACTCGAGGCCACACGCTTGCTCAGGTGGTCCAAGTGCACCATCACCTTCAGCTCATCCGACCAGCTCAAGTGCGCGGCAACTGCCGGCACTCTCCCGATGCTTTGCTTGCCTATCATCAGCAATGTCCTTGTCACCAAGATCCTCATCGATGGCGGTGCATGAATCAATGTTATTTCCATCGAGACATTCGACCACCTCCAAGTGCCGTATGATCAACTGCAGCCCACCAAGCCCTTCTCAGGAGTGACCTGATGGTTCCACTACCCCGATAGGGAAGATCCGCCTCCCTTTCACCTTCGGCCAGCGTGACAACTACCGCACCAAGCTCATCGACTTCGACGTCGCCCACATCCGTCTGAAGTACAATGTCATCCTTGGATATCCGGCCCTGGCCAAGTTCATGGCGGTGACCCACCACGACTACGACATCCTCAAGATGCCAGGGAGCCACATGCGTCATCTCGGTCGTCTGCGATGAGAAGGACACGGTGTGCTCCCTCGAGCGCGCCTACCAGGCTGTGGCCTTTGAAGACCCAGACAACGAAGGCGTCGTCTACCCTCCGAAGGCAGACCCCAAGAAGAAGAAGCAGCTGCTCTGCCAAGGGCCTTAGGAAAGCAGTGTCTCTAGCGACACCACCTGAGGACCAGTGCCCACGGATAGGTGCCTCCCTCTCTCGCATAGGAAGGCGCGCCCGGTGCCCTCCTTAGGCTGGTCTCGGGGGCTCTCTTCTGGAGGGTTTCTGACCTAGCCACTGTCACGAGGGAGGCGCTCGGGCACCACGTGGAGGCATGCTTCACCGCACGCTTCCCCTGCAAGGGCGCTAGGCACAAGGTGCTAGGCGCTCAGGAGTTCATCACCAAGATGACCGAGGAGCTTCAAGAGATGAGAGCCATGCGTGGCGACCATCGCCTACCACCTGGCGCCACTCATTGTCCTGGTGAGGCCAACGAGCTGCGCGTCTGCATCAACATCCCCGGGCTCAACAGAGCCGCAGCTCAGCAGCGCTTCTGGCCTTCACACGCTGGTCAGTGTGACGGTCCACCTCACAGCTACGTTCGCATGCCCTTTGGCTTGCCAAACGCGGCTGCCGCCTTCCAGCATCGCCTGCGAAGCACCATGTTTGCTCAGGAGGCCGGGTGCCCCGCGGTCCTGGTGGAGGTAGCGACGGTCCTTCGCGATCCTCCCAAGCCTTCAGAGCCTCTCAATGTCCAAGACCAAGGTGGCTCGTGAGGAGAAACCTCTCTAGGGCGCATCTTCAACTACTTAGACATCTCTCCAGCAATAGCACCAGGTGACATTTTCCAGTTTGTTCAGTTGGGGGCGCCCCTCGGGCTGCATCATTCCCATGTCGCATGGGCCTGTCCATGCGGCTCCTATCCTTTTTGCACCTCTAGTTTACCTTGTTGGGGGCGTCCCACGGGCTACATCATCCCCAAGTCGCGTGGGTCCATCCTTGTGGCATGTATCATTCTTGCGTTTAACTGGACTAGCTTTATCTCCTTCTATGAGTTACTTCGAGATTATTATATGCCTGTCCGGTACATCGATACCATGAATGTCGTATTCCCTCGCAAACCCACCCACGACCGCCTCATGATTAAGGATTGACATGGCGTCTATGCTCGGGTCTGTCCCTGCAGCGTCGCTAAACCCAAGAGGCTGAGCTCTGGCTCGCGGGCCAGCTCCCGTGCACGTCACTGATACGTCTCCGTCGTATCTACTTTTCCAAACACTTTTGCCCTTGTTTTGGACTCTATCTTGTATGATTTGAATGGAACTAATCCGGACTGACGCTGTTTTCAGCAGAATTACCATGGTCTTGTTTTATGTGCAGAAAATAAATATTCTCGGAATGACCTGAAACTCCACGGGAGGTCTTAGAAAAAATAAAAAAAAATCCTCACCAAATATGAAGACCAGGGGGCCCACACCCTTCTCACGAGGGTGGGCCCCCCCTAGGGTGCCCCCCTACCTCGTGGGCCCCCTGGAGACCCTCCGATGCCAACTCCAACTCTATATATTTGCTTTCGGAGAGAAAAAAAATCAGGGAGAAGAAATCATCGCGTTTTACGATACGGAGCAACCGCCAAGCCCTAAAACCTCTCGGGAGGGCTGATCTAGAGTCCGTTCGGGGCTCCGGAGAGGGGGATTCGTCGCCATCGTCATCATCAACCATCCTCCATCACCAATTTCATGATGCTCACTGCCGTGCGTGAGTAATTGCATCATAGGGTTGTTGGACGGTGATGGGTTGGATGAGATTTATCATGTAATCGAGTTAGTTTTGTTAGGGTTTGATCCCTAGTATCCATTATGTTCTGAGATTGATGTTGCTATGACTTTGCTATGCTTAATGCTTGTCACTAGGGCCCGAGTGCCATGATTTCAGATCTGAACCTATTATGTTTTCATGAATATATGTGAGTTCTTGATCCTATCTTGCAAGTCTATAGTCATCTACTATGTGTTATGATCCGGCAACCCCGAAGTGACAATAATCGGGACCACTCCTAGTGATGACCATAGTTTGAGGAGTTCATGTATTCACCATGTGCTAATGCTTTGTTCCGGTTCTCTATTAAAAGGAGGCCTTAATATCCCTTAGTTTCCAATAGGACCCCGCTGCCACGGGAGGGTAGGACAAAAGATGTCATGCAAGTTCTTTTCCATAAGCACGTATGACTATATACGGAATACATGCCTACATTACATTGATGAATTGGAGCTAGTTCTGTGTCACCCTATGTTATGACTATTACATGATGAACCGCATCCGGCATAATTATCCATCACTGATCCGGTGCCTACGAGTTTTCCATATACTGGTTTACGCTTATTTACTTTCCCGCTGCTACTGTTAAAATCACTACAAAATACCAAAAACATTACTTTTGCTGTCTTTACTTTTGTTGCCGCTACCACCACTATCATATTACTTTGCTACTAAACACTTTGCTACAGATACTAAGTTTCCAGGTGTGGTTGAATTGACAACTCAGCTTCTAATACTTGAGAATATTCTTTGGCTCCCCTTGTGTCGAATCAATAAATTTGGGTTGAATACTCTACCCTCGAAAGCTGTTGCGATCGCCTATACTTGTGGGTTGTCAAGACCTTTTTCTGGCGCCGTTGCTGGGGAGCATATCTCTATTCTTTGAGTCACTTGGGATTTATATCTGCTTATCACTATGAAGAACTTGATAGATCCAAAAACCAAGATCTATCCCTCAACTACGAGGGGAGGTAAGGAACTGCCATCTAGCTCTGCACTTGATTCACCTTCTGTTATGAGTAAGTTTGCGACACCTACACCTGCTTCTGCTATTCGTTCTGATATGTCGCATGTTATTGATGATGCCACTTATGCTATGCATGATATTATGATGAAACTGCTTCTATGCCTAATACTACTGTGCCCCTTAGTGAATTTCTTGATGAACAAATTGCTAGGGCTAGAGAAAAAGAAATTATTGAATCTGAATACGATGATGATAGTGATGATGAAAATATGCCTGTTATTCCTGAGGGTTATCTTTTTGATATGGAATCTTCTCCTGCTATTTCTGCTTGCAAAGATAGATATGAGCTTAAGAGGTTATTAATTAAATGGAACAAAGAATCACTTAGAGATAAAATGAGACCTGACCCTGCTTTTGCTACTTCACCTATATGTGTTCCTGATAAAGATTATGAATTCTCTGTTGATCCTGATATAATTACTTTGGTTGAATCTGATCTATTTTATGGCTATGAATCTGAAACTGTTGTGGCACATCTTACTAAGTTAAATGATATAGCTGCCATGTTCACTAATGATGAGAGATCGCGTTACTTTTATATACTCAAAATATTTCCGTTCTCATTAAAGGGTGATGCTAAGATATGGTTTAATTCTCTTGATCCTGGTTGTGTGCGTAGTCCCCAGGATATGATTTATTACTTCTCTGCTAAATATTTCCCTACTCATAAGAAACAAGCTGCTTTGAGGGAAATATACAACTTTGTGCAAATTAAAGAAGAGAGTCTCCCACAAGCTTGGGGGAGGCTTCTCAAGTTACTTAATGCTTTGCCTGATCATCCTCTTAAGAAACCTGAAATACTTGATATCTTTTATAATGGACTAACCGATGCTTCCAGAGATTACCTGGATAGTTGTGCTGGTTCTCTTTTCAGGGAAAGAACACTGGATGAAGCTGAAATTCTATTGAATAATATGTTGACAAATGAAAATAATTGGACACTTCCTGAGCCAGCTCCTGCTCCAATTACTGAGCCTATTCCTAAACCAACTCCAAAGAAGAGAGGTATTTTATTTCTCAGTCCCGAAGATATGCAAGAGGCAAAGAAATCTATGAAAGAGAAAGGTATTAAAGCTAAAGACATTAAGAATTTACCTCCTATTGAAGAAATACATGGTCTTAATATAGCGCCTGTTGAAGAAACATATGATCTTAATTATTTATTTACTGAAGAACCTCCTGATCCCGATATCCCGACACAGGTAGTAAAGGTAAATTCTCTCTATAGATATGATAAAGCTGAAGCCCCTCCTACTAAAATTGCTAGTCAATGCTTGGATGAGTTTGATAACTTTATGTATAAACAAGACGACTTCAATGCTTATTTTGGTAGACAATTAAAAGAAAATGCTTATATGATTAGACGTTTGGGTGATTATATGGCTGATATTAAAGGTGAACTTAAACTTGTTAGCAAACATGCTTCTATGGTTACCACCCAAGTAGAACAAGTACTTAAAGCTCAAAAAGAAGTGCTTGATGAAATGAATAGTAAGAAAAATGATTATGCTGTTAGAGTGGCTACTAAAACTGGTAGAATGACTCAGGAACCTTTGTATCCTGAAGGCCACCCTAAGAGAATCGAGCAAGATTCTCAAAGAAATAATATTGATATTCCTAGTTCTTCTAAAAAGAAGAAGAAGAAAAATGATAGAACTGTTCAAACTTCTAGTGAACCTATTGCTGAACCACCTGATAATCCAAATGATATATCTATGTCTGATGCTGAAACACAATCTGGTAATGAACATGAACCTAGTAAAAATATTAATGATAATGTTCATGATGATGCTCAACCTAGTAACGACAATGATGTAGAAATTGAACCTGCTGTTGATCTTGATAACCCACAATCAAAGAATCAACGTTATGATAAAAGAGACTTTGTTGCTAGGAAACATGGTAAAGAAAGAGAACGTTGGGTTCAGAAACCCATGCCTTTTCCTCCGAAACCATCCAAGAAAAAGGATGATGAGGATTTTGAGTACTTTGCTGAAATGATTAGGCCTATCTTTTTGCGTATGAGATTAAGTGATGTGCTCAAAACAAATCCTTATGCTAAATATATGAAAGATATCAATACTAATAAAAGAAAGATACAGGAAGCTGAGTTTTCCACCATGCTTGCTAATTATACTTTTAAGGGTGGAATACCAAAGAAACTTGGAGACCCTGGAGTACCTACTATACCTTGCTCCATTAAAAGAAATTATATTAAAACTGCTTTATGTGATCTTGGAGCCGGTGTTAGTGTTATGCCTCTCTCTTTATATCGTAGACTTGACTTACATGAGATGACACCTACCGAAATATCTTTGCAAATGGCTAATAAATCAACTGCTATACCTGTCGGTATTTGTGAGGATGTGCCTGTTCTGGTTGCAAACGTTACTATTTTAACGGACTTTGTTATACTTGATATTCCCGAGGATGACAGTATGTCTATTATTCTTGGAAGACCTTTTCTTAATACTGCAGGGGCTGTTATTGATTGCAACAAAGGCAATGTCACTTTTCATGTTAATGGTAATGAGCATACGGTACACTTTCCGAGGAAACAACCTCAAGTTCATAGTATCAATTCTATTGAAAAAATTCCATCGATTATATTTGGAGGTTTTGAATTTCCCCTTCCTACTGTCAAGAAGAAATATGATATTCTTATTATTGGGGATGTGCATATCCCCGTTGAGGTAACTTAGTGTTATTCGAAATTTCTCCGGTTTCATGATTATTGGAATGAGTTTGTTAACAAGACTTGATCAACCTTGTTAGTGGATTCTTTTTGATGAGCATGAGATGGATGAAACTAGAAGCACAAACTTCTGTACCCCACTTTTACTTTCTGCTATTTATATTAAATAAAGTAAAAATAGTATTTTCTGTCTGTTTTCTAACTTATCCGTGCAATATAAAAATATCCTGAAAATAAAATTCCTCAGAATGCCATGCCAATTTAATATGGTTTTTTCCGGAATATTTGAGGATTTACTGTGCAAAAATTACAACGGGAGGAGCTGCCACCTGGTCACGAGGGTGGTGGGCGCCCCCCCCCCTATAGGGCGCGCCCCTGCCTCGTGGGCCCACGGTGGCCCTCCTCCACTTATCCCAGCACCCATCTTCTTCCTCTGTCTCACACAAACCCGAAAAACCAACTCAAGCATGAGTTCCAACCACTTTTGCTGTGATTTTCGATCTCCTTGCTCAAAGCACCTCTTGCGAAACTGCTTGGGGAGATTGTTCCTTGGTCTGTGACTCCTCCATTGGTCCAATTAGTTTTTGTTCTAGTGCTTTATCCTTTGCAAATTTGTGCTGCATAGGTTACCATGTTCTTGAGCTTGGATGTCAAATTTATATGATTCCAAGTAGTTCTAATGCTTGATATAGGCTCTAGGCACTTGTAGTGATAGAGGCAAAGGTGTCCCGTCTTTCGATGAGATGGTGGATTTCGCTTTGGTGGAAGTCGACTTTGACGATCCGACTATGAACGTGCGAGGACGTCGCGCCTTAGCAATCGCTAAACCAACTCCGAGAGGTTATTGACCACGCCGGAGCACGATCAACCTGACCACGAGGGTCTGTTTCCTGCGAGCAATCGAAGAACAAGCAAGAAACTAAGATTGCAATCTGGATATTGCGAATATAAGATGAAAGCTTTATTGATCAAGGTGGGGTTCCGAGACGTCTTTGTCTGGTCGTTGAACACAAACGAAGTACGCAAAGTTGCAGCTATGGCGAACTTTAATCTAAACAAAACCCAAAGTCTAAACGATGCCCTAAGGGCTGTATATATGGAGGAAGAGGGGGGGGGGATTTCGTGACCCTTGGTGGAGGGGTCCAAAATCAACCCTATCTCTTGTTTCCCCACACATACGGACTCTAAAAATAGCCTATACTTATGTATTTCGAAATTACATGGGCCTGGCCCAATAATAAGGTGACGCAGCACCTATAATAGCCTCGGGACGAATTTTATGAAGTGGCATCTTGTATATTTCGTCCAAGGCTTCATGCACCCATTATGGTGGCTTCAAAGTCCTAAAATCATCACTTGTAACTCCGTTCTGGTTCCCCTTGCGCATGGCATCATCTCCATGCTCGTTCTTGCTCCAATGTCCATCCTTCTCCAAGCTAGGCCCTTCATTTGTAAGCAAAACAAATGCATCCAATTTAGGCAGCATCATATTCTCATGAACATTAGAATCATTACCAAGAAACGAAAGTACCTGATAATTTAATTGGCGTGCGCGAGCTCTAGTAATTGGTCCAGTATATGTAGCAGTAGGGGCTGTGGGTGTAACAATGGTATTGATGTCCTCATCATCCTCCCCTTCTTGAAATGAAGTCGTCCTCGACGGAAGCTCATCTTCCTCACCCAAATAAGGCTTCAAATCTGCAATGTTAAAAGTGGGACTAACCCCAAAATCTGCAGGCAGCTCAAGTTTATATGCATTATCATTTACTTTATCCAACACCTTAAAGGGACCAGCAGCACGTGGCATTAGCTTTGATTTGCGCAAATCAGGAAATCTATCCTTACGCAAATGTAACCAAACAAGATCTCCAGGTGCAAACACAACATGTTTTCTACCCTTATCTCCAGCAAGTTTATATTTAGCATTCATACGCTCAATGTTTTCCTTAGTTAACTCATGCATTTTTAAAATCAATTCAGCACGTTCTTTAGCATCAAAATTAACCTTCTCCGAAGATGGAAGAGGCAACAAATCAATAGGTGCACGAGGTAGGAAACCATACACAACTTCAAAAGGGCACATCTTAGTAGTAGAATGCAATGAACGATTATAAGCAAATTCAATATGAGGCAAGCATTCCTCCCACATTTTCTTATTATTCTTCAAAACAGCCCTAAGCATAGTAGACAATGTTCTATTGACTACTTCAGTTTGTCCATCAGTTTGGGGGTGACAAGTAGTACTAAAAAGCAGTTTAGTCCCCAACTTAGCCCATAAACATCTCCAAAAGTGGCTAAGAAATTTAGTATCACGATCTGAAACAATAGTATTTGGCACACCAAGCAAGCGAATAATTTCACGAAAGAACAAATCAGCAACATTAACATCATCATCGCTTTTATGACATGGTATAAAGTGTGCCATTTTCGAGAATCTATCCACGACAACAAATATGCTATCCCTCCCCTTCTTTGTTCTAGGTAAACCTAAAACAAAGTCCATAGATATATCCTCCCAAGGAACACTAGGTACAGGCAAAGGCATATATAAACCATGAGGATTGAGTCGTGACTTAGCTTTTTGACATGTAGTGCAGCGAGCAATAAAACGCTCAACATCCCGTCTCATCTTTGGCCAAAAGAAATGTGTAGCAAGTACGTCCTCCGTCTTCTTCACGCCAAAGTGTCCCATTAGTCCTCCTCCATGCGCCTCCTGCAACAACAAAAGACGAACGGAGCTAGCTGGAATGCATAGCTTGTTAGCACGAAACACAAATCCATCATTAACGACGAACTTGTTCCATGTTCTTCCTTCTTTACAATTCTGCAATACATCTTTAAAATCAGCATCATGCACATATTGATCTTTGATGGTCTCCAAACCAAATATTTTGAAGTCAAGTTGTGAAAGCATAGTATAGCGACGAGACAGTGCATCACCATTAACATTTTCTTTACCCTTCTTGTGTTTAATGACATAAGGGAAAGTCTCAATGAATTCAACCCATTTAGCATGTCTACGATTCAGTTTAGCTTGACTTTTAATATGTTTCAAAGATTCATGATCAAAATGTATAACAAATTCTTTGGGCCACAAATAATGTTGCCATGTTTCTAAAGTCCGAACAAGAGCATATAATTCTTTATCATAAGTAGAATAATTCAGACTAGGCCCACTCAATTTTTCAGAAAAGTATGCAACAGGTTTGCCATCTTGTAATAACACACCTCCTAATCCAATTCCACTAGCATCACATTCAAGTTCAAAAGTCTTATTAAAATCAGGAAGTTGGAGTAAAGGAGCATGTGTCAACTTATCTTTCAATACCATGAAGGCTTCTTCCTGTGCGGTACCCCAAACAAAAGGCACATCCTTCTTTGTAAGCTCGTTGAGAGGTGCAGCAATGGTGCTGAAATCTCTCACAAAACGCCTATAGAATCCAGCGAGGCCAAGAAAACTCCTCACTTGTGTGACCGTTTTGGGCTGTGGCCAACTCTCAATAGCTTCAATCTTGGCTTTATCAACTTCAATTCCCTGTGGAGTAACAACATAGCCAAGAAAAGATACTCGGTCGGTGCAAAAGGTGCACTTCCCAAGGTTACCAAACAAACGTGCATCACGTAGAGCAATAAAAACAGCACGTAAATGTTCCAAATGTTCTTCCAAAGATCTGCTATAAATCAGTATATCATCAAAATAGACTACCACAAATCGTCCAATGAAAGCACGTAAAACTTCGTTCATTAGTCTCATGAAAGTACTAGGCGCATTAGTTAACCCAAAAGGCATGACTAACCACTCATATAATCCAAACTTAGTTTTAAATGCTGTTTTCCATTCATCCCCCAATTTCATACGAATTTGATGGTATCCACTACGCAAATCAACTTTGGAGAATATTGTAGAGCCACTCAATTCATCAAGCATATCATCTAGCCTAGGAATAGGATGACGATAACGAATAGTAATATTATTAATGCCTCTAAAATCAACACACATACGCGATGTACCATCCTTTTTCGGCACTAGAATAATAGGAACAGCACAAGGACTAAGGGATTCACGTATATAACCTTTGTCGAGAAGCTCTTGTACTTGACGCATAATCTCCTTCGTCTCCTCTGGATTGGTACGGTATGGCGCACGGTTTGGCAGTGAAGCACCGGGAATTAAGTCGATCTGATGCTCAATCCCTCGAATAGGTGGTAATCCCGGTGGCACGTCTTGTGGAAAGACGTCAGCGAACTCCTGCAAAATGTTAGTGATAGCAGGAGGCAAAGAGGAAGGCACGTCCTCAAATGAAAATAATGCCTCTTTGCACACAAAAGCATAGCAAACAGATTTGCTGAAATCTAGCTCATCAATATCAGATTTGGTGGCAAATAAACATGCACTTTTCAATTTAATTTCAGAAGCAACGCTAGATGGTTTATTATTAGGCTTCATTTGTTGCTCAAATTCTTTTGCCACAATTTGATTTTCACTCTTATTCTTCTCTTGTTTTGCTTTATTAGCTCTATTAATATCATCTTTCAAAATAGAATCAGGAGTCATAGGAAGCAAAGTAATATTTTTATCCTTATGAACAAGAGTATAGTGATTGTTTCTACCATGGTGTACAGAATTTTTATCAAATTGCCATGGTCTACCAAGTAATAAGGAACATGCTTGCATAGGTACCACATCACAATCAACATAATCAGCATATGTAGATATACTAAAATGCACACGAACAGTACGTGTTACCTTAACCTTGCCGCTGTTGTTGAACCATTGGATGTAGTAAGGATGTGGATGTGGTCTTGTGGTGAGAGAAAGCTTCTCCACCATCTCCATGCTAGCCAAGTTGTTGCAGCTCCCTCCATCCATGATGACGCGCACAGAACGTTCTTTCACAACTCCCTTGGTATGGAACAAATTGTGCCTCTGATTTTCCTCAGCTTGTGTGACCTGCACACTCAAAACACGTTGAGCAACTAAACATTCATACCTGTCAGCGTCTTCAGGAGCCATGTATTGCGTCTCATGATCAGAATCATCTCCACCATGTTCTTCACGTGTAATAAGAGCCAAAGTCTCCTCATCATAGTCACTAGCGGACTCATATCCACCATCCGCGGTAGCAATCATCACATGCGGAGATTTGCATTCTCTCGCATAATGACCTCCTCCCTTACAACGACGACAAATAATATCACTTGTGTGCCCTGTTGATGCTATGGAAGAAGAAGAACTCTGTGCAGGCCCAGCAGGTGCGCTCTTGGCAGATAATGGTGGTTGTGCCTGTTTTCTTGTATCATGACTGGAGGAGGCACGTGATTGAGGTGCTGGTGCAGTTGAAGTAGAAGATGCACGCGGTGTCCATGATGAAGGTCGGCCTGCAGAAAAGTTAGTTCGCGCCAATGCTTGTCGATCCTGCACTTCACGTTCAGCTTTACAAGCAAGATGGAATAAACGAGTGATATTAGTATACTCCTTATAGTCTAGAATGGTCTGAATCTCTCTATTTAATCCACCCAGAAAACGTGCAAGCATAGCTTCATTCTCCTCAACAATACCACATCTAATCATGCCAGTTTGTAATTCCTGATAATATTCTTCTACAGAATTTTTTCCTTGTCTTAAGCGCAGTAATTTTTGAAGCAATTCACGTTGATAATATGGTGGAACCCAACGAGTACGCATAGCAGTTTTCAAAGCAGCCCAAGTAGTTGGAATAGGATATAATCTACAATGTTCAGACCACCATACACATGCAAAACTAGTGAAAGCACAAACAGCAGCAGCAACCCGTCTCTCCTCAGGATATTGTAAACATGTAAATCGTTGTTCAGTTTCTAACTCCCAAGTAAGATATATATCAGGAACATATCTACCCTCAAATGGTGGAATATTCAATTTCAGTTTAGGAATATGGACATCATCTCGTACCTGAGGTGGTGGTGCAGGCCTACCATTACGAATATATACCTGAGGTCGACCTGCTGGTGGTGGTGCAGGTGGCTGCACGTAGTGCTGATTTTGATCAACCTCATCCTTATAATCTCCCACATAATCATCCTCCTCCGCATCAGCAGCAGGAGCCACAGAAGTATCAACAGCAGCACCAACAGTTTGGCCAAACGCAAGAGGAACACGGCTCGCTCGGCGAAGGTCTGTTTCGCGATGTGGAGGTAGTCGTTGTTGTTGTTGTTGTTGGAGAGGTGCGTTAGGTGCAGCGGGTGGTGGTGGTGGAAGACGCGCGAGCAATTCATTAAACTTGTTATCGAGCTTTGTTTCGAACGTCTTCTCAAGGCCAGTGATCTTCTCCATGGCCTCTTCAAAATTGTTCAGCACATCTTGCACCTGTTCAGTCATCATTTGCTGAAACTTATCATGAAGCTCCTTGTTCGATAAATTCTCCCAGTCAATCTCGTCGGCTTGTGATCCTGGCATGGTTAGCAGCAATAGAAACACACAAGAATATGATCCTACAGACTACGAACAAGTGGTGGTGGTGGGTGTCACAAATCCGTCAAGCAAAACTCAAATTCTTACCAGTTCTTACCCAACAACAGGCGGTGATCGGCAATCGTTGTAGTCAAAACTCTCAAAGCTTGGATAGAGCGATTACCAGGGAGAGTCAAACGCATGACGTAGATGTATGTGGAGCTGGGAAGGCTTATAATATGGTAGCAAAAAGGGTCAGCAATAATCAATTCAGAGATGCAAAGTTGAATAAACGCTCAACGACGGTACTGTGCTGGTCCTAGGCTAGACTGTGCTAGAGACGCGAGCCTAGAACACCAACAAAATCACGACGCGGCACGTAAACAAGGGAGGAGCACACTCTGAATTTTTTTTTCTCTTTTTTTTGCACTTTTTTTTCCTCTTTTTTTTTTGCTCCGCAACAATTTTTTTTCGAAGAAGTCTACAAATGGTCTAAAAACTGCCTAGCCAGAATTTTCCAGACTTAGTTTTTTTTTTTAAATTGGAACTATTTTTCTTCTGCGGATGGCTCGGAAGTTGGGGAGTCCTTCTCTGTCACGACTCGGAGTATCGCGTGATCTGGAAATCGAGAACAATGCAACAATTACTGGACTCGGACTAGGACTGGTGGCGGAGATGAATCTGGTGGAACTCGGACTGGTGGCGGAGATAAATCTGGTGGAACACGGACAGGTGGCGGATATATGTTGCAGGTGAAATCGGATTGGCGTGATGGCGGCGGATATGTGGTGGCGTATATGGATTCGGATTGGCGGTGAATATGTGGTGGTGGTATATGGCAACAGCGACGATGATGATGCGGTGGTGATATATGGCAGCAGCGACGTGACAACCTGTGAACAGAACTCGAAACTCTAAAAGACTAGACGCTAAGACCAGCAACTTGACACGACGATGCAACCGCAAATTCAACAAAGCAAATACAGAAAAGATTATGCAAAGGCTCAGATTGGTTCGGATGGGATGAACTAACCCTAATTTTTTTCTTGGCTTTTTCGTGGACTATAGGTATGAAGGACAGACTCGATCTAAACTATGAAAAACTGTAAAATCTCACCGAGCAACCTGGAAATCTGATACCACTTGATAGAGGCAAAGGTGTCCCGTCTTTCGATGAGATGGTGGATTTCGCTTTGGTGGAAGTCGACTTTGACGATCCGACTACGAACGTGCGAGGACGTCGCGCCTTAGCAATCGCTAAACCAACTCCGAGAGGTTATTGACCACGCCGGAGCACGATCAACCTGACCACGAGGGTCTGTTTCCTGCGAGCAATCGGAGAACAAGCAAGAAACTAAGATTGCAATCTGGATATTGCGAATATAAGATGAAAGCTTTATTGATCAAGGTGGGGTTCCGAGACGTCTTTGTCTGGTCGTTGAACACAAACGAAGTACGCGAAGTTGCAGCTATGGCGAACTTTAATCTAAACAAAACCCAAAGTCTAAATGATGCCCTAAGGGCTGTATATATGGAGGAAGAGGGGGGGGGGGAATTTCGTGACCCTTGGTGGAGGGGTCCGAAATCAACCCTATCTCTTGTTTCCCCACACATACGGACTCTAAAAATAGCCTATACTTATGTATTTCGAAATTACATGGGCCTGGCCCAATAATAAGGTGACGCAGCACCTATAATAGCCTCGGGACGAATTTTATGAAGTGGCATCTTGTATATTTCGTCCAAGGCTTCATGCACCCATTATGGTGGCTTCTGATAGAGGCAAAGGTGTCCCGTCTTTCGATGAGATGGTGGATTTCGCTTTGGTGGAAGTCGACTTTGACGATCCGACTACGAACGTGCGAGGACGTCGCGCCTTAGCAATCGCTAAACCAACTCCGAGAGGTTATTGACCACGCCGGAGCACGATCAACCTGACCACGAGGGTCTGTTTCCTGCGAGCAAACGAAGAACAAGCAAGAAACTAAGATTGCAATCTGGATATTGCGAATATAAGATGAAAGCTTTATTGATCAAGGTGGGGTTCTGTGACGCCTTTGTCTGGTCGTTGAACACAAACGAAGTACGCGAAGTTGCAGCTATGGCGAACTTTTAATCTAAACAAAACCCAAAGTCTAAACGATGCCCTAAGGGCTGTATATATGGAGGAAGAGGGGGGAATTTCGTGGCCCTTGGTGGAGGAGTCCGAAATCAACCCTATCTCTTGTTTCCCCACACATACGGACTCTAAAAATAGCCTATACTTATGTATTTCGAAATTACATGGGCCTGGCCCAATAATAAGGTGACGCAGCACCTATAATAGCCTCGGGACGAATTTTATGAAGTGGCATCTTGTATATTTCGTCCAAGGCTTCATGCACCCATTATGGTGGCTTCAAAGTCCTGAAATCATCACTTGTAACTCCATTCTTGTCCCCCTTGCGCATGCCATCATCTCCATGCTTGTTCTTGCTCCAATGTTCATCCTTCTCCAGGCTAGGCCCTTCATTTGTAAGCAAAACAAATGTATCCAATTTAGGCAGCATCATATTCTCATGAACATTAGAATCATTACCAAGAAACGAAAGTACCTGGTAATTTAGTTGGCGTGCACGAGCTCTAGTAATTGGTCCAGTATGTATAGCAGCAGGGGTTGTGGGTGTAACAATTGTATTGATGTCCTCATCATCCTCCCCTTCTTGAAATGAAGTCGTCCTCGACGGAAGTTCATCTTCCTCACCCAAATAAGGCTTCAAATCTGCAATGTTAAAAGTGGGACTAACCCCAAAATCTGCAGGCAGCTCAAGTTTATATGCATTATCATTTATTTTCTCTAACACCTTAAAGGGACCATCAGCACGTGGCATTAGCTTTGATTTGCGCAAATCAGGAAATCTATCCTTACGCAAATGTAACCAAACAAGATCTCCAGGTGCAAACACAACATGTTTTCTACCCTTATCTCCAGCAAGTTTATATTTAGCATTCATACGCTCAATGTTTTCCTTAGTTAACTCATGCATTTTTAAAATCAATTCAGCACGTTCTTTAGCATCAAAATTAACCTTCTCCGACGAAGGAAGAGGCAACAAATCAATAGGTGCACGAGGTAGGAAACCATACACAACTTCAAAAGGGCACATCTTAGTAGTAGAATGCAATGAACGATTATAAGCAAATTCAATATGAGACAAGCATTCCTCCCACATTTTCTTATTATTCTTCAAAACAGCCCTAAGCATAGTAGACAACGTTCTATTGACTACTTCAGTTTGTCCATCAGTTTGGGGGTGACAAGTAGTACTAAAAAGCAGTTTAGTCCCCAACTTAGCCCATAAACATCTCCAAAAGTGGCTAAGAAATTTAGTATCACGATCTGAAACAATAGTATTTGGCACACCATGCAAGCGAATAATTTCACGAAAGAACAAATCAGCAACATTAACAGCATCATCGCTTTTATGACATGGTATAAAGTGTGCCATTTTCGAGAATCTATCGACGACAACAAATATGCTATCCCTCCCCTTCTTTGTTCGAGGTAAACCTAAAACAAAGTCCATAGATATATCCTCCCAAGGAACACTAGGTACAGGCAAAGGCATATATAAACCATGAGGATTGAGTCGTGACTTAGCTTTTTGACATGTAGTGCATCGAGCAATAAAACGCTCAACATCCCGTCTCATCTTTGGCCAAAAGAAATGTGTAGCAAGTACGTCCTCCGTCTTCTTCACGCCAAAGTGTCCCATTAATCCTCCTCCATGCGCCTCCTGCAACAACAAAAGACGAACGGAGCTAGCTGGAATGCATAGCTTGTTAGCACGAAACACAAATCCATCGTTAACGACAAACTTGTTCCACATTCTTCCTTCTTTACAATTCTGCATTACATCTTTAAAATCAGCATCATGCACATATTGATCTTTGATGGTCTCCAAACCAAATATTTTGAAGTCAAGTTGTGAAAGCATAGTATAGCGACGAGACAATGCATCAGCAATAACATTTTCTTTTCCCTTCTTGTGTTTAATGACATAAGGGAAAGTCTCAATGAATTCAACCCATTTAGCATGTCTACGATTCAGTTTTGGGCTGCGGCCAACTCTCAATAGCTTCAATCTTGGCTTTGTCAACTTCAATTCCCTGTGGAGTAACAACATAGCCAAGAAAAGATACTCGGTCGGTGCAAAAGGTGCACTTCCCAAGGTTACCAAACAAACGTGCATCACGTAGAGCAATAAAAACAGCACGTAAATGTTCCAAATGTTCTTCCAAAGATCTGCTATAAATCAGTATATCATCAAAATAGACTACCACAAATCGTCCAATGAAAGCACGTAAAACTTCGTTCATTAGTCTCATGAAAGTACTAGGCGCATTAGTTAACCCAAAAGGCATGACTAACCACTCATATAATCCAAACTTAGTTTTAAATGCTGTTTTCCATTCATCTCCCAATTTCATACGAATTTGATGGTATCCACTACGCAAATCAACTTTGGAGAATATTGTAGAGCCACTCAATTCATCAAGCATATCATCTAGCCTAGGAATAGGATGACGATAACGAATAGTAATATTATTAATGCCTCTACAATCAACACACATACGTGATGTACCATCCTTTTTCGGCACTAGAATAATAGGAACAGCACAAGGACTAAGGGATTCGTGTATATAACCTTTGTCGAGCAGCTCTTGTACTTGACGCATAATCTCCTTCGTCTCCTCTGGATTGGTACGGTATGGTGCACGGTTTGGCAGTGAAGCACCGGGAATTAAGTCAATTTGATGCTCAATCCCTCGAATAGGCGGTAATCCCGGTGGCACGTCTTGTGGAAAGACGTCAGCGAACTCCTGCAAAATGTTAGTGACAGCAGGAGGCAAAGAGGAAGGCACGTCCTCGAATGAAAATAATGCCTCTTTGCACACATAAGCATAGCAAACAGATTTGCTGAAATCTAGCTCATCAATATCAGATTTGGTGGCAAATAAACATGCACTTTTCAATTTAATTTCAGAAGCAACACTAGATGGTTTATTATTAGGCTTCATTTGTTGCTCAAATTCTTTTGCCACAATCTGATTTTCACTCTTATTCGTCTCCTGTTTTGCTTTATTAGCTCTATTAATATCATCTTTCAAAATGGAATCAGGAGTCATAGGAAGCAAAGTAATATTTTTATCCTTATGAACAAGAGTATAGTGATTGTTTCTACCATGGTGTACAGAATTTTTATCAAATTGCCATGGTCTACCAAGTAATAAGGAACATGCTTGCATAGGTACCACATCACAATCAACATAATCAACATATGTAGAGATACTAAAATGCACACGAACAGTATGTGTTACCTTAACCTTGCCGCTGTTGTTGAACCATTGGATGTAGTAAGGATGTGGATGTGGTCTTGTGGTGAGAGAAAGCTTCTCCACCATCTCCATGCTAGCCAAGTTGTTGCAGCTCCCTCCGTCTATGATGACGCGCACAGAACGTTCCTTCACAACTCCCTTGGTATGGAACAAATTGTGCCTCTGATTTTGCTCAGCTTGTGTGACCTGCACACTCAAAACACGTTGAGCAACTAAACATTCATACCTGTCAGCGTCTTCAGGAGCCATGTATTGCGTCTCATGATCAGAATCATCTCCACCATGTTCTTCACGTGTAATAACAGCCAAAGTCTCCTCATCATAGTCACTAGCGGACTCATATCCACCATCCGCGGTAGCAATCATCACACGCGGAGATTTGCATTCTCTCGCATAATGACCTCCTCCCTTACAACGACGACAAATAATATCACTTGTGTGCCCTGTTGATGCCATGGAAGAAGAAGAACGCTGTGCAGGCCCCGCAGGTGCGCTCTTGGCAGATAATGGTGGTTGTGCCTGTTTTCTTGTATCACGGCTGGAGGTGGCACCGGATGGAGGTGCTGGTGCAGTTGAAGTAGAAGATGCACGTGGTGTCCATGATGAAGGTCGGCCTGCAGAAAAGTTAGTTCGCCCCAATGCTTGTCGATCCTGCACTTCACGTTCAGCTTTACAAGCAAGATGGAATAAACGAGTGATATTAGTATACTCCTTATAAGCTCTGATACCACTTGATAGAGGCGGGGTGTCCCGATCTTTCGATGAGATGATAACTATCGATTTGGTGGAGACGACTTTGACGATCCGACTACAAACGTGCACGACGTTGCGCCTTAGCAATCGCTAAACCAACTCCAAGAGGTTATTGATCACGCCGGAGCACAATCAACCTGACCACGAAGGTCTATTCCTGCAAGCAATCGAAGAACAAGCAAGAATATGATAAAAAGCAATCTGAATATTGCGAGTATATATGAAGTATTGACAAAGGTGGATATCCGTAAGCGGTCTTGGTCTGGTCGTTGGACACAAACGAAGTACACGAAGTTGCAATGGCTAACTTTTAACTAAACAAATCCCAAGGAAAAGCTACTAGATGGATCTACTTATATAGGAGCAAGAGGTGGCGGCCAAGGAGGTGGGAGGACGTCCCAAGGCAGCCTAAAACTAAATCTAGGTCGTACAAGGCCAATGGGCCCATGTGGAGGTGATGTAACACCTTTGGACTTGTAGTTTGACTCGGATTCTGCTGCAGCATCAGATTGTTTCGTCCACAACTCAACGCTCCGGACGAATTTGAAGGTGATTCCAATTGGGTTGGAAAGTGCACGAAATCTAGTTTCCAACAAAAAAAGAATCACCCAATTCGGAGTCCGTATGAAAAACTTGTGTGCGTTTTGAGTCAGGTATGTCTGTGTAGTCCGAATCTGAATCCAGAACGTGAGAGACTTGGACTCTATCTTCTCTTGGGCCAAAAGTGACGTGAGAGAACTTTTTGGACAGCAAATAAACATCTCTTTCTTCCTTATCTTCATATGTGGATTGTACAAATGTCCCATACACCTGCAATTAGACAAAACACAAAAGTGTGTGAAGTATTTTTGTTCTGGATAACACAAATAGATTATTGAATAGTTTGCACTAGAAATCACCTGACAAATATGCATATATGCAATATTTTTGGTCATATCCAAGGTAGTCATGTCCTCATCATAATGACATAAGGGAAAGTCTCAATGAATTCAACCCATTTAGCATGTCTACGATTCAGTTTAGCTTGACTTTTAATATGTTTCAAAGATTCATGATCAGAATGTATAACAAATTCTTTGGCCCATAAATAATGTTGCCATGTTTCTAAAGTCCGAACAAGAGCATATAATTCTTTATCATAAGTAGAATAATTCAGACTAGGCCCACTCAATTTTTCAGAAAAGTATGCAACAGGTTTGCCATCTTGTAATAACACACCTCCTAATCCAATTCCACTAGCATCACATTCAAGCTCAAAAGTCTTATTAAAATCAGGAAGTTGGAGTAAAGGAGCATGTGTCAACTTATCTTTCAATACCGTGAAGGCTTCTTCCTGTGCGGTACCCCAAACAAAAGGCACATCCTTCTTTGTACGCTCGTTGAGAGGTGCAGCAATGGTGCTGAAATCTCTCACAAAACGCCTATAGAATCCAGCGAGGCCAAGAAAACTCCTCACTTGTGTGACCGTTTTGGGCTGCGGCCAACTCTCAATAGCTTCAATCTTGGCTTTGTCAACTTCAATTCCCTGTGGAGTAACAACATAGCCAAGAAAAGATACTCGGTCGGTGCAAAAGGTGCACTTCCCAAGGTTACCAAACAAACGTGCATCACGTAGAGCAATAAAAACAGCACGTAAATGTTCCAAATGTTCTTCCAAAGATCTGCTATAAATCAGTATATCATCAAAATAGACTACCATTACGAATATATACCTGAGGTCGACCTGCTGGTGGCGGTACAGGTGGCTGCACGTAGTGTTGATTTTGATCAACCTCATCCTCATAATCTCCCACATAATCATCCTCCTCCGCATCAGCAGCAGGAGCCACAGAAGTATCAACAGCAGCACCAACAGTTTGGCCAAACGCAAGAGGAACACGGCATGCTCGGCGGAGGTCTGCTTCGCGACGTGGAGGTATTCGTTGCTGTTGTTGTTGGAGAGGTGCGTTAGGTGCAGCGGGTGGTGGTGGTGGAAGACGCGCGAGCAATTCATTAAACTTGTTATCGAGCTTTGTTTCGAACGTCTTCTCAAGGCCAGTGATCTTCTCCATGGCCTCTTCAAAATTGTTCAGCACATCTTGCACCTGTTCAGTCATCATTTGCTGAAACTTATCATGAAGCTCCTTGTTCGATAAATTCTCCCAGTCAATCTCGTCGGCTTGTGATCCTGGCATGGTTAGCAGCAATAGAAACACACAAGAATATGATCCTACAGACTACGAACAAGTGGTGGTGGTGGGTGTCACAAATCCGTCAAGCAAATCTCAAATTCTTACCAGTTCTTACCCAGCAGCAGGCGGTGATCGGCAACCGTTGTAGTCAAAAACTCTCAAAGCTTGGATAGAGCGATTACCAGGGAGAGTCAAACGCGCGACGTAGATGTATGTGGAGCTGGGAAGGCTTATAATATGGTAGCAAAAAGGGTCAGCAATAATCAATTCAGAGATGCAAAGTTGAATAAACGCTCAACGACGGTACTGTGCTGGTCCTAGGCTAGACTGTACTAGAGACGCGAGCCTAGAACACTAACAAAATCACGGCGCGGCACGTAAACAAGGGAAAAGCACACTCTGAATTTTTTTTTCGCTCTTTTTTTTTGCGAAAAATCACTATAATGGCGAGTGTCTCAAAACTCTTCCTAGCTCAAACTGACAGGATGGGCACGAAATTTTTTCGACCAATTTTTTTTTTTTCGACTGCCCGGACCCAAAAACTGGAAACGGGTCAAAAAAAACTTCCTATAATGGCACCTGTCTCAAAACACTCAGAAACACCTAAAAATAGGATAGCCAGAAATTTTTTCGAAAAATGCGTTTTCGAAAAATTTTGGGCCTAAACGGAGCGTGGCTACCCGACTCTTTTTTTTTCCGAAACCTACTCCGGCAAGGAAACACAAATCGGAATCTAGATGGATCCCGAAAACAAACCTAATAAGCAAAGAACTCGGATTGGTGGTGGATATATGGTGGTGGTATATGGCAGCGGTGGTGGTAGCGGT
>NC_041390.1:295030892-295036301 GCF_002162155.2 Triticum dicoccoides
CGAAAGTACCTGGTAATTTAGTTGGCGTGCACGAGCTCTAGTAATTGGTCCAGTATGTATAGCAGCAGGGGCTGTGGGTGTAACAATTGTATTGATGTCCTCATCAGCTTCAAAGTCCTGAAATCATCACTTGTAACTCCGTTCTGGTTCCCCTTGCGCATGGCATCATCTCCATGCTCGTTCTTGCTCCAATGTCCATCCTTCTCCAAGCTAGGCCCTTCATTTGTAAGCAAAACAAATGTATCCAACTTAGGCAGCATCATATTCTCATGAACATTAGAATCATTACCAAGAAACGAAAGTACCTGATAATTTAATTGGCGTGCGCGAGCTCTAGTAATTGGTCCAGTATATGTAGCAGTAGGGGCTGTGGTTGTAACAATGGTATTGATGTCCTCATCATGTAGGAGTAGTTACTATCAATTTTATTGAGTTTGGTTACTTTTATTTTGAAGTTACTGAAAATTTCAGATTTTTTTAGAGAAAAACAATATGTTTAGGAAGATGTTCCAAGGTGGTTCCTCTAAGAAGCAAGGACCCGGGATTTCCATGCACGATGCTGACGAGGATCCACCAAGAGACGCTCCAGTACGGCCTTGCGAATGGCCGTCGGAAAATTTTATGGACCGTGCGGGAATTAAAGAAGAATTCAAAATTATATTTGCGCAATGCTGGTCTTGAGTATTTTGAGGCTAACAAATGCCCCCAGTATCTTGATCTCACAAGTTCATTTGTGAGGAGGTTTGAGTATTCATCTTCGCGTAATTCTCCTTCAGTCATGTTTGATCTTTATGACAAATCTTATACCATGGACTTAGAGGGTTTCACTTCTGCTTGCGAACTTCCATCATGGGGTAGTGTTAGAGATCCCCCTAAATCCGAATTTAGAAACTTTCTTGCTAGTATAACTGTGGGGGATCTAGAGATAAAACACAGGCTACCATAGGGAGCATTCACTTTCCTGCTATACAGTATTTTGCTCTTTTCATCGGTAGATGCATAAATGCTAAGGATGAAGCATGTCACATGTTTGTCCCTGATCTTAGCATTATTAGGAGTGCTGTGTTAGGAGACCAATCTTATCATATGGGAGCCATTGTAGCTCGTAGGTTGCATCATAATATACATAATGGAGATTTCTTTGGAGGAATTTATGCAGCCCGCTTAGCTCATTTTCTTGAGATAGACATTCGTGAGGGTGATACGGAGTTGCCTCCTGCATATTTAGATTATAACTCCATGGCTTCGCACCAGTTTGTCGAGAGGCCTGAATCACCTCTCTTATATTGCTTAATTTTTGATAAACGACGCGTTTTCCGTATTACTCTCCCTGCTCCTTCCTTCTTTGATTCACAGACAAAAGGAAGATATGTTATTACCAGTGAGGAGGCAGAAGAGTACGAGAGGAGGGCGGAGGCAGCCCGACTCCACGCTGCAGCTCAGCAGGCGATAACCGCTGCACATCAGTATGATCCCAACTATTCTTCCTCATCACAGTACGACCCCAACAACTATTATTATGGATATCCGCCAGGCCAGCTGTGGCCATAGACCAACTTAGGCCAAAAGCCTAAGCTTGGGGGAGTACGTGTTTCTCACCGACATTACATTTATGTTCACACACACTCATTGCTAGATGTCGGTGCTCATACTTTTTCACTGTAATATCCATGCTAGTTCATTTTATTTTTCCTGTTTTCTTCTTGTGTTTGTTAAACCTTAAGAAAAACCAAAAAAATTAGTAGTAGTTTATTTTTCTGCTGTAGTAGTAATAACTAAAAAGAAAACCCCAAAATATTTCCCGTTCTTCTTTTGCTTGTTGGGAGCTTTCCCATGTAAATAGTTTTATTTCTTTTCTTTTCTTTGGGGGTCAGTAGGACAAGACCATAATTAAATTGTTGAAGTGGCTCTTATATGCATTATTGTTGATTTAACCCAAAGAGCCCATATTGCCTTGTCTTCTCCTGTTTATTGAATGCTCGCAGATTCCAGCTTAGTCCAATGCACATGCACTCTTATTATTATTCACGCCGTTCGGTCATGCAAGTGAAAGGCAATTATGATGATATATGATGGACTGACTGAGATGAGAAAACCTGGTATGAACTCGACCTCTTTTGTTTTTGTAAATATGATGAGTCCCTCGTTCTTGATTCAGCTTATTATGAATAAACATGTTTGCAATGACAATTAGAGATCATAGTTGCTTGTGCCATGCTTGATTAGCTATGAGTTATAATGATTTACCTTGTGTGCCAACATGCTATTGAGATGATTATGATGTGGTATGATGGGGTGGTATCCTCCTTTGAATGATTTAAGTGACTTGACTTGGCACATGTTCACTCATGTAGTTGAAACAAAATCAACATAGCCTTCACGATATTTATGTTCATGGTGGATTATATCCTACTCATGCTTGCATCCAATGTTTATTAATTTTAATGCATGTACATGGCTGTTGTCGCTCTCTAGTTGGTTGCATCCCAGTCTTTTGCTAGCCTTCACTTGTACTAAGCGGGAATGCTGCTTGTGCATCCAATCCCTTAAACCCCAAAGTTATTCCAGATGAGTCCACCATACCTTCCTATATGCAGTATCTACCTGCCGTGCCAAGTAAATTTGTATGTGCCAAACTCTAAACCTTCAAATAAACATTCTGTTTTGTATGCTCAAATAGCTCATGTATCAACAAAGGCTGTCCTTATCTTCCGTGTTAGGCGGGTTATTCTCAAGAGGAGTGGACTCCGCTCCTCACTCACGAGAAAATGGCTGGTCACCGGGATGCCTAGTCCCATGCTTTATGCAAACTAAATCAAAATTAATTGCAAACAAAACTCCCCCTGGGACCTGATGTATGTTGGAGGCACTCGTTGTTTCGAGCAAGCCATGGATTGATGCTTGTTGGTGGAGGGGGAGTATAAACTTTACCATTCTCTTTGGGAACCGCCTATAATGTGTTTAGCATGGAAGATATCGCCATCTCTTAGTTGTTATGTTGACAATGAAAGTATATAGCTCAAAATACAATTTATCTCTATTTCAAAATCGAGCTCTGGCACCTCTACAAATCCCTGCTTCCCTCTGCGAAGGGCCTATCTATTTACTTTTATGCTGAGTCATCACCCTTTTACTAAAAAGCACTAGCTGGAGAGCACAGCCGTCATTTGCATTCATCACTATTAATCTATGTTGGGTATGACTATGATTGGATCTCTTTTACCATGAATTACAATGTCTAGTCAGTCCTTGATCTTTAAAGGTGCTCTGCATTTATGTTTTGCGGTCTCAGAAAGTGCTAGCGAGATACCATCTTGTTATATCATATTATGATTGTTTTGAGAAAGTGTTGTCATCCGAGATTTATTATTATGACTTGCTAGTTGATTATGCTATTGATATAAGTAATTGTGAGACCTGAGAATTATTGCAAATGTGGTTAGTTATGATTTATGCTAAAAACCTGAATGCTGGCTTGACATAGTTACAACAACAAGAGCAAATAGAGTTTGTAGAAGTTTTTCTTTCTTTCTTTCAGTTTGTCAACTGAATTGCTTGAGGACAAGAAAGGGTTTAAGCTTGGGGGAGTTGATACGTCTCCGTCATATCTACTTTTCCAAACACTTTTGCCCTTGTTTTGGACTCTATCTTGTATGATTTGAATGGAACTAACCCGGACTGACGCTATTTTCAGCAGAATTACCATGGTGTTGTTTTATGTGCAGAAAAAAATTATTCGCGGAATGACCTGAAACTCCACGGGAGGTCTTAGAAAAAATAATAAAAAAATCCTCGCGAAATATGAAGACCAGGAGGCCCACACCCTTCTCACGAGGGTGGGGGGCTCCCCCCCTAGGGCGTGCCCCCTACCTTGTGGGCCCCCTGGAGACCCTCCGACACCAACTCCAACTCTATATATTTTCTTTCGGAGAGAAAAAAATCAGAGAGAAGAAATCATCGCGTTTTACAATACAGAGCCACCGCCATGCCCTAAAACCTCTCGGGAGGGCTGATCTGGGGTCCGTTCGGGGCTTCGGAGAGGGGGATTCGTCGTCGTCGTCATCATCAACCATCCTCCATCACCAATTTCATGATGCTCACCGCCGTGCGTGAGTAATTGCATCGTAGGCTTGCTGGACGGTGATGGGTTGGATGAGATTTATCATGTAATCGAGTTAGTTTTGTTAGGGTTTGATCCCTAGTATCCATTATGTTCTGAGATTGATGTTGCTATGACTTTGCTATGCTTAATGCTTGTCACTAGGGCCCGAGTTCCATGATTTCAGATCTAAACCTATTATGTTTTCATGAATATATGTGAGTTCTTGATCCTATCTTCCAAGTCTATAGTCACCTACTATGTGTTATGATCCGTCAACCCCGAAGTGACAATAATCGGGACCACTCCCGGTGATGACCATAGTTTGAGGAGTTCATGCATTCACTATGTGCTAATGCTTTGTTCCGGTTCTCTATTAAAAGGAGGCCTTAATATCCCTTAGTTTCCAATAGGACCCCGCTGCCACGGGAGGGTAGGACAAAAGATGTTATGCAAGTTCTTTCCCATAAGCACGTATGACTATATACGGAATACATGCCTACATTACATTGATGAATTGGAGCTAGTTCTGTGTCACCCTATGTTATGACTGTTACATGATGAACCGCATCCGGCATAATTATCCATCATTGATCCGGTGCCTACGAGTTTTCCATATACTGGTTTACGCTTATTTACTTTCCCGCTGCTACTGTTACAATTACTATAAAATACCAAAAACATTACTTTTGCTGCCTTTACTTTTGTTGCCGCTACCACCACCATCATATTACTTTGCTACTAAACACTTTGCTGCAGATACTAAGTTTCCAGGTGTGGTTGAATTGACAACTCAGCTGATAATACTTGAGAATATTCTTTGGCTCCCCTTGTGTCGAATCAATAAATTTGGGTAGAATACTCTACCCTCGAAAGCTGTTTTGATCCCCTATACTTGTGGGTTATCAGTCACCTCCTATGGCCCTTGGTGCCTTGTTCTCGCATGAGCTAATCACGGGCGGACGAGCCAGGGCACGCGACCCAGTGCCTCGTCACCACGGGAGCCGCTGATACGTCTCCAACGTATCTATAATTTTTGATTGCTCCATGCTATATTATCTACTGTTTTGGATATTATTGGGCTTTATTATCCACATTTATATTATTTTTGGGACTAACCTATTAATCGGAGGCAGCCCAGAATTGCTGTTTTTTGGCTATTTTAGGGTTTCGAAGAAAAGGAATATCAAACGGAGTCCAAACGGAATGAAACCTTAGGGAGCATGATTTTCTCACCCAACATGATCCAGGCGACTTGGACCCTACGTCAAGAAATAAAGGAGGAGGCCATGAGGTAGGGGGCGCGCCTA
>NC_041390.1:295036509-295063495 GCF_002162155.2 Triticum dicoccoides
TGCACCCTCCACCCTCGTGGCCCCCCTGTTGCTCCACCGACGTAATCCTTCCTCCTATATATACCTACGCACCCCAAACGATCAGATATGGAGCCAAAACCCTTTCCACCGCCGCAACTTTTTGTATCCACGAGATCCCATCTTGGGGCCTGTTTCGGAGCTCCGCCGGAGGGGGTATCCATCATGGAGGGCTTCTACATCATCACCATAGCCCCTCCGATGAAGTGTGAGTAGTTTACCTTAGACCTACGGGTCCATAGTTATTAGCTAGATGGCTTCTTCTCTCTTTTTGGATCTCAATACAACGTTCTCCCCCTCTCTTGTGGAGATCCATTCGATGTAATCTTCTTTTGCGGTGTGTTTGTTGAGGCCGATGAATTGTGAGTTTATGATCAACTCTATCTATGAACAATATTTGAATCTTCTCTGAACTCTTTTATGTATGATTGGTTATCTTTGCAAGTCTCTTCGAATTATCAGTTTGGTTTGGCCTACTAGATTGATCTTTCTTGCAATGGGAGAAGTGATTAGCTTTGGGTTCAATCTTGTAGTGTCCTTTCCAGTGACAGTACGGGTAGCAAGGCACGTATTGTATTGTTACCATCGAGGATAACAAGATGGGGTTTTCATCATATTGCATGAGTTTATCCCTCTACATCATGTCATCTTGCTTAAGGCATTACTCTGTTTTCATGAACTTAATACTCTAGATGCATGCTGGATAGCAGTTGATGAGTGGAGTAATAGTAGTAGATGCAGGCAGGAGTCGGTCTACTTGTCTCGGACGTGATGCCTATATACATGATCATACCTAGATATTCTCATAACTATGCTCAATTCTGTCAATTGCTCTACAGTAATTCGTTCACCTACCGTAGAATACCTATGCTCTTGAGAGAAGCCACTAGTGAAACCTATGGCCCCCGGGTCTATCTTCATCATATTAATCTTCCAACACTTAGTTATTCTTACTTTGCTTTTATTTTACTTTGCATATTTATCATAAAAATACCAAAAATATTATCTTATCATGTCTATCAGATCTCACTCTCGTAAGTGGCCGTGTAGGGATTGACAAACCCTTATCGCGTTGGTTGCGAGGATTTATTTATTTTGTGCAGGTGCGAGGGACTCACTCGTAGCCTCCTACTGGATTGATACCTTGGTTCTCAAAAACTGATGGAAATACTTACGCTACTTTGCTGCATCATCCCTTCCTCTTCGGGAAAAACTAACGCAGTGCTCAAGAGGTAGCAAGAAGGATTTCTGGCGCCGTTGCCGGGGAGTCTACGTAAAAGTCAATATACCAAGTACCCATCACAATCCTTATGTCCCGCATTACATTATTTGCATTTGCCTCTCGTTTTCCTCTCCCCCACTTCACCCTTGCCGTTTTATTTGCCCTCTCTCTCTATCCTCCCTCTCTTTTTCCGTTTGCCTCTTTTCCGTTTGCTTGTCGTTATGGCTAGTCCCTTATCTGCTCCTTTGTCTCCCGAGTTTGGGGTTCTTCACTTCAAACAAAGGCAAGGAGAAAATTTAAAAGATGCTTGGTTTAGAATGATGGAATCTTATCGTAATTGTACCCTAGAGGTGAATTTTAGAATTTTTCTTTGCAACTTTTATGCTGGACTAAATATGTCTCATAGACAACTTTTGGATTGCGTTGCCAAAGGCAATTTTATTGAAATTGATCCCAGTATTGCACATGAAATTATAGAAGGTATAGTAGGAGCTCTACCTCAACAAAAGGGGCCTCATCATACCCAAGAGGAAACGCAAGTTTTTGAGAAAATTTGCGAAGTAACCAAGATTTTACAAAAGTCTCTTGAACCTCTTAAAAGCGTTGGCGGGAATCTCCACCGCATGAATATGTTGATTACCCTTTGCAATAAGCGGTTGGATTCGTTAGATCTAAAAATTTCAGATGAAGGGAAACGTAAAGAACCTCCCGGATTCAAGCTTGATCCCACTAAAAAGTTGGAAACCAAAGATGGCAATACCTAGATCTATCCTTGCTTTCTATGCCTAGCTAGGGGCATTAAACGATAGCGCTTGTTTGGAGGCAACCCAATTTTATTTTTATTCCTTGATTTTTGCTCCTGTTTAGTAATAAATAATTTATATATCCTCTATTTAGGTTGTGTTTTTTGTGTTTAATTAGTGTTTGTGCCAAGTAGAACCTTTGGGAAGACAAGGGGGAAGTCTTTGCGATCTTGCTGTAAAAAACAGAAACTTTAGCGCTCACGAGAACTGCTACCATTTTTATTTTAAAAGTGATATTTAGTTAATTATTTTTTAAGATGATTAAAATATAAATTCCTCACGTCCAGCAATTTATTTTAGAATTTTTGGGGTTCCAGATCTTGCGCTAGATACAGATTACTACAGACTGTTCTGTTTTTGACAGATTCTGTTTTTCGTGAGTTGTTTGCTTATTTTGATGAATCTATGGCTAGTAAAATAGTTTACAAACCATAGATAAGTTGGAATACAGTAGGTTTAATACCAATATAAATAAAGAATGAGTTAATTACAGTACCTTGAAGTGGTATTTTGTTTTGTTTCGCTAACGGAGCTCACGAGATTTTCTACTTTAAGTTTTGTGTTGTGAAGTTTTCAAGTTTTGGGTAAAGATTTGATGGATTATGGAACAAGGAGTGGAAAGAGCCTAAGCTTGGGGATGCCTGTGGCACCCCCAAGATAATCTAAGGACACCTAAAATCTAAAGCTTGGGGATGCCCTGGAAGGCGTCCCCTCTTTTCGTCTACTTCTATCGGTAACTTTACTTGGAGCTATATTTTTATTCACCACATGATATGTGTTTTTCTTGGAGCGTCTTGTATGATTTGAGTCTTTGCTTTTTAGTTTACCACAATCATACTTGCTGTACACACCTTTTGAGAGCCATACATGATTTGGAATTTGTTAGAATACTCTATGTGCTTCACTTATATCTTTTTGAGTTATATAGTTTTGCTCTAGTACTTCACTTATATCTTTTAGAGCACGGTGGTGGATTTGTTTTATAGAAACTATTGATCTCTCATGCTTCACTTAGATTATTTTGAGAGTCTTAAATAGCACTGTAATTTGCTTAAATAATCCTAATATGCTAGGTATTCAAGATTAATAAATTTTTTCTTATGAGTGTTTTGAATACTAAGAGAAGTTTGATGCTTGATGATTGTTTTGAGATATGGAGGTAATAATATCAAAGTCGTGCTAGTTGAGTAGTTGTGAATTTGAGAAATGCTTGTGTTGAAGTTTGCAAGTCCCGTAGCATGCACGTATGGTAAACGTTATGTCAAAAATTTGAAACATGAGGTGTTATTTGATTGTCTTCCTTATGAGTGGCGGTCGGGGACGAGCGATGGTCTTTTCCTACCAATCTATCCCCCTAGGAGCATGCGCGTAGTGTTTGGTTTTTGATGAATTGTAGATCTTTGCGATAAGTATGTAAGTTCTTTATGACTAATGTTGAGTCCATGGATTATACACACTCTCACCCTTCCATCATTGCTAGCCTCTTCGATACCATGCATTGCCCTTTCTCACATTGAGAGTTGGTGCAAACTTCGCTGGTGCATCCAAACCCCGTGATATGATACGCTCTTTCACACATAAACCTCCTTATATATTCCTCAAAACAGCCACCATACCTACCTATTATGGCATTTCCATAGCCATTCCGAGATATATTGCCATGCAACTTTCCACCATTCCATTTATCATGACACATTCATCATTGTCATATTGTTTAGCATGATCATGCAGTTGACATAGTATTTGTGGCAAAGCCACCGTTCGTAATTCTTTCATACATGTCACTCTTGGATCATTGCATATCCTGGTACACCGCCGGAGGCATTCATATAGAGGCATATCTTGTTCTAAGTATCGAGTTGTAATTCTTGAGTTGTAAATAAATAGAAGTGTGATGACCATCATTCATAGAGAATTGTCCTAAAAAGGAGAAAGGCCAAGTAAAAAAGGGGCCAAATAAAAAATAAAATAAAAGGGACAATGCTACTATCCTTTGCCACACTTGTGCTTCAAAGTAGCACCATAATCTTCATGATAGAGAGTCTTTTGTTTTGTCACTTTCATATACTAGTGGGAAATTTTCATTATAGAACTTGGCTTGTATATTCCAACAATGGGCCTCCTCAAGTGCCCTAGGTCTTCGTGAGCAAGCAAGTTGGATGCACACCCACTTAGTTTCTTTCGTTGAGCTTTCATACATTTATAGCTCTAGTGCATCCGTTGCATGGCAATCCCTACTCCTTGCATTAACATCAATCGATGGGCATCTCCATAGCCCATTGATTAGCCTCATTGATGTGAGACTTTCTCCTTTTTGTCTTCTCCACATAACCCCATCATCATATTCTATTCCACCCATAGTGCTATATCCATGGCTCGCGCTCATATATTGCGTGAAAGTTTATAGGTTTGAGATTACTAAAGTATGAAACAATTGCTTGGCTTGTCATCGGGGTTGTGCATGATGAGAGCATTCTTGTGTGACGAAAATGGAGCATGACTAAACTATATGATTTTGTAGGCATGAACTTTCTTTGGTCATGTTATTTTGAGAGGACATAATTGCTTAGTTAGTATGCTTGAAGTATTATTATTTTTATGTCAATATGAACTTTTATCTTGAATCTTTTGGATCTGAATATTCACACCACAATTAAGAAGAATAAATTAAAAATATGCCAAGTAGCACTCCGCATCAAAAATTCTGTTTTTATCATTTACCTACTCGAGGACGAGCAGGAATTAAGCTTGGGGATGCTTGATACGTCTCCAACGTATCTATAATTTTTGATTGCTCCATGCTATATTATCTACTGTTTGGGATATTATTGGGCTTTATTATCCACTTTTATATTATTTTTGGGACTAACCTATTAACCGGAGGCCCAGCCCAGAATTGCTGTTTTTTTTGCCTATTTTAGGGTTTCGAAGAAAAGGAATATCAAACGGAGTCCAAACGGAATGAAACCTTCGGGAACGTGATTTTCTCACCGAACATGATCCAAGAGACTTGGACCCTACATCAAGAAACAAAGGAGGAGGCCACGAGGTAGGGGCGCGCCTACCTCCCCCAGGCGCGCCCTCCACCCTCGTGGGCCCCCTGTTGCTCCACGGACGTACTCCTTCCTCCTATATATACCTACGTACCCCCAAACGATCAGATACGGAGCCAAAACCATAATTCCACCGCCGCAACTTTCTGTATCCACGAGATCCCATCTTGGGGCCTGTTCCGGAGCTCCACGGGAGGGGGTATCCATCACGGAGGGCTTCTACATCATCACCATAGCCCCTCCGATGAAGTGTGAGTACTTTACCTTAGACCTACGGGTCCATAGTTAGTAGCTAGATGGCTTCTTCTCTCTTTTTGGATCTCAATACAACGTTCTCCACCTCTCTTGTGGAGAACTATTCCATGTAATCTTCTTTTTGCGGTGTGTTTGTTGAGACCGATGAATTGTGGGTTTATGATCAAGTCTATCTATGAACAATATTTGAATCTTCTCTGAATTTTTTTATGTATGATTGGTTATCTTTGCAAGTCTCTTCGAATTATCAGTTTGGTTTGGCCTACTAGATTGATCTTTCTTGCAATGGGAGAAGTGCTTAGCTTTGGGTTCAATCTTGCGGTGTCGTTTCCTAGTGACAATAGGGGCAGCAAGGCACGTACTGTATTGTTGCCATCGAGGATAACAAGATGGGGTTTTCATCATACTGCATGAGTTTATCCCTCTACATCATGTCATCTTGCTTAAGGCGTTACTCTGTTTTCATGAACTTAATACTCTAGATGCATGCTGGATAGCGGTTGATGAGTGGAGTAATAGTAGTAGATGCAAGCAGGAGCCGGTCTACTTGTCTCGGACATGATGCCTATATACATGATCATACCTAGATATTCTCAAAACTATGCTCAATTTTGTCAATTGCTCAACAGTAATTCGTTCACCCACCGTAGAATACCTATGCTCTTCAGAGAAGCCACTAGTGAAACCTATGGCCCTCGGGTCTATCTTCATCATATTAATCTTCCAACACTTAGTTATTCTTACTTTGCTTTTATTTTACTTTGCATCTTTATCATAAAAATACCAAAAATATTATCTATCATATCTATCAGATCTCACTCTCGTAAGCGGCCGTGTAGGGATTGACAACCCCTTATCGCGTTGGTTGCGAGGATTTATTTTTTTGTGCGGGTGCGAGGGACTCCCGCGTAGCGTCCTACTAGATTGATACCTTGGTTCTCAAAAACTGAGGGAAATACTTACGCTACTTTGCTGCATCATCCCTTCCTCTTCGGGGAAAACCAACGCAGTGCTCAAGAGGTAGCAAGAAGGATTTCTGGCGCCATTGCCGGGGAGTCTACGCAAAAGTCAATATACCAAGTACCCATCACAATCCTTATCTCCCGTATTACATTATTTGCCATTTGCCTCCCGTTTTCCTCTCCCCCACTTCACACTTGCCGTTTTATTCGCCCTCTCTCTCTATCCTCCCTCTCTTTTTCCGTTCGCCTCTTTTCCATTTGCTTGTCGTTATGGCTAGTCCCTTATCTGCTCCTTTGTCTCCCGAGTTTGAGGTTCTTCACTTCCAACAAAGGCAAGGAGAAAATTTAAAAGATGCTTGGTTTAGAATGATGGAATCTTATCGTAATTGTACCCTAGAGGTGAATTTTAGAATTTTGCTTCGCAACTTTTATGTTGGACTAAATATGTCTCATAGACAACTTTTGGATTGCGTTGCCAAAGGTAATTTTATTGAAATTGATCCCAGTATTGCGCATGCAATTATAGAAGGTATAGTAGGAGCTCTACCTCAACAAAAGGGGCCTCATCATACCCAAGAGGAAACGCAAGTTTTTGAGAAATTTGCGAAGTAACCAAGATTTTACAAAAGTCTCTTGAACCTCTTAAAAGCGTTAGCGGGAATCTCCACCACATGAATATGTTGATTACCCTTTGCAATAAGCGGTTGGATTCGTTAGATCTAAAAATTTTAGAATATGAAGGGAAACGTAAAGAACCTCCCGGATTCAAGCTTGATCCCGCTAAAAAGTTGAAAACCAAAGATGGAAATACCTAGATCTATCCTTGCTTTCTATGCCTAGCTAGGGGCGTTAAACGATAGCGGTTGTCTTTCTTTAGGATTTTCGCATGAGAAGACTAGGCACGGCGTCTGTGCTCGGGTCCGTCCCTGCAGCGTTAATAAACCCAACAACTGAGCTCTGTCTGGCGGGCCGGCCCCGTTCATGTAACCTCCTTGGGTCATTGGTGTCTGGCCTTCTCATGTGATCACCTCAGGAGGTTCATTTGGCGCAAGTTGCCTAACAATCTCGCAGGGCCACCATAGCTATCAAGAATCAAATTCAGGCGCAACCCGCCTTGAGGTAGGGCCTCGTGAGTCCCGCGCTGGCTCATGAGTGCCCAGACACACATCATCTAGCCCTGCCGTGCAAGCCACGTGTCAGGGAACGGCTGTACACACCCCGGGGGCTCCACTTAGAGGGATCCCTCACCCACACACCAGTGGAAGCACCATGCTCCGCCCTGGCAGTCAACACGATCGAGGCACGACTATGCCCGTGCAATTGCGGAAGCGCCATGCTCCGCACTGGTGATAAACAACTGAGGGCGGCCCCATGGCCGCATCAACCTCGAGGAGGCACCAGGCTCAGTGTCCAGCCTCATCGCAACACTTTCCCCTCGGGAGAGTCGCGCGAGGGGGCTGGGCACGGGGGCTGCGCTCAGGTCACGCCTAGCGTACGCCACCCTGCCAGGTCCCTCGGACCTAGTCGTCGCGCGTCCCTCCCGAGCGGGACCTCGGCGAGAAAAGGTATGGAGGTCTGTTTGTGCGTCAAGGGGAATCCTGAGTATCGCGATTCAGGAGCCTAACTGGCCACGTAGCCCCTCACCCCTTGGTCTCGTCCTAGTGATCAGGACGATCCAACGGCGGTTGAGGTACGCGCGAGGTCCGGCCCTGCCGACGCAGAATGCTAAAGCCTGCTCTCGCATCTCCTCCCCGCGGACTATTTGTGCGTCAAGGGGGACTCCTGGGCATCGTGACTTAGGAGCCTAACTGGTCACGTAGCCCCTCAGCCCTTGGTCTTGTCCTGGTGATCCGGACGAACCAATGGCGGCTGACGCATGCGCGGGGCCGGGCTCTGCCGATGCAGAACACTAAAGCAACGGGAAGGAAATCGCGGAATCCTAACGAATTATTACAAGACATATCATTTCTCCAAATACCGAACAGAAGTTTTAACGCCTCCACGAGGCATGGTGCATGTTGCTGGGAAATAAAAGTGGAGAGGAGCACCACCAGCAAGCCTTGTCTTCAGCTTTGGGTGCTGCCGCCAAGGAGTGCCCCTCCGTCGACAACGTTGCCATCACCGGTGCCCTCGGTCGTGGCCGTAGGATCGGCGGCACCGCCAGCCGGAGGCGCAGGGTCGATGGCGAGGAACTTCTCCAGCAGGGCCTCCACTAGGTCCTTCACGGCTTTAGTAGCGGCTGTGTAGCGCTCCTCGTCCACATGTTCAAGCAGAGCTCCAAGGTCGATGCTCGGGTCACAGAGATGGAGGTGGCTGAAGACGCGCGTCATAGCCGAGGAGGAGAGCGCGCGGGCTTCCCCTTCGACCTTTGTGCCAACCCCATTGGCAACGCCCTCGAGCGCCTCGACAAGCTGGGGGAGCAGCTCAGCAGGGCCCTCCTGTGCAGTCACCAATGACTTCTTCAACCCCCTTCCATAGAGTTTCCGCAATGCCCCGCGGGATCTCTTCTCGAGGGAATCAAAGGTGGCACGGTCGTTGGCAAGGATGATAGCCTTGGCCTCCAGCAGGGCCTTCTCGCCTTCCACCCCCTTCTTCAGCTTCTCCAAGCGATCGTACTCCATGGCCCGCGCCCGTGCCGACCGCTCCAGCTGGTGTCACGACCGACGATCGCATCTTCTCAGGCCTTCAGCTTCTCCTCCCACGCCCCGCATTGACTAGCCTCGGCAGCGCGTTCGTTGTGCAGGGTCTCCAGCTCGGCCTCCACCACCCGTCTGCGCTCCTTAGTGGCCTCGGCATCCTTCAACGCCACCTCGCGGGCGGCTGCGGCCAGGTCGGCGGCCTGCTTACCCTCCTCAGAAGCTGCCATGGCCTGGCCCCATGCCGCCCTCACGGATGCATTGGATCGCTGCCACCCCGAGACTAACTCCAGTCGCCCCGACGCCATCCGAAGGTCAGCACCCTGAAGATCGTCGTGAAGCTGGGCCAGTGCGAGAAGGGCGTCCTCTAGGGCATTAGGCAAAAGCAGGGGGATCGCGACCCAGCGGTGCGATGGAAGGGGGAAGCGACGACATCGGGGACCTCATGAGCCATCTCAGCTACGGAGATCGCCTTCTCCTGAGGACAGGCTTCTGGACCTCGTGAGGATGACCCGGACGCAGAGGCTCGGAAGCCATCGCCATCCCTCCGCGTCGGAGGAGGCACGACAGCAGCAGGCTACTGGGACTCAGGGGTTGCGGTCGCCCCCTTCTTCTTCTTCACCACTGATGTTGGCCTAACAGTTTAAAGGGAAGGCATCAAGAAACTACGACAAAGACAGGAATGAAGGATCAAGGCAGAGCGCATACTGGTCTATGGCGGCATACTCCCTTGCCCTCTTTTGGAGAACCAAGCCCGAAGGCTTCGCGGGTCGGGACACCGGCACGCAAGCCCCAGGGGTGGACAAGGGTACAGCGGCCGAACCCGCAGCAGCATTGGCCGGTGATGAAGCAGAGCCATCGCCTCAGGAGATCAAAGCCGATCTGCTCTTCTTCAGGACCCGGCCTGCGGCTTCTTCGTGGGGGGGGGGTGCCCCTGGACCTCGTGGTGACCTGCTACCTCTTGAGAATTGCGTTGGTTTTCCCTTGAAGAGGAAAGGGTGATGCAGCAAAGTAGCGTAAGTATTTCCCTCAGTTTGAGAACCAAGGTATCAATCTAGTAGGAGACTACACGCAAGTCCCTCGTACCTACACAAACAAATAAGAACCTCGCAACCAACGCGATAAAGGGGTATTCAATCCCTTCACGGTTACTTACGAGAGTGAGATCTGATAGAGATAATAATAATAAGATAAATATTTTTGGTATTTTTATGATATAGATTAAAATTAAAGATTGCAAAATAAAATAGATTGGAAAGTTATATGATAAAAGATAGACCCGGGGGCCATAGGTTTCACTAGTGGCTTCTCTCAAGATAGCATAAGTATTACGGTGGGTGAACAAATTACTATTGAGCAATTGATAGACAAGTGCATAATTATGAGAATATGTAGGCATGATCATGTATATAGGCATCACGTCCATGACAAGTAGACCGAAACGATTATGCATCTACTACTATTGCTCCACACATCCACCGCTATCCACAATGCATCTAGAGTACTAAGTTCATAAGAACAGAGTAACGCATTAGGCAAGATGACATGATGTAGATGGATAAACTCAAGCAATATGATATAAACCCCATCTTTTTATCCTTGATGGAAACAATACAATACGTGCCTTGCTGGCCCTGCTGTCACTGGGAAAGGACACCGCAAGATTGAACCCAAAGCTAATCACTTCTCCCATTGGAAGAAAGATCAATCTAGTAGGCCAAACCAAACTGATAATTCGAAGAGACTTGCAAAGATAACCAATCATACATGAAAGATTTCAGACAAGAATCAAATATTGTTCATAGATAAACTTGATCATAAGCCCATAATTCATCGGATCTCGACAAACACACCGCAAAAAGAGTTAATTCAAATAGATCTCCAATAAGATCGAGGAGAACATTGTATTGAGATCCAAAGAGAGAGAAGAAGCCATCTAGCTAATAACTATGGACCCGAAGGTCTGAGGTAAACTACTCACACATCATTGGAGGGGCCATGAAGTTGATGTAGAGGCCCTCCGTGATCGATTCCCCATCTGGCGGAGCTCCGAAAAAGGCCCCAAGATGGGATCCCTTGGGTATAGAAGGTTGCGGCGGTGGAAATAGGGTTCCGTGGTGCTCCTGGATGTTTTCGGGGTATATGGGTATATATAGGAGGAAGAAGTAGGTCGGTGGAGCTACACGGGGCCCACGAGGGTGGAGGGTGCGCCCATGGGGGTAGGCACGCCCCCTGCCTCGTGGCCTCCTTGTTGGTTGCTTGAAGTCCACTACAAGTCCCACGGATCACATTTGTTCCAAAAATAACTCCCCGAAGGTTTTCTTCCGTTTGGATTACGTTTGATATTCCTTTTCTGCGAAACACTGAATAGGCAGAAAGCAACAATTTGTACTGGGCCTTGGGTTAATAGGTTAGTCCCAAAAATAATATAAAGTGTATAAATAAGCCCATTAACATCCAAAACAAACAATATAATAGCATGGAACAATCAAAAATTATAGATACATTGGAGACGTATCATGACCCAGGCGGGGTTCGGCGACTCCCTCACCGGATGCTCGCCGGCCTCGTCGTCGTCAGGGAGGGTGTGGAGGAGATCTGCCAAGCGTGGAGGAGAAGTCTCCACCACCCCCTCCCTGGTCGCTTCTGAGTCTGACCCCTCCTCCTGGCCGGGCTCGTCGGAGGACACCACCACCGAGGCCCTGGTGGGCGCCGACAGCTCGAGCCTGCACTCGTTGAAGACGAGAATGGCGGCGGTGATCTTTGCCCCATCCGGGCGGCGGTACAGCGGAAGGTGGGTATCAGGCGGGTACCCTTGATCCTCTGCGACCAAGAGGCGGAGGACCTTGTCCAGATCCTCATCGGACAAGGCATCCGGGTGCAGGTGGAGGCCGCCTCCCTCGTCCGAGAGCTTCCACAAGGGGCGCGAGCGTGCCTGGAGCGGAGCCAGGCGCTGCGCCAGGAACTCCTTGACGATCATGGCGCCCGTCAGCTTCTCCGCCTTCGGGTCGTCAGGCTTCAGGTCGGCCACCATCTTCCCCAACATCTGCTCCACCCGCGGGTCGGTGAGTGTCGCGCTATTCCACCCCTCGCGAGGCACTGGCATCCCGGTTGGCAGCACCAGCCGATGGTAGGGGTTATTGGCATCCATGAGGACCCGCTTGTTCCGGAAGCCCTCCACCTTCTTCCCGGCTCTCGAAATTGCGTTGCTTCAGTTGGGCGCAACGAAGTTGGCGCATCCCGAGCATTGGCCCTCCTTGTTTTAGAGGTAGAAGAAATGGCGAAGCATCGCCACGGACGGCATCACCCCCACGAATGCTTCGTAGTAAAAGGTGAAGATCGATAGGAGGAGGATGGAGTTGGGATGAAGATGGAGGGCGTGGAGCTTGTAATGGTGGACGAAGACATAGAAAAATTCAGAGAAAGGGGGAACCAGCCCCGCGAAGACACTATGCATGAGGCCTCCGGTTCGGCGGAGCCGGCCCGAAGCGCGATCTCTCCCCCATCATTGCTGTCGCCCACCGCCATCAGGAGCACGGTGGTGAAGTTCTACTCCGTGACGTTCGGCGCGCTCAGGGCAGGCTTGACCTAGGAACGCGAGCGCACGGCCTTCGCCTTGTCGGCAGCCATTGAATGCCGGCTTGGGGAGAGTTTTGGTAGATCTAGAGTCTCTTTGGGAAGGAAGAAGAAGGGGATCTGGAGCAAGACAAAGGGAGAGCAATGAAAGTCCATCTGTGGGCGCTAGCCCCTTTTTGTGAGGCAAGGACGGTTGCAGAGGCAGTGTGGGAAGCAGAGGCGCTGTCACAACCCTAGTCAATGCTTGCATTAGAGTGATGCATCATGTTTAGTTTTTCCTAAAACTTGAAATGGGGATGGCATAAACCCCTTGCACCACTTAACTCAACTAGGGTTTACTAAAATAATTTTCAATGAACCTAAAATGCCCTTAAAAATGTTCATCATTTTTGTCTTAGTCTAGAACCTCTACCAAAAATGGTTCACATTTTTCTAGGACATCTCAGGTGACTGAAATAAATCATAAGTAATTTGCATTTGGGCATTTAAATGCTATAAATAATTCTAAATGCCCAAATAATATTGAATCTAAATGAGGGCTATTGGAAATAATCCAAACAGTGCCAACAAATTTTTTCAGGATTTTTGAGAGTGCTCTGGCATTTTAAATAAAGCCAAAACATCTCCAGAAAATAGAGAACTGAAACAAATAAAAGAGAGAGAGAAAGAAAAGGCCAGAGGCCACTTACCTGCACTGGGCCGGCCCACCTGTCCCGTGCCAGTCATCACCCACCTCTACCAGTAGGCAGAGGAGGGAGCGGTGCATGCACGTCGAGCTCGCCACGCAGCTCCCTGCTCATCTACGTCGCTTGGACAACGCGGCGACGCCTTGAAATGCCTCCTCGGTGCCGCCCCGACCTCACCGATACCCCACTTTCCCCGCTACCCTCTCTCTTGCCCTCTGATCGCCATGGCCGACGCAGCCGCGCTCGCGCCGTCATGAAGTCGCACCCACCGTCGCCTCCTCGTCGCCCTGCCATGTCTAGAAGCTCTGCCATCGACCGCTTCGCCGAGTAGATCGAGCCCCGAGCACTCGTTCGCCCTGGAGCCACCGCACCAACCTCGCTTCGCCTCGCCGTCACCGGAGATTCACTTCACCGCTCGCCCGCTCTAGCTCGTCCCCGACCCTGCTGCCTAGCTCGCCGTGACCGATGTGAGCTTCTGCCTCTCCTCCCCCTCTCTGTTCTAGCTGTCGTCCACCATAGCGACTGCACGGAGCACACCCGCTCCCACCGCCGCCTGTTGCTCGCCGCCGACGTGGCTCCGGCCACGCAACAGCCTCACCATCGTGCCCAACGCACTCACCGCATCGCGTAGGCCTCATAGGAGCTAGCCCCACGCCTCCACATGCACCGTAGCATCGAGTTCGAGCTCGCCCGAACTCCGACAGCCACCAAGCACGTCGCCTGCATCGGTTCCGGTGACCCCGAGCCCAACCACCGCTACCACTCGACGCGGCTCGCCTCTAGCTACACGTAAATGCCCTCCGCCACCCTTTTGGTCACCAAAGTGCGAAACCCGTACCCTCCGCCGCGTCTGGTCATCGCCGGCGGCTAAAAACCGACGATTTGACCCAGTTGACCAGGGACTTGACCCCCTGGGCCACTGACATGTGGGCCCCGCCCCTTGGTCAAACCTAGCTTAGCACTAAACTAACCCTAATTAGATAGTTAACTAACTGTGTCACTGACCAGTGGGTCCCACTGGTCAGATTTGACCTTGACCGCATAGTTGACCTGCTGACGCAATGTTGATGCAGTAATGGCCTTTTCCGTATTTATTCTTATTCAGGAAATTCTAGAAATTGTTGCAAAATTAAAAAAATCACAGAAATTAATCTATAGCTCAGAATGAAAAATTATATATATGAAAGATGATCAGAAAAATCTAATCTATCCATTTGTACTAGTTTCATGCACGATTAAACAACTTAACCTTGCTGTTTTAGATCAAAACATGATAATGCACTATTTGAATCCATAACCTGAGTTTGAATTTGAACCCTTGGTTCATATAAACTCAAACCTTTCTATTCCTAGTTGCATTAGCCCAACACACTCATTTTGCCATGTCATATGCATGCATCATATTGTTGCATATCGCCATGTATTGATTGTGTTACCGGTGTGATCTCCGTGGTAGGTTTTGCTCCCGAGGATATTCGTGAGTATCCCACTAAAGGACAGTACCCCTTGACCACTCTGTCAGGCAAGCAACCCCATTGATCATTTCGATACAATCCCATCTTCTCGCTCGTGCTCTCTGCATTTAAGACAACAACGTTTCAAACTGATGTGTGATGCGATAGTTGTAACGCCCTCGATGCGACTATATCTCCCACGTGTCGAAGCACGACTTAGAGGCATAACCGCATTGAAAGCAATGTCGCAAGTGAGGTAATCTTCACACAACCCATGTAATTCATAAGGGAAAAGAGATACATAGTTGGCTTACGATCGCCACCTCACACAATTACATGAATAAAGCATTACAAACATCCAGATACACTCAAGGTCCGACTACGGAACCAAAATAAAAGAAGACTACCCCAAAAGCTACACAGATCCCCGATCGACCCCAACTGGGCTCCACTACTGATCAACTAGAACGAAACAACACAAAGGACAAGATCTTCATCAATCTCCTCCTTGAGCTTGGTAGCGTCATCTGCACGGTATCCTCGGCACCTCCAAATCTGGTTTTGGAAGTATCTGTGAGTCACGGGGACTCAGCAATCTCACACCCTCGCGATCAAGACTATTTAAGCTTATAGGAAGGGTAAAAGGTATGAGGTGGAGCTGCAGCAAGCGACTAGCATATCTGGTGGCTAACATACGCAAGTGAGAGCGAGAAGAGAAGGCAAAGCACATTCGAGAAACTATGATCAAGAAGTGATCCTAGAACAATGTACGTCGAGCATTACTCCAACACCGTGTTCACTTCCCGGACTCCGCCGAGAAGAGACCGTCACGGTTACACACGCGGTTGGTGCATTTTAATTAAGATCAACTTCAGGTTTTGTACAACCGGACATTAAACAAGTCTAGCAACACCACCCGAATGTGCCGACAAATCCCGATAGGAGCTGCACATATCTCGTTCTCAGGGCACACCGAATCGTCCAAACTTCCGGTAGGCCAACCCAGAGTTGCCCCTGGTGGCCACAGGCGGCTGACAAGGTGGGCCAACACTCAGAGGAGCACTGGCCCGGGGGTTTAAATAAAGATGACCCTTGGGTAGGCCTACCCAAGGGAAAGAAAAGGCTAGGTGGCAAATGGTAAAACCAATGTTGGGCAATGCTGGAGGAGTTTTATTCAAGGCGAACTGTCAAGGGGTTCCCATTATAACCCAACTGTTTAAGGAACGCAAAATCTGGGAACATAACACCGATATGACGGAAACTAGGGCGGCAAGAGTGGAACAAAACACTAGGCATAAGGCCGAGCCTTCCACCCTTTACCAAGTATATAGATGCATTAATTAAATAAGAGATATTGTGATATCCCAACAAAATATCCATGTTCCAACAAGGAACAAACTCCAATCTTCACCTGCAACTAACAACGCTATAAGAGGGGCTGAGCAAAGCGGTAACATAGACAAACAACGGTTTGCTAGGACAAGGTGGTTAGAGGCTTGGCTTAACAATATGGGAGGCATGATAAGGAAGTGGTAGGTATCGTTGCATAGGCATAGCAAAAGAGCGAGCAAACTAGCAAGCAAAGATAGAAGTGATTTCGAGGGTATGGTCATCTTGCCTGAAATCCCGCAAGGAAGAAGAACGAGTCCATGAAGAAGACAAACAGACGTAGTCGAACGGATCCTCACAAACGCGACGTTATCGGAACCAACCCGAAGAAGCAACACCGGAAAGAAGCACACAACATAGTAAACAACCAACACATGAACATGGCATGATATGCGGGATGCGGTATGTGATGCATATGCATGATTTGAAAAGGAATGATTGAACCTGGCCTCAACTTGGAAATCCAAGAGTGCCACTAGAAAGGGGAGGTGATCTTGGTTGAAATCGATATAAATATCACTAGAATCGGATGCATGGTTTGGAAATGGCAAGCAAAGCAAATATGGCACCGGTCTGCGATAAACAGCAAGTAGCCAACTAAATGCATCAAGATAAATATGCTATAGCACTCAAACATGACAACAAAATACATGGTCGGAATCCACTTATAATGCTTGACAAAAGATGAACACTGAGCTACGTCTAATTCACTCAATAACAGGTTCAAACAAGCATGGAAAAAGTGCAAATGATAACAGGTTACAGACTTAGCGAAATTAACAGCACATCTGGAATTTATCATCAGGAAGCAATCTTTAGAGCATGAAAACTACATGCTACAGGAACTTAACGTGGCAAAACAAGGCATGGCATGAAGCTACTAAAAGCACATAACAAAAGTCCCTTAGTGACCTTGAGTCAAAAGGGATCGGAAAATACAATTGCAAGCATGTGAACATGGCAAAAACATAAACAGATTCAGACTTGGTGAAAAACTGGAGCATGCAAAACAGATTAACGAGTAGGCATGTTTACGAGCTCGATGCACTCACTACGAGGCATTGCACGACAAACTAAGCATACACCCAGCAAATAGACATGGCATAGAAGCTAGAAATGGCAGGAAAAACAACATAGCATGCACGGATCAACAACAACAAGCTCGGCAAAATCGCTAAACATGTTAACAATCTGCCAGGAACATTTGATAGCAAAAGTAGAGCTCGATTGACTCAAGCTAGGTTGCTCCATAAATGCAAACAAAGACATGGATGGATAGAGCACCACAATATTAAGAAAACATCCTTACTGATCATCCTCAAAAGAGGCACGGATCACTAGGAAACAACATGAACATATGGCATAAAAATAATATCAGGACAAGGACTTAGTGAAATTCTAAGTCCCTGAAATCAGCATCATTGAGTAAGCTACTTTGCATGCTTGTGCTAGTCACCACAAAGATCACAAAAATACATGGCATACAACCCTGTAAAGATGGCATGGCATTCTACAAAACACATGTAGAGCTCGGGATCATAGCATGCACACATTAATCATGGCAAAAATGACAAAAGGCCATTTGCTGAAACAGATCTGACATAATCATCACATAGCCCTCTTCCAACAGCATTTCGGGCATCAAGATGAACTCAAATGAAAATGATGCAATGAGGTGAAATGATGTACTTGTCGAGACGAACATTTTGATATGCTACACGCGCGAATCGGAGCTACGATGACAGAGTTATGATGCGATGAAGCTGCCAAAATAATTAGGGTTTGGAGGGAAAGTCAACCCGATCTGGATCTGGATCCAGATCTGGTACTGTAGCGGCATGCAAAACGAGGATGGCCGGAAGTCGGCGCCGGAGATGAAGAAGCGGTGGCCAGAGCGAGGCGCGGTCGCCGGAGAAGCAGAGGGGAGGATGCCGGCGACGGAGACGGCGCGGTGGAGACGGTCGTCGCGGGCGGAGAAGGGCGCGGCGACGGGCGCGGAAGCCGGGGTGTCGGCGACGCTCACCGGCGCCGGAGAAGCACGACGGCGCCGCGGGCTCCCGGCGAGAGGCGCGGCGACGGCGGCGACGGGCGCGCGATGAAGGGTGCAGGGAGGCGACGCGCGGCCCGGTCACGTAGAGAAGGGGGCCGGCTCTGGGCCGAGCGGGCCTCAGCGGTGGGAGGAGGCGGCCGGCCACGTGGCGCGCTTTGATTCTCCACGGGCGGCGGCGGCGGCTTGTCTGGCGCAGCGGACAATGTCCGACGGCGCGCGATGTGGAAAAGTAGGGTTAGGGGAAAGAGAAGACCCGGGATTTGAAATGGAGGGGTCTATTTATAGAGGTAGAGGGAGCTAGGAAGCTCCAAATGAGGTGCGGTTTGCGGCCACGCGATCGTGATAGAACGATCTAGATGATGGAGGGGGTTTAGGTGGGTTTTTGGGCCACTTTGGAGGGGTGTTGGGCTGCAACACACACGAGGCCTTCTCGGTCCCTCGGTTAACCATTGGAGTATCAAAAGAAGTCCAAATGGTACGAAACTTGACAGGCGGTCTACCGGTAGTAAACCAAGGCCGCATGACAAGTCTTGGTCCAATCCAAGAACGTTTAACAGCCGCACATGAAAATAGGTAGAAAGGGACACCGGGTGAAATAGGAGCGCCGGATTGCAAAACGGACAAGGGGAAAATGCTCGGATGCATGAGACGAGCATGTATGCAAATGAAATGCACATGATGACTTGATATGCAATGCATGACATGCAAGCACATGACAAGGCAACGACAGCGAATAACTGGAGGACACCTGGCACATCGGTCTCAGGGCATTACAACACTCCACCACTACGAGAGAATCTCGTCCTGAGATCTAGAATGGCATCGGAGGGAAAAACGAAAGAGAAAGAGGAGAGGTAAAACTAAGTTGCTTCTTTGACAAATGAGGCTCTGATACGAACTTGTAACGCTCTTGATGCGGCTATATCTCCCACGTGTCGAAGCACGACTTAGAGGCATAACCGCATTGCAAGCAATGTCGCAAGTGAGGTAATCTTCACACAACCCATGTAATACATAAGGGAAAAGAGATACATAGTTGGATTACAATCGCCACTTCACACAATTACATGAATAAAGCATTACATACATCCAGATACACTCAAGGTCCGGCTACGGAACCAAAATAAAAGAAGACTACCCCAAAAGCTACACAGATCCCCGATCGACCCCAACTGGGCTCCACTACTGTTCAACTAAAACGAAACAACACAATCGTGATCGAACGATTTAGATGATGGAGGGGGTTTAGGTTGATTTTGGGGACACTTTGGAGGGGTGTTGGGCTGCAACACACACCAGGCCTTCTCGGTCCCTCGGTTAACCGTTGGAGTATCAAACGAAGTCCAAATGGTACGAAACTTGACAGGCGGTCTACCGGTAGTAAACCAAGGCTGCATGACAAGTCTTGGTCCAATCCGAGAATGTTTAACACCCGCACATGAAAATAGGTAGAAAGGGACACCGGGTGAAATAGTGATGAGGACATGACTACCTTGTATATGACCAAAAATATTGCATATATGCATATTTGTCAGGTGATTTCTAGTGCAAACTATTCAATAATCTATTTATGTTATCCAGAACAAAAATACTTCACACACTTTTGTGTTTTGTCTAATTGCAGGTGTATGGGACATTTGTACAATCCACATATGAAGATAAGGAAGAAAGAGATGTTTATTTGCTGTCCAAAAAGTTCTCTCACGTCACTTTTGGCCCAAGACAAGATAGAGTCCAAGTCTCTCACGTTCTGGATTCAGATTCGGACTGCACAGACATACCTGACTCAAAACGCACACAAGTTTTTCATATGGACTCCGAATTGGGTGATTCTTTTTTTGTTGGAAACTAGATTTCGTGCACTTTCCAACCCAATTGGAATCACCTTCAAATTCGTCCGGAGCGTTGAGTTGTGGACGAAACAATCTGATGCTGCAGCAGAATCCGAGTCAAACTACAAGTCCAAAGGTGTTACATCACCTCCACTTGGGCCCATTGGCCTTGTACGACCTAGATTTAGTTTTAGGCTGCCTTGGGACGTCTTCCCACCTCCTTGGCCGCCACCCCTTGCTCCTATATAAGTAGATCCATCTAGTAGCTTTTCCTTGGGATTTGTTTAGTTAAAAGTTAGCCATTGCAACTTCGTGTGCTTCGTTTGTGTCCAACGACCAGACCAAGACCACTTTTTGGATCCCCACCATTATCAATACTTCATAGATATTCGCGATATTCAGATTGCTTTTATCATATTCTTGCTTGTTCTTCGATTGCTTGCAGGAATAGACCTTCGTGGTCAGGTTGATCGTGTTTCGGCGTGGTCAATAACCTCTCGGAGTTGGTTTAGCGATTGCTAAGGCACAACGTCGTTGCACGTTTGTAGTTGGATCGTCAAAGTCGTCTCCACCAAATCGATAGTTATCATCTCATCGAAAGATCGGGACACCCCGCCTCTATCAAGTGGTATCAGTTTTCAGGTTGCTCGGTGAGAATTTCCAGTTTTTCTAGATTAGATTTATTTTCTTACCTATTGTCCAAGAAAAAGCCACACAAAAAAAAGTTAGATCTGTTCATCCTTTATCCAAGCCAGTCTGAGCCTTTGCAATTTTCTATTCATTGCTTGCATAGTTGAATTATCGGTTGCATCGTCGTGTCAGTTGCTGGTCTTAGCGTCTAGTTCCTTTAGAGTTTCGAGTTCTGTTCACATTAGTCACGCCGCCGCTGCATCATTATTCCTTCCGCTGTCCACCATCCCATCTATTAATTTCCACCACGTGCTACGCACTGTTCATTGTCATAATCATTGTTGAGGTCATTCACATCTTCGCCTGATCCAATCTGCATCTTATCTAGTTTGTCTTGGAAAGAAAAAAAAAGATAGAAAAAAAAGAGAAAAAAAGGAAAAAAAAGTCAGAGAAAAAAAAAGGAGAGAAAGAAAAAAAAGTGTGAGGAAAAAAAAGAGAGAAGAAAAAAAAACAAAAAAATCGGCACAAACTTTTTCAGAGGAAAGTTGGAGACAAAGTTGTTGATATATCCTGCTTGGCTGTTGTTTCACCTCATTATCTTCACTACTGTTGTGATCTTCACTTATATCTTGCTGTCAAGAGCTACTTAGTATCCTTCATTGATGCTAGTTGTGCTACACCGTGACCTCATTAGTGTTCTAGGCTCGCGTCTCTAGTCCGGTCTAGCCTAGGACCAGCACAGTACCGTCGTTGAGCGTTTATTCAACATTGCATCTTTGAATTGATTATTGCTAATCTTTTGCCACCATATATAGCCAACCCAGCTCCACATATTTCTACACCGTGTATACGTACGCTCCCCTGGCAATCGCTTTACTCAATATTCGGAGTTACTTAACACCGCTGGTTGCTGATCACCGCCTGCTGCATGGTAAGAACTTGTAAGACATTGATATTTGCTTTACTGTGAGCGTTTTACCACCACATCCTAGTAGTTATAGGAACATTATTTTTGGGTTTTGTTTCTTGTTCTACTAATCATGACAGGATCCAGAGTCAATTCATGGGCTTTGTCGATCGCGGGAGACGTGCCACCACCTTTGCAAATACCACAACCGTCACGAGAGGTGCACAAACATCCAAATGCACATGATCAGGTTAATGTATCTATACCACCATTTAATGGCCGTTTTAAACCTGCTTTATATATTGAATGGGAGTTCGACATAAAAAATATATTTGCTTCCCATAATTTCGATGAACATAAAAAGGTTAAGGTTGCGGTTGGTTCTTTCACTGGTTATGCTTTGGTTTGGTGGAGTGAATATTGTCGGTTACACCCTGATTATATACCTACTACTTGGGATGATTTGAAACTTGCCATGCGACATACTTTCGTCCCTGCTTATTATACTCGGGACATGATTAAGAAGTTGCAACACTTAAAACAAGGTAGTGAAACTGTAACAAAATATTATGATGATTTACAAACTACCTTGTTGCATTCCTCTTTAGAAGAAAGTGAAGATGATTTTATGGATAGATTTTGGGGAGGATTAAACCGTGATATTCAAGAGATACTAATTCATGAAGAGTGTTATCCTATGGACCATTTGTTTCATCTTGCTTGCAAAGCTGAACAGGAAATAAAACGACGTGTTGGCCACGAGGAGAACAAACGCACGGTGCACATTCCAAGAGTTGATATGATTGTACCTTCAACTACTAGGCATACTATGACAACCACATCCGTTGTTGTCAGGACTACATCACCTCCACCATGTGACACATCGCCCCCGAGAGTGGCTACATCATCTGAGTTGATCATAAGAGGTAATGACAAAGGTACTGATCTTCCATCTCTACATGAGAATGATGAATGCCTTGTCAATTTGAATGCACCATCTGATGAGCTACCCACTACTTTGATCACACCACCTATTTTAGAGGACTACGTTGATAATTTGACTTTGCCATGTGATCAAACAACTGAAATACCAACAATTTTGAATGCACCCATTGAATTAACTATTGATGCAAAAGAACCAATGTTTAATCATTTTGATATGACCTCTAATCTTGGTGATGATTCTGTGTTAAATGACTTATTGCATGTTTGCTTATTTAAGCATGTTGTAGCATGTAAATTTGATGCAAGTAAGGTTTATTCACCAATGTTGGGATGGTTTAATGATGAACATTGTCAATCTTTTGAAATGAATAAGAGCTTCACTTATATGTGCAAACTGAGTTGCAATATTTTCATGCCTTCTACTTCTTGTGCTAATTTTTTGGCTTTAGATTTTATGAACTATGCAAGTTACTCATCTATTCATGTGTCATATATGCAAAAATCAAGGGAAGTAAAAATGGATGACATATACATATAGAACATGTACACCTTGTCTCTTTTGTTAGCCACATTTCAGATTAAGCAACGCCGAGGATGGCTTTATTTTCAAGAAGGGGAGGATGATGAGGACATGACTACCTTGTATATGACCAAAAATATTGCATATATGCATATTTGTTAGGTGATTTCTAGTGCAAACTATTCAATAATCTATTTATGTTATCCAGAACAAAAATACTTCACACACTTTTGTGTTTTGTCTAATTGCAGGTGTATGGGACATTTGTACAATCCACATATGAAGATAAGGAAGAAAGAGATGTTTATTTGCTGTCCAAAAAGTTCTCTCACGTCACTTTTGGCCCAAGACAAGATAGAGTCCAAGTCTCTCACGTTCTGGATTCAGATTCGGACTGCACAGACATACCTGACTCAAAACGCACACAAGTTTTTCATACGGACTCCGAATTGGGTGATTCTTTTTTTGTTGGAAACTAGATTTCGTGCACTTTCCAACCCAATTGGAATCACCTTCAAATTCGTCCGGAGCGTTGAGTTGTGGACAAAACAATCTGATGCTGCAGCAGAATCCGAGTCAAACTACAAGTCCAAAGGTGTTACATCACCTCCACTTGGGCCCATTGGCCTTGTACGACCTAGATTTAGTTTTAGGCTGCCTTGGGACGTCTTCCCACCTCCTTGGCCGCCACCCCTTGCTCCTATATAAGTAGATCCATCTAGTAGCTTTTCCTTGGGATTTGTTTAGTTAAAAGTTAGCCATTGCAACTTCGTGTGCTTCGTTTGTGTCCAACGACCAGACCAAGACCACTTTTCGGATCCCCACCATTATCAATACTTCATACATATTCGCGATATTCAGATTGCTTTTATCATATTCTTGCTTGTTCTTCGATTGCTTGCAGGAATAGACCTTCGTGGTCAGGTTGATCGTGTTCCGGCGTGGTCAATAACCTCTCGGAGTTGGTTTAGCGATTGCTAAGGCACAACGTTGTTGCACGTTTGTAGTTGGATCGTCAAAGTCGTCTCCACCAAATCGATAGTTATCATCTCATCGAAAGATCGGGACACCCCGCCTCTATCAAATAGGAGCGCCGGATTGCAAAACGGACAAGGGGAAAATGCTCGGATGCATGAGACGAGCATGTATGCAAATGAAATGCACATGATGACTTGATATGCAATGCATGACATGCAAGCACATGACAAGGCAACAACAGCGAATAACTGGAGGACACCTGGCACATCGGTCTCGGGGCATTACAACACTCCACCACTACGAGAGGATCTTGTCCCGAGATCTAGAATGGCATCAGAGGGAAAAACGAAAGAGAAAGAGGAGAGGTAAAACAAGTTGCTTCTTTGACAAACGAGTGAGACCAAAGAACCTTGAAAAGGTTAAGCCATTTATCAAAAAGAATACAATGGAGATAAATGAAGTTGAAAGCACTCCGTTAGGAAAGAGGAACAAGGAAGAACAACTTTGGGCAGCACTCCGGTTGAGAACGGATGCAAGACTTAATAAGATGAAAAGAACTAGAAGAGATGACACAACACTCCGGTTAGATGGATAAGCACAAGAAATAACATGATCTTAAATGAAACGAGATGATGGTTGAAGAAAGCAACATCACAAAGCCTCCGGAACAAAAGTAAGAATGGAATGCAATGAACGAAGGGAAACAAGATCTTGAGGGAGCACGCTTACAAGAAATGCTAGAACGGAGTTGTTGGAAAACCAACAATGAAAAGAATAAGCTTGATATTGTCTTATGGAATACATCTCAAATTATGAGGTGACAACCTGCCACTCACGGGAAAAAGAATTGGATTGATAAGAACAAGGAGACGAGAAACTTATTTCACCGGGAGGATAAATGAAGAACTTGGGTCATATATTATCACCATTAATAGCATTAATCCTTAGGGAAAGCTTTAGGTGAAATATAACCCCAGATAACTCCAATGACGAGATTGATGGATTTAAAATACCTCATTCTTAACAACATGTGAATCATGAGAAATGAACTCAAATTATCAAGAATGACATAATACCACCTCGAATGATATGGTTGAAAGAATTGCACATTGAAATGCAAGATAAAGAATACTTGAGCTCCTCTGAAAAGAATCTCGATGAACACTTTGAAAAGAAATTAAATCCTTGATGAACCATCATGTAGAACCTTCATGAAGAACTCCAGTAATAAAAGAAATGAACAATCGAAATGAAAGAGAAGTTGAAAACACAAGGTGAAGACTTGCAATGATTTAGATGAATCTTCGTGATGAGGAAAAAATTGAGAGAGCTTGGAATTCTGGGAAAAGGAAAGATGAATCAAGTGAAACCGATAATTTAATGAGCCTCCGGAATAAAGAATTGAATTTACTCGATGAAACAAGAATAAGAATTACATTATGCTATCCTTCACCAATTTAAATTGATGACAAGCAACGGATTTTGCATACTACTTATTCTCGTAAAAAGGTTTAAGATAGATATAGCGCCAACTTGAAGAGGCCTTCAATGAATCACCAGTAGGATTGGAAACAACGAATAAATTGATATGATAAACGAAGGAAGAAGAATCTTGGAAGAACCACCATAAGAATTAAAAAATGAACAAAGAAAAGATAAAGAAACACCAGGAAGAATTGGCAATGAACGAAGATGCTTGGGGAAATTTAGATACAAGTGAACAAAGAGATCCCGAGGTGATTAGAGAAATTTGAAAAATGCACCGGTAAGGTTTAGATAACGAGAGCTGAAAGCTGAGAATGAATAATTCTGAGACGATGGGCTTCGGATAATCAAACTAAAAAGACTTCTGTATTGCTCCGGATGGGTGAAAAGAATTCTCATAATCGAATACAATTATGAGAGGATGGCCTCAAACTAGAACCACGAATCTCTGAGAGAACGGATAAGATATGGAGGTAAAAATCTTCTTCGGTCTTCAAATGTTGAGAATGATGATGAGAAACACCACCATGAATTGTTGAGGCACTCCGGAATGAAGAATGGAAAGGTTGAGCCAACGATGAAAAAAATTTGACAGATCTTAGAGAGAGGCATCTGACTGATGATAATTCATTCTTACGTCAAACTTCGAAATGAATTTGAAAAGCTCCGGGAAAATAAGAAGAGTCGGGTAAGATCCTTGGAAAAGACCTGTGGGTTAGGGCCCACTCAAAAGATACACCGTTGAAATGATCACTTGGAAAGGAGAATGCACCAGTTGAATTAAATGGCTTGAAAGAGATAACATCTGTCACACCCTAGCCAGTCATGCATTAGAGTGTTGCATCATGTTTACTCTTTCATCAGAAACTTGAAATGGGGATCTGTGAAACCCTCAGAATCATTTTGAAAATGATCCAAATAAAAATGTCTCCAAAAGGGTCCAAGAAAATGCTCATGTTGCTCTCTGAAAATATTGGACAGAGATAAAAATCAAACCAATATTTTTAGTGGCTCATGGACATTTATTTTGGGCATTTGGAATTAATGCATAAATATTTGCTTTGGAAATATATTTCTATATATATTAATATATGTCCAAATATTATGCCAATTATAAAGGAGCTCTGAAATAATATATCTAGCCCCTGCAAAAATTGGCATAAGTTAAATAAATGATTTAATATATTATTTAAATCAAAACAAATGTCAGAAATTAGAAAACAGAAAAAAAAAGGGAGAAGCTTACCTGGGCTCCTCCCTGTGCAGCCCAGCCAGCTGGCCGGCCCAGCCAGCAGGCGGCCCAGCCGCCTCCCTCCTCTGTCGTCTTCGTCCCGACAGAGGGAGGGGAGTGTGGCCGGCGCGCGCGCGCGCCACCGCGCCACGCCACCTCTCTCCCTGCTTGCCTGCCCTCCCCTCCTCGCTCGATGCCCCGGACGACGCCACGCCTCCCCCCCTGCTCTCTCTCACTCTCCCCCGGCTCCCCCCTCCTCTCCCTCGCTCTCTCTCCCACACGGCCGAACACCACCGTCGCCGCCGTTCGCCATAGCAGCCATCTCCGGCCACCCCTTGCTCCCCCGACTAGCTC
>NC_041390.1:295069199-295123315 GCF_002162155.2 Triticum dicoccoides
ATGACGCAACACGCAAGCATGGCCGTGACATGGGTTCCTCATCCGGTGCTGGTCCTCAGAAGCGCCGCGTGTGGGTACCCAACACCGCCCTGCCACCCAGGTTTACACCGAGGCCATCCTTCCAGGCGCCTCGCCCCGTTCAACAGTCTGCTCCAGCCAAGCCCTATGGGGGTCCAACTAACAATGCTCCTCCACGTACCAGTTCCGTGACTTGTTTCAAGTGTGGGGAATCTGGTCACTATATGCGTGAGTGTCCCCAGACCAACCCAAATCAATCTGCTAAAGCTGTTGGCCGTGGCAAGCCGACAGGAAAAATATTCCACGCCAAGCCGGTCACCGCTTCACGTGGCCATGTCAACTGTATCTCTGCCGAAGAAGCTCAAGAGGATCCCAACGTCGTTCTCAGTACGCTTCTTGTTAATTGCCACCCGGCATCTGTTCTTTTCGATACAGGAGCCTCTCATTCTTTTATATCCGAAAGTTATGCTCGTTTGCATAACGTTGCATTCTGTGACATGCCATCCACTATGGAAATTTCTACCCCTGGTTCTAGATGGCAGACCTCTAGGGTAAGTTATGGAAATGAAATCCAAGTCGACAGACTTGTTTTCCTCGCGTCTTTGATAGCCCTTAAATCTTCAGATATTAATATCATTCTGGGTATGGACTGGATGTCGGCTCATCATGCCCAAATCGATTGCTTCTCTAGGACTGTCCAACTCACCCATCCTTCAGGAAAGATAGTCAATGTCTTGACCCGAATAGCCAAGCGACAATTATATTCTCTTAACGCCAGCCCTTTGCCAGACCTTGAGGACGTTCCGGTAGTCCGTGACTTCCCGGATGTCTTTCCAGAGGAATTGCCAGGTGTTCCACCTGACAGGGATGTTGAGTTTGTAATAGACCTCATTCCAGGAACCGTTCCGATTGCTAGAAGACCTTATAAGATGGCACCCCTAGAACTAGCCGAGCTTAAGAAACAACTCGATGAGTCCTTGAAAAAGGGTTTCATCCGACCTAGCTCTTCTCCGTGGGCTTGCCCAATCCTATTCGTCAAGAAGAAGGATGGTACGGACCGGATGGTTGTAGATTACCGACCTGTCAATTTGGTCACAATCAAGAACAAATATCCGCTTCCCAGGATCAACGACCTGTACGATCAGCTCGCTGGATCCTCAATCTTCTCCAAAATGGATTTGAGGTTGGGCTACCATCAAATCAAAATCAGAAACGGGGACATCCCTAAAACGGCCTTTGTTACTCGTTATGGCCAATACGAGTACACCGTCATGTCCTTCGGATTAACCAACGCTCCAGCCACCTTTTCTCGGTTAATGAACTCAATCTTCATGGAGTATTTGGATAAATTCGTCGTGGTTTACCTCGATGATATACTCATCTACTCCAAGAACGAGGAAGAACATGCCGAACATCTAAGGCTAGTGTTGCAGAAACTTCGAGAGCATCGCCTTTATGCCAAATTTTCTAAATGTGAATTCTGGTTGCCAGAAGTGACCTATCTGGGTCATGTAATATCTGGTAAAGGTATTGCTGTTAACCCTGAGCGAGTTCAAGCCGTCCTTAATTGGACTCCACCTGAATCGGTCAAGCAAGTTCGGAGCTTTCTGGGCTTAGCGAGCTATTGTCGTCGCCTTGTCGAGAACTTCTCCAAGGTTGCTAAACCCCTAACCGAACTCCTCAAGAAAGATAAGAAGTTCGAATGGACTCCACAATGTGAGCACAGCTTTCAGGAGCTGAAAAGACGCCTGACTTCTGCTCCCGTACTGGTACCGCCAGACTTCTCCAAGGACTTTGTTATCTACTGCGACGCCTCGCGACAAGGACTAGGTTGCATTCTCATGCAAGATCGACACGTAATTGCCTACGCTTCACGGCAATTGCACCCACATGAGGAGAATTATCCTACCCATGATCTAGAGCTTGCAGCCGTAGTCTATGCACTTAAGACCTGGCGACATTACCTCCTCGGTAATCGTTGCGAAATATTCACTGATCACCAAAGTCTGAAGTACATCTTCACCCAACCGGATTTGAATCTCAGGCAAAGACGTTGGGTCGAGTTGATCACAGATTTCGACTTAGGAATAACCTACACCCCAGGCAAAGCCAACGTCATGGCTGATGCGCTAAGTCGTAAATCTTATTGTAACAATCTGATGTTACAACAAAGTCAGCCGCTTCTCCATGAGGAATTTCGGAAGCTTAACCTCCACATTGTTCCTCAAGGATTTCTTTCCACCTTGGTGGCGAAACCTACTCTTACGGATCAAATCATTGCTGCCCAGAAGCGAGATAAGGGAATAGCTAAGATCAAGGAGAACATTACTAGCGGAGGTGCTAGTTGTTTCTCCACAAATGATCATGGTGTTGTGTACTTTGAGAACCGTCTAGTGGTTCCCAAGAACCAGCATCTACGGCAGTTGATCCTTAAGGAGGCTCATGAATCTCCTCTCACTATTCATCCCGGTGGTACTAAGATGTATCAGGACCTACGCCAGAGGTTCTGGTGGACTAGGATGAAGAGAGAAATTGCTCAGTATATTGCTAATTGCGACGTCTGTCGTCGTGTAAAAGCAGAGCATCAACGGCCTGCTGGCACCCTTCAACCCCTAGCTATTCCTGATTGGAAATGGGATAAAATTGGAATGGATTTCATTACCGGTTTTCCCAGGACTAAGAGAGGGAATAATGCTATCTTCGTCGTGGTCGATCGTCTTTCCAAAGTAGCCCATTTCTTACCTGTTCGTGAGAGTATAACCGCTAGTCAGCTGGCAGACTTATACATCTCCCGAATAGTGTCTCTCCATGGTGTTCCTTTGGAAATTAACTCGGATCGAGGAAGTCTTTTCACCTCTCGATTTTGGGAAAGTTTCCAAAATGCTATGGGAACCCGTCTCTCCTTTAGCACCGCCTTCCACCCTCAGTCGAGCGGTCAAGTGGAACGCGTCAACCAGATTCTAGAAGACATGCTTCGAGCCTCTGTTATCTCATTCGGAATGGATTGGGAGAAGTGCCTTCCATTTGCCGAATTCGCTTATAACAACAGCTATCAATCTAGCTTGGGTAAAGCCCCTTTTGAAGTTCTCTATGGACGACGGTGTCGAACACCCCTTAACTGGTCAGAGACCGGGGAAAGACAATTCTTTGGCCCGGATATGATTCAGGAAGCAGAAGAACAAGTTCGCATCGTTCGTGAAAAGTTGAAAACAGCCCAATCTCGTCAAAAGAGTCAATATGACCGAACACATAAGGCTATGACTTTCGAGGTTGACGAGAAGGCTTATCTTCGGGTCACCCCTCTGAAGGGAACCCATCGTTTCGGTATCAAAGGCAAATTGGCTCCTCGTTACATTGGACCTTTTCGCGTTCTCGCCAAACGAGGAGAAGTTGCCTACCAGTTGGAACTACCTCCGCATCTCTCCAGAGTCCACGATGTCTTCCACGTTTCCCAACTCAGGCGTTGCTTCTCGGATCCTATCCGTGAAGTGGACCACGAAACGCTTGATCTCCAAGATAATCTTACATACCGAGAGTACCCCATTCGTATCCTCGATCGGGCCGAGCATACCACTCGACGTCATAATATCAAGTTTCTCAAGGTTCAATGGTCGCACCATTCTGAGGATGAAGCAACTTGGGAAAGGGAGGATCGTCTTCGACTTGAGTATCCCGCTTTCTTCCCGGAGGAACCCAAATCTCGGGACGAGATTCTTTTGAGTGGGGGTGAGTTGTCACACCCTAGCCAGTCATGCATTAGAGTGTTGCATCATGTTTACTCTTTCATCAGAAACTTGAAATGGGGATCTGTGAAACCCTCAGAATCATTTTGAAAATGATCCAAATAAAAATTTCTCCAAAAGGGTCCAAGAAAATGCTCATGTTGCTCTCTGAAAATATTGGACAGAGATAAAAATCAAACCAATATTTTTAGTGGCTCATGGACATTTATTTTGGGCATTTGGAATTAATGCATAAATATTTGCTTTGGAAATATATTTCTATATATATTAATATATGTCCAAATATTATGCCAATTATAAAGGAGCTCTGGAATAATATATCTAGCCCCTGCAAAAATTGGCATAAGTTAAATAAATGATTTAATATATTATTTAAATCAAAACAAATGTCAGAAATTAGAAAACAGAAAAAAAAATAAAAGGGAGAAGCTTACCTGGGCTCCTCCCTGTGCAGCCCAGCCAGCTGGCCGGCCCAGCCAGCAGGCGGCCCAGCCCGCCTCCCTCCTCTGTCGTCTTCGTCCCGACAGAGGGAGGGGAGTGTGGCCGGCGCGCGCGCGCGCCACCGCGCCACGCCACCTCTCTCCCTGCTTGCCTGCCCTCCCCTCCTCGCTCGATGCCCCGGACGACGCCACGCCTCCCCCCTGCTCTCTCTCACTCTCCCCCGGCTCTCCCCTCCTCTCCCTCGCTCTCTCTCTCACACGGCCGAACACCACCGTCGCCGCCGTTCGCCATAGCAGCCATCTCCGGCCACCCCTCGCTTCCCCGACTAGCTCAGGAGCTCCGCCTCGACCTCCTCTTCCTCCCCACCGCTCCACGGGTCTCCGGAAGCCCTGCATCGCCGCCACGTCGCCGTTCCCCTCTTCGGGCTCCGACCATCATCGCCGACGAATTCGCCGTCTCCAGCGCGTCTCCGAGCCCGCTTCGACGCCCACTGCAACCGCGGTGAGCCCCCGAGTCGTTTCCCCCTTCTTCCCGGGTCTCTTTCGACCTCTAGGCCTTAGCCCCACCTTGGCCGAGAGCTCCACGCCGCCGGCGATGTCGCCGTCGTGGCCACGGTCACCGTAGCGCCCAACCGAGCACACTATCGTGCTCCACGCCTCACTAGGAGCACGCAGCACGCACCAACGCCTCTCCAAACACCCTGCAACGCCGACTCCGACCGCACCCGAACTCCGGCCGCCGCTCACGAGCTCGCCGTCGACGGTACCGGCCACCCCAGGCTCGGCCACCACCACCGTTCGACGCGCGGGAGCAAGAGCTCTCCAACGAGCCCAAGCACAGCCTCGCCCGTGCCCTGTAGCGCGATCCCGCATCACGCCGCCGTCTCGGGCCTCGCCGGCGTCACGTCGCCGGTGGGTTTGACCCACCTTGACCACGGCAGGAACCCCCTGAGTCCCTGACAGGTGGGCCCAGCCCTGTAGCTAATTAGGATTAGCGCTAACCACTGTTAGTTAACCCCTGACACTGACCAGTGGGCCCCAGCGCCACTAATTAGTAATTAGGATTAATTTAACCCTGTTTAACCTCCCTGTCACTGACGTGTGGGCCCCACACGTCAGGTTTGACCTCAGCCAGCCGCAGTTGACCACTGACGTCATGATGACGTCATGCTGGCGCAATAACTATAATTTCTGGATTTAATTTAAATCAGGAAATTCCAGAATATTATTTAAACTTCAAAAATTCATAACTTTTATTCTGTAACTCCAAATTGGACAAATTATATATGAAAAATGATCAGAAAAATCCAATCTATCCATTTGTACTATTTTCATGCATGATAAAACAAGTTAAATTGATGTTTCAAGCAGAACAAGGAAAAGCACTTTAAAAGGCCATATTTGAATTTGAAATTTGAATCCTTGATTCAAATTTGTTCAAACCCTTCTGGTTTTAGTTGCATTAGCCCAATACACTCATTTTGCCATGTCTCATGCATGCATCATATTGTTGCATACTGTTTGGTAATGTTTGTGTATCGGTGCTCTCTGCGGCAGGTTCTGTCTCCGAGGAATACCGTGATTACCCTAACGAAGAACCGTATCAGTGCATCGAACCATCAGGCAAGCAACCAACCATTTGATCATATCGATACAATCCCATGTTCTCGCTCCTGCTCTCTTTTACTGCATTAAGACAACGCGTTTCAAACTGCTGTGTGCTACGGTAGTTGAACCCATTTCCTCTGCATGACCTGTCATTGCCACAGTAACTAGATGAAACCCACTAGCATGTGTAGGAGTTGTCTGAGCCATATGTATGTGTTATTCCTACCTTGCTATGCCTGCTATGCTTAGAGTCGTGTCAGGTCTGGTTCATCGGGGTGATGGGCTAGAGTGAAATGATTATGTCGATAATGAGAGTAGTGTGGTGAACACGATTTGGTAAAGGTATCGATGAGAGGCCATGTAGGAGTACATGGTGGGTTGTTTCATTGAAGCCGACCTTAAGCACTGAGATCTGTATGCGTGATTTAAGATACAGCTACTACCATGCATTGGGCCCTGAAATATGACCCCGCTCGACTTCTTATTCACCCTAGCTCTCTGTCCAGGAGTTGCAAGTAGTTTCTGGTGTTTGTAGCCTACTGGAGGCCGTGGACAGCGCTGACCGTAGGGGTGGGCTGTGATGCGGTAGGTACGTGGCCGGGTGTACCGAATACCCGTTAGGTATCTCGGGAACCCTGTTCACATCGTTCGGGGCCGTATGGGAAACCTCGGCCGGACTCCCTGCGGATGGAACCTGAATAGGCGATAAACCTGGACTAGAGGCTTAAGTGTTTAGGTAGGTCGTGGTCTACACCCACGTCGGCTTTCGTCTGCCGAGCACATGTCGTGTGCAGACGCTAAGTGGTGGAAACATGTATGAAGAAGTACACCCCTGCAGGGTTATCATAATCTATTCGAATAGCCGCGTCCGCGGTAAAGGACTACTTGGTTGCCTATACAGTTCATAGACAAGTAAATGGAAACTGTTAAAAGCCTCAAGATAAGTGTGAGTGCCGAGGATGGCTCTTCCGTAGGAAGACGGAGGTGGATCCTCGGTAGTGTATTGAAGTGGTGAGTAGTGGACTCGTGTGCGCAAAACCATTTCAAGTTGGAGTATCGTAGGATAGCCTAGCCAAGAGTCAAAGCTGGCTTGCTGCAATAACCCCACCAACCCTTCTTGATACTAAGCATGTATGTAGGATCTGATGTAAGTCTTGCTGAGTACCTTTGTACTCATGTTGCTATAATTTACATTTTTACAGAAGACGCTGCAACCCCTTCTGATGGGTTCTATGTAGACGTTGACATCAACGAGTAGGCTAAAGACCCAGGTGGTGACCCTGAGCTTGTGAAGGACCTTGTAGTATAGCTAGGCTTCCCAAGCCTCTTTTATTTTACTAGTTGTCTGTACTCAGACAAGTCACTTCCGCTGCTGGTTTGTATGACTGTATGACTTGTATGTTGGGTCGTGAGACCCATACCTTTGTGTATGTTATGTATGGCTCCCTGAGCCTTAAATAAAGTACTTGTGTCGTAGAGTCATGTTGTGATGCTTCGTTGTATTTGCACATATCGAGCATATTGTGTGTATGATTGAAATGCTTGGTATGTGTGGGATCTGACTATCTAGTTGTTTATCTTTAGTAGCCTCTCTTACCGGGAAATGTCTCCTAGTGTTACCGCTGAGCCATGGTAGCTTGCTACTGCTCTGGAACACTTAGGCTGGCCGGCATGTGTCCTTCTTCGTTCCTGTGTCTGTCCCTTCTGGGAAATGTCACGCTTTGAGTACCGGAGTCCTGTTAGCCCGCTACAGCCCGGTTTACCGGAGTCCTGCTAGCCCAGTGCTACAGCCCGGACCCACTTGCTGATGACTGACACGTTCGAAGCTGGGTCATGGATGCCTGTCCCTGTAAGTCTGTGCCACTTTGGGTTTACGACTAGTCATGTCAGCCCGGGCTCTTTATCATATGGATGCTAGCGCCACTATCATATACGTGAGCCAAAAGGCGCAAACGGTCCCGGGCAAAGGTAAGGCGACACCCGTGGGGATACCGTGCGTGAGGCCGCAAAGTGATATGAGGTGTTATCGGCTAGATCGATGTGACATCGAGTCGGGGTCCTGACAACATCCTTGAAAGAGTTTGAATGAAAGCAGAGTGTAAACATAAATCTTGGAGATATCTTCAGCACTCCAGAATAATTGAATAGCGAGAAGAGGATAGTTGAGAGGTGCACCGGCATGAGAAAAGCATTTGAAACGAGGAAAAGAATACCATCAACAAAGCTTGAATTGAATCCACCGGAGAAAAAAAGAATGAAGGATGATGAACTTTAGGCTCTGTTAGTATCTTCATGAGAATCACCGGATACGAACATAGACGGAAAAGAATAGAGACTTCCCATCAATAAAAGGATACTTGATTAAGACATCTGAGTCCTTGAGGAAAAAGGGAGGGAGGGTGGGAAAACAAAGGCAACTTGGGCGGATGAAAACAAATAACGTTGAAATGAATTGAATTGATCTTGCAGATGTTGAAAATGATTGGATCCACTTGAAGAGAAGCACGCCGGTTGAGAAGGATTGACATGACAAACTCGATTATCATGAAGGATTAGTGTTCACATAGGAGTATGAGAACACCGTTTAGGAAAGGTATGGAATCAACTCTTGACTTCGAAGCAACTCAAATACCACAGCTCAAAACAAAACAAAGGATTGGCTTGAAGAATAAGCCGGAACAAACATATGATAGAGATTTCGTCCGAAGTTTTCGTGGTGGGCCCTACACGGGCTTGATCGTATAGCTCCATCATGTACAAGGCAGTGTACATGACATACGAAGCGTCCCCGAGTCGGCATAGCCAAGGACTCTCTAAGACACAACGAGACCACTGTAAACCAACCGTGGATAGGCGGACCACTAGACGTCGAACCCCAATTTTATGTCATACATCTGTCGGAAAGATATCCTAAGAACTACTTGAATTCCCACTTATAAACTCCCGAAATTTTCCGAGTTATGCAATCAGTGTTGGGGATACAGGGGAAGCATAATATCTCACCCAAAACTAGCAAATCCTTCAACACATAACCAAGAAACCTTTGGAAATCGTTTACCTCAACCTTCGAAAAGCATCCGTTATACGAGTTATGGCAATACTCCCGAACTCCCGCCCCAGTACTGGGTGGCGTCAAGGTTATCTCACCAACAACTACATAAAAGAGATTTTCGATGTTGGCGAAACTCAGGTATTCCAGAACTGCAACAATAAAATTGTGATGACAACACCTTAGAGCTCAACTCCCCGAGACACTGCCACAACCCCTAAATGTCAGGAGGCAGCAAGAACAATGTTCTCGTCACAAAACCATCGGAACGATTCCAAGATACCCGCGCGATCCTAATATTTTTTTAGTGAAATTTGAGAAGAGAAGAGTCAAAACTCTACGTCAAGATGCCTCACCAGAGCGATGAAGGGACTGAGGAGTAAAAGGAATCCTACTCTCCGATATATATAATCCTAAATGACTCAAAACATTTTTTCTAGACTCAACAGCGCCAGTGATTCGATCAAGCAGGGGGCTCCTAAAGTCGGGGAAGGCTCTATACCAACTTGTAACGCTCTCGATGCGGCTATATCTCCCACGTGTCGAAGCACGACTTAGAGGCATAACCGCATTGCAAGCAATGTCGCAAGTGAGGTAATCTTCACACAACCCATATAATACATAAGACGAAAATGCTCGGATGCATGAGACGAGCATGTATGCAAATGAAATGCACATGATGACTTGATATGCAATGCATGACACGCAAGCACATGACAAGGCAACAACAGTGAATAACTGGAGGACACCTGGCACATCGGTCTCGGGGCATTACAACACCCGCACGATAAAAGAGGTAGAAAGGGACACCAGGTGACATCGGAGCGCCGGATTGCAAAACGGACAAGGGGAAAATGCTCGGATGCATGAGACGAGCATGTATGCAAATGAAATGCACATGATGACATGATATGCAATGCATGACACGCAAGCACATGACAAGGCAACAACAGCGAATAACTTGAGGACACCTGGCACATTGGTCTCGGGGCGTTACAGTAGTTGAACCAATTTCCTCTGCATGACCTGTCATTGCCACAATAACTTGATGAAACCCACTAGCATGTGGAGGAGTTGATTGAGCCATGTTTGTGTTTCCTACCTTGCTATGCCTGCTATGCTTAGAGTTGTGTCAGGTCTGGTTCATCTGGCTGATGGGCTGGAGTGAAATGATTGTGTCGGTGATGAGAGTGAAGTGTTGAACATGTTTTGGTAAAGGTATCGATGAGAGGCCATGTAGGAGTACATGGTGGGTTTTTTCATTGGAACAGTCCCTAAGAACTGAGATCTGTATGTGTGATTTAAGATCAGCTACTACCACACATTGGGCCCAGAAATATGACCCCGCTCGACTTATTAATCGCCCTTGTCCTCTGTCCAGGAGTTGCAAGTAGTTTCTGGTGTTCGTAGAATACTGGAGGCCGTGCGCAGCAGACCCGCGGGGTGGGCTGTGATGCGGTAGGTACGTGGCCCGGTGTATCAAGATGCCCGTTTGGTACCTCGGGAACCATGTACACATCATTCGGGGCCGTAGTGGAAACCTCAGCCGGACTCCCTGCGGATGGAACCTGAATAGGCGATAAAACTGGACTAAGGACTTGAGTGGTTAGTCAGGTCGTGGTGTACACCCATGTCGGCTTTCGCTTGAAGTCTGCCGAGCACATGTCGTGTGCAGACGCTAAGTGATGGAAACTTGTGTGAAGAAGTACACCCCTGCAGGGTTAACATCATCTATTCGAATAGCCGCGTCCGCGATAAAGGACTACTTGGTTGCCTATACAATTCATAGACAAGTAAATGCAGACTACTAAAAGCCTCAAGACAAGTGTGAGTGCCGTGGATGGCCCTTCCGTAGGATGACAGAAGAGGATCCGCGGTAGTGTATTGTTGTGGTGAGTAGTGGACTCGTGTGCGCAAACATTTACAAGTTGTTGGCTCGTAGGATAGTTTAGCCAAGAGTCAAAGCTGGCTTGCTGCAATAAACTCCACTATCCCTTTGTTAATGATGTGCATGTATGTAGGATCTGATGTAAGTCTTGCTGAGTACCTTTGTACTCATGTTTGCTTAATAAACTATTGCAGAGGAGAACACCGCCCCCTCCGATGAGTTCTATGTAGATCTCTATGTTGAGGAGTGACTTGCCACCCAGGTGGTGATCCTGAGCTGTGAAGGGCCTTGTAGATAGATAGGCTTCACCAAGCCTTCTTGCTTTCTAGTTGTCTGTACTCAGACAAGTTTACTTCCGCATGTGCTTGTATGTTTGTATGACTTGAGTGTTGGGTCGTGTGAACCCTACCTGTATGAACATGTTATGTATGGCTCTCTGGAGCCTTCTAAATAAAGTACTTGAGTTGTAGAGTTTTGTTGTGATGCCATGTTGTATTTGCACATATCGAGCATATTGTGTGTATGATTTGAAATGCTTGGTATGTGTGGGATCCAACAACCTAGTTGTTTATCCTTGGTAGCCTCTCTTACTGGGAAATATCTCCTAGTGCTTCTGATAGAGGCGAGGGTGTCCCAATCTTTCGATGAGATAATAACTATCGATTTGGTGGAGACGACTTTGACGATCCGACTACAAACGTGCACGACGTTGCGCCTTAGCAATCGCTAAACCAATCTCCTGAGGTTACTGACAATGCTGGAAACACGGTCAGCCTGACCACGAAGGTCTATTCCTGCAAGCAATCGAAGAACGAGCAAGAGTATGATAAAGCAATCTGAATATTGCAAATATATATGAAGTATTGATAATGGTGGGGATCCGGAAGCGGTCTTGGTCTGGTCGTTGGACACAAACGAAGTACACGAAGTTGCAATGGCTAACTTTTAACTAAACAAATCCCCAGGAAAAGCTACTAGATGGATCTACTTATATAGGAGCAAGGGGTGGCGGCCAAGGAGGTGGGAGGACGTCCCAAGGCAGCCTAAAACTAAATCTAGGTCGTACAAGGCCAATGGGCCCAAGTGGAGGTGATGTAACACCTTTGGACTTGTAGTTTGACTCGGATTCTGCTGCAGCATCAGATTGTTTCGTCCACAACTCAACGCTCCGGACGAATTTGAAGGTGATTCCAATTGGGTTGGAAAGTGCATGAAATCTAGTTTCCAGCAAAAAAAGAATCACCCAATTCGGAGTCCGTATGGAAAACTTGTGTGCGTTTTGAGTCAGGTATGTCTGTGCAGTCCGAATCTGAATCCAGAACGTGAGAGACTTGGACTCTATCTTCTCTTGGGCCAAAAGTGACGTGAGAGAACTTTTTGGACAGCAAATAAACATCTCTTTCTTCCTTATCTTCATATGTGGATTGTACAAATGTCCCATACACCTGCAATTAGACAAAACACAAAAGTGTGTGAAGTATTTTTGTTCTGGATAACATAAATAGATTATTGAATAGTTTGCAATAGAAATCACCTGACAAATATGCATATATGCAATATTTTTGGTCATATCCAAGGTAGTCATGTCCTCATCATCCTCCCCTTCTTGAAAATAAAGCTGTCCTCGGCGTTGCTTAATCTGAAATGTGGCTAACAAAAGAGACAAGGTGTACATGTTGTATATGTATATGTCATCCATTTTTACTTCCCTTGATTTTTGCATATATGACACATGAATAGATGAGTAACTTGCATAGTTCATAAAATCTAAAGCCAAAAAATTAGCACAAGAAGTAGAAGGCATGAAAATATTGCAACTCAGTTTGCACATATAAGTGAAGCTCTTATTCATTTCAAAAGATTGACAATGTTCGTCATTAAACCATCCCAATTTTGGTGAATAAACCTTACTTGCATCAAATTTACATGCTACAACATGCTTAAATAAGCAAACATGCAATAAGTCATTCAACACAGAATCATCACCAAGATTAGAGGTCATATCAAAATGATTAAACATTGATTCTTTTGCATCAATAGTTAATTCAATGGGTGCACTCAAAATTGTTGGTATTTCAGTTGTTTGATCACATGGCAAAGTCAAATTATCAACGTAGTACTCTAAAATAGGTGGTGTGATCAAAGTAGTGGGTAGCTCATCAGATGGTGCATTCAAATTGACAAGGCATTCATCATTCTCATGTAGAGATGGAAGATCAGTACCTTTGTCATTACCTCTTATGATCAACTCAGATGATGTAGCCACTCTCGGGGGCGATGTGTCACATGGTGGAGGTGATGTAGTCCTGACATGATGAGGACATGACTACCTTGGATATGACCAAAAATATTGCATATATGCATATTTGTCAGGTGATTTCTTGTGCAAACTATTCAATAATCTATTTATGTTATCCAGAACAAAAATACTTCACACACTTTTGTGTTTTGTCTAATTGCAAGTGTATGGGACATTTGTACAATCCACATATGAAGATAAGGAAGAAAGAGATGTTTATTTGCTGTCCAAAAAGTTCTCTCACGTCACTTTTGGCCCAAGAGAAGATAGAGTCCAAGTCTCTCACGTTCTGGATTCAGATTCGGACTGCACAGACATACCTGACTCAAAACGCACACAAGTTTTTCATACGGACTCCGAATTGGGTGATTTTTTTTTGTTGGAAACTAGATTTCGTGCACTTTCCAACCCAATTGGAATCACCTTCAAATTCGTCCGGAGCGTTGAGTTGTGGACGAAACAATCTGATGCTGCAGCAGAATCCGAGTCAAACTACAAGTCCAAAGGTGTTACATCACCTCCACTTGGGCCCATTGGCCTTGTACGACCTAGATTTAGTTTTAGGCTGCCTTGGGACGTCCTCCCACCTCCTTGGCCGCCACCCCTTGCTCCTATATAAGTAGATCCATCTAGTAGCTTTTCCTTGGGATTTGTTTAGTTGAAAGTTAGCCATTGCAACTTCGTGTACTTCGTTTGTGTCCAACGACCAGACCAAGACCGCTTACGGATCCCCACCTTTATCAATACTTCATATATACTCGCAATATCCAGATTGCTTTTATCATATTCTTGCTTGTTCTTCGATTGCTTGCAGGAATAGACCTTCGTGGTCAGGTTGATTGTGCTCCGGCGTGGTCAATAACCTTTCGGAGTTGGTTTAGCGATTGCTAAGGCGCAACGTCGTGCACGTTTGTAGTCAGATCGTCAAAGTCGTCTCCACCAAATCGATAGTTATCATCTCATCGAAAGATCGGGACACCCCGCCTTTATCAAGTGGTATCAAAGCTGTTTTTCAGGTTGCTCGGTGAGAATTTCCAGTTTTCCTAGATTAGATTTATTTTCTTACCTATTGTCCAAGAAAAAGCCACAAAAAAGAGTTAGATCTATTCATCCTTGGTCCAAGCCAGTCTGAGCCTTTGCAATTTTCTTTTCATTGCTTGCATAGTTGAATTATCGGTTGCATCGTCGTGTCGAGTTGCTGGTCTTAGTGTCTAGTTCGTTTAGAGTTTCGAGTTCTGTTCACATTAGTCACGCCACCGCTGCATCATTATCTCTTCCGCTGTCCACCACCCATCCATCAATTTCCACCACGTGCTACCCACAATTCATTGTCATAATAATAGTTGAGATCGTTCACATCTTCACTTGATCCAATCTGCATCTTATCTAGTTTGTTTTGGAAAGAGGGAGAAAAAAAAGAGAGAGAAAAAAAACAAGAGAAAAAAAAGAGGAAAAAAAAGTCAGAGAAAAAAAGGAGAGAAAGAAAAAAAAGTGCGAGAAAAAAAGTGAAAAAAAAACAAAATTCGGATCTTTTTAGACTCAATCTCGTAGTTGAATTCGGATTGGAATCTGTTTTGTGCACTGTTCAGTAAAACAGCTTGGCTGTTGTTTCACATCATTATCTTTACTGCCGTTGTGATCTTCACTTATATCTTGCTGTCCAGAGCTACTTAGTATCCTTCATTGATGCTGGTTGTGCTACGACGTGACCTCATTAGTGTTCTAGGCTCGCGTCTCTAGTTCGGTCTAGCCTAGGACCAGCACAGTACCGTCGTTGAGCGTTTATTCAACATTGCATCTTTGAATTGATTATTGCTAATCTTTTGCTACCATATATAGCCAACCCAGCTCCACATATTTCTACACCGTGTATACGTACGCTCCCCTGGCAATCGCTTTACTCAATATTCGGAGTTACTTGACACCGCTGGTTGCCGATCACCGTCTGCTGCATGGTAAGAACTTGTAAGACATTGATATTTGCTTTACTGTGAGCGTTTTACCACCACATCCTAGTAGTTATAGGAACATTATTTTTGTGTTTTGTTTCTTGTTCTACTAATCATGACAGGATCCAGAGTCAATTCATGGGCTTTGTCAATCGCGGGAGACGTGCCACCACTTTTGCAAATACCACAACCGTCACGAGAGGTGCACAAACATCCAAATGCACATGATCAGGTTAATGTATCTATACCACCATTTAATGGCCGCTTTAAACCTGCTTTATATATTGAATGGGAGTTCGACATAAAAAATATATTTGCTTCCCATAATTTCGATGAACATAAAAAGGTTAAGGTTGCTGTTGGTTCTTTCACTGGTTATGCTTTGGTTTGGTGGAGTGAATATTGTCGGTTACACCCTGATTATATACCTACTACTTGGGATGATTTGAAACTTGCCATGCGACATACTTTCGTCCCTGCTTATTATACTCGTGACATGATTAAGAAGTTGCAACACTTAAAACAAGGTAGTGAAACTGTAACAAAATATTATGATGATTTACAAACTACCTTGTTGCATTCCTATTTAGAAGAAAGTGAAGATGATTTTATGGATAGATTTTGGGGAGGATTAAACCGTGATATTCAAGAGATACTAATTCATGAAGAGTGTTATCCTATGGACCATTTGTTTCATCTTGCTTGCAAAGCTGAACAGGAAATAAAACGACGTGTTGGCCACGAGGAGAACAAGCGCACGGTGCACATTCCAAGAGTTGATATGATTGTTCCTTCAACTACTAAGCATACTATGACAACCACATCCGTTGTTGTCAGGACCACATCACCTCCACCATGTGACACATCGCCCCCGAGAGTGGCTACATCATCTGAGTTGATCATAAGAGGTAATGACAAAGGTACTGATCTTCCATCTCTACATGAGAATGATGAATGCCTTGTCAATTTGAATGCACCATCTAATGAGCTACCCACTACTTTGATCACACCACCTATTTTAGAGGACTACGTTGATAATTTGACTTTGCCATGTGATCAAACAACTGAAATACCAACAATTTTGAGTGCACCCATTGAATTAACTATTGATGCAAAAGAACCAATGTTTAATCATTTTGATATGACCTCTAATCTTGGTGATGATTCTGTGTTGAATGACTTATTGCATGTTTGCTTATTTAAGCATGTTGTAGCATGTAAATTTGATGCAAGTAAGGTTTATTCACCAATGTTGGGATGGTTTAATGATGAACATTGTCAATCTTTTGAAATGAATAAGAGCTTCACTTATATGTGCAAACTGAATTGCAATATTTTCATGCCTTCTACTTCTTGTGCTAATTTTTTGGCTTTAGATTTTATGAACTATGCAAGTTACTCATATATTCATGTGTCATATATGCAAAAATCAAGGGAAGTAAAAATGGATGACATATACATATACAACATGTACACCTTGTCTCTTTTGTTAGCCACATTTCAGATTAAGCAACGCAGAGGACGGCTTTATTTTCAAGAAGGGGAGGATGATGAGGACATGACTACCTTGGATATGACCAAAAATATTGTATATATGCATATTTGTCAGGTGATTTCTTGTGCAAACTATTCAATAATCTATTTATGTTATCCAGAACAAAAATACTTCACACACTTTTGTGTTTTGTCTAATTGCAAGTGTATGGGACATTTGTACAATCCACATATGAAGATAAGGAAGAAAGAGATGTTTATTTGCTGTCCAAAAAGTTCTCTCACATCACTTTTGGCCCAAGAGAAGATAGAGTCCAAGTCTCTCACGTTCTGGATTCAGATTCGGACTGCACAGACATACCTGACTCAAAACGCACACAAGTTTTTCATACGGACTCCGAATTGGGTGATTTTTTTTGTTGGAAACTAGATTTCGTGCACTTTCCAACCCAACTGGAATCACCTTCAAATTCGTCCGGAGCGTTGAGTTGTGGACGAAACAATCTGATGCTGCAGCAGAATCCGAGTCAAACTACAAGTCCAAAGGTGTTACATCACCTCCACTTGGGCCCCTTGGCCTTGTACGACCTAGATTTAGTTTTAGGCTGCCTTGGGACGTCCTCCCACCTCCTTGGCCGCCACCCCTTGCTCCTATATAAGTAGATCCATCTAGTAGCTTTTCCTTGGGATTTGTTTAGTTAAAAGTTAGCCATTGCAACTTCGTGTACTTCGTTTGTGTCCAACGACCAGACCAAGACCGCTTACGGATCCCCACCTTTATGAATACTTCATATATACTCGCAATATCCAGATTGCTTTTATCATATTCTTGCTTGTTCTTCGATTGCTTGCAGGAATAGACCTTCGTGGTCAGGTTGATTGTGCTCCGGCGTGGTCAATAACCTCTCGGAGTTGGTTTAGCGATTGCTAAGGCGCAACGTCGTGCACGTTTGTAGTCAGATCGTCAAAGTCGTCTCCACCAAATCGATAGTTATCATCTCATCGAAAGATCGGGACACCCCGCCTTTATCATGACAACAACGGATGTGGTTGTCATAGTATGCCTAGTAGTTGAAGGAACAATTATATCAACTCTTGGAATGTGCACCGTGCGCTTGTTCTCCTCGTGGCCAACACGTCGTTTTATTTCCTGTTCAGCTTTGCAAGCAAGATGAAACAAATGGTCCATAGGATAACACTCTTCATGAATTAGTATCTCTTGAATATCACGGTTTAATCCTCCCCAAAATCTATCCATAAAATCATCTTCACTTTCTTCTAAAGAGGAATGCAACAAGGTAGTTTGTAAATCATCATAATATTTTGTTACAGTTTCACTACCTTGTTTTAAGTGTTGCAACTTCTTAATCATGTCACGAGTATAATAAGCAGGGACGAAAGTATGTCGCATGGCAAGTTTCAAATCATCCCAAGTAGTAGGTATATAATCAGGGTGTAACCGACAATATTCACTCCACCAAACCAAAGCATAACCAGTGAAAGAACCAACCGCAACCTTAACCTTTTTATGTTCATTGAAATTGTGGGAAGCAAATATATTTTTTATGTCGAACTCCCATTCAATATATAAAGCAGGTTTAAAACGGCCATTAAATGGTGGTATAGATACATTAACCTGATCATGTGCATTTGGATGTTTGTGCACCTCTCGTGACGGTTGTGGTATTTGCAAAGGTGGTGGCACGTCTCCCGCGATCGACAAAGCCCATGAATTGACTCTGGATCCTGTCATGATTAGTAGAACAAGAAACAAAACCCAAAAATAATGTTCCTATAACTACTAGGATGTGGTGGTAAAACGCTCACAGTAAAGCAAATATCAATGTCTTACAAGTTCTTACCACGCAGCAGGCGGTGATCGGCAACCAGCGGTGTCAAGTAACTCCGAATATTGAGTAAAGTGATTGCCAGGGGAGCGTATGTATACACGGTGTAGAAATATGTGGAGCTGGGTTGGCTATATATGGTAGCAAAAGATTAGCAATAATCAATTCAAAGATGCAATGTTGAATAAACGCTCAACGACGGTACTGTGCTGGTCCTAGGCTAGACCGCACTAGAGACGCGAGCCTAGAACACTAATGAGGTCACGGCGTAGCACAACTAGCATCAATGAAGGATACTAAGTAGCTCTTGACAGCAAGATATAAGTGAAGATCACAACGGTAGTGAAGATAATGATGAAAAACAACTGCCAAGCAGGATATACAACAACTCTCTCTACAACTTTCCTCTTGAAAAGTTTGAGACAATTTTCTGATAAATTCTTTCAAATAATGCTACTAACTCAAGCTTTCCAATGCAAAAAGAATCACTCAATTCCGAGTTGATATGAGGAGTCAAAGAATTCTAAAACTGGCCTGAAAAATTGGAACAAGCTGTGTTCACTAACTTCGGAGGGCAACAAGACCTATTTAGAAGCCGATTTTGAGGTGTCAAATATTGAACTAGTTTCTGCAACTATTTAGATGCGGCTCGTCGCTATCTTCAATTTGAGTACTCACGGAGCCAAAACGGACTTCGTATGAGGAAGATACACCTGTTTTACTGAACAGTGCGCAAAATAGATTCCAATCCGAATTCAGGTACGAGATTGATTCTAGATAGATCAAATTTTTTTTTCTTCTCTCTTTTTTTTTCTCACGCTTTTTTTTTTCTTTTTCTTCTCCCTCTTTTTCTTTTTTTTCTTTCCTTTTTTCTCTTTTTTTTTCTTTATATTCTTTTTCTCCCTCTTTCCAAGACAAACTAGATAAGATGCAGATTCGATCAGGCGAAGATGTGAGTGACCTCAACTATTATTATGACAATGAATGGTGGGTAGCACGTGGTAGAAATTGATGGATGGGTGGTGGACAGCGGAAGAGATAATGATGCAGCGGTGGCGTGACTAATGTGAACAGAACTCGAAACTCTAAACGAACTAGACACTAAGACCAGCAACTCGACACGACGATGCAATCGATAATTCAATTATGCAATCAATGAAAAGAAAATTGCAAAGGCTCAGACTGGCTTGGACCAAGGATGAATAGATCTAACTCTTTTTTGTGGCTTTTTCTTGGACAATAGGTAAGAAAGTAAATCTAATCTAGGAAAACTGGAAATTCTCACCGAGCAACCTGAAAACTGATACCACTTGATAGAGGCGAGGGTGTCCCAATCTTTCGATGAGATAATAACTATCGATTTGGTGGAGACGACTTTGACGATCCGACTACAAACGTGCACGACGTTGCGCCTTAGCAATCGCTAAACCAATCTCCTGAGGTTACTGACAATGCTGGAAACACGGTCAGCCTGACCACGAAGGTCTATTCCTGCAAGCAATCGAAGAACGAGCAAGAGTATGATAAAGCAATCTGAATATTGCAAATATATATGAAGTATTGATAATGGTGGGGATCCGGAAGCGGTCTTGGTCTGGTCGTTGGACACAAATGAAGTACACGAAGTTGCAATGGCTAACTTTTAACTAAACAAATCCCCAGGAAAAGCTACTAGATGGATCTACTTATATAGGAGCAAGGGGTGGCGGCCAAGGAGGTGGGAGGACGTCCCAAGGCAGCCTAAAACTAAATCTAGGTCGTACAAGGCCAATGGGCCCAAGTGGAGGTGATGTAACACCTTTGGACTTGTAGTTTGACTCGGATTCTGCTGCAGCATCAGATTGTTTCGTCCACAACTCAACGCTCCGGACGAATTTGAAGGTGATTCCAATTGGGTTGGAAAGTGCATGAAATCTAGTTTCCAACAAAAAAAGAATCACCCAATTCGGAGTCCGTATGGAAAACTTGTGTGCGTTTTGAGTCAGGTATGTCTGTGCAGTCCGAATCTGAATCCAGAACGTGAGAGACTTGGACTCTATCTTCTCTTGGGCCAAAAGTGACGTGAGAGAACTTTTTTGACAGCAAATAAACATCTCTTTCTTCCTTATCTTCATATGTGGATTGTACAAATGTCCCATACACCTGCAATTAGACAAAATACAAAAGTGTGTGAAGTATTTTTGTTCTGGATAACATAAATAGATTATTGAATAGTTTGCACTAGAAATCACCTGACGAATATGCATATATGCAATATTTTTGGTCATATCCAAGGTAGTCATGTCCTCATCAGCTTCCACTGAGCCATGGTAGCTTGCTACTGCTCCAGAACCCTTAGGCTGGCCGGCATGTGTCCTTCTTCGTTCCTATGTCTGTCCCTATGGGGAAATGTCACGCGGTGTCTACCGGAGTCCTGTTAGCCTGCTACAGCCCGGATTCTCCGGAGTCCTGTTAGCCTAGCTGCTACAGCCCGGATTCACTCGTTGATGACCGACACGTTCATTGCTGGGTCATGTATGCCTGTCCCTGTAAGTTAGTGCCACTTTGTGTTTACGACTAGTCATGTTGGCCCGGGTTCTCTGTCATATGGATGCTAGCGACACTATCATATACGTGAGCCAAAAGGGGCAAACGGTCCCGGGCCAGGTAAGGTAGCACCCATGGGAATACCGTGCGTGAGGCCGCAAAGTGACATGATGTGTTACATGCTAGATCGGTGTGACTTTGGGTCGGGGTCCTGACAACATTGGCATTAGAGCTGGACTGCCTGTAGGTTCATCAAGCCAAACTGGTCAATGTTGAGTCTAGAAATGCTTTAGTTATATGTAGGGGAATTGATTGTGGGAGGGAACTTGAGGCTCTTTTTACTACTTTACCTCATGTCATTCTGATCTGAGTCAGCCTATTCTTCCATGGGGGTTAAGGACTAGGCTCCTCTTATTTCTACCAGGTTCACGTGTTACTAATCCATAGACTCTTATAGGATTGTTGGCTCCAAGCCCCAGTTCAATTTCTACTACTTCGGTATGTTTTTAGTTGGACCAGAACATTGATATGATGTTGTTAGTGACTATGAAACCCTTTGCTAAATGTCTCAAAATCCTTTCTGAGCATTTACAACCATTATGCTATCCAATTTCTACTAGAAATTCTAATGCCTTTGCATTATTTTGTGTTTCAGATGGCTTCCCGCACCACACATCAAGTGGTACGTCTGACTCGGTGCATTGATGTGTCCGGTCCCATGGCCATGCTGGTTCGTGTGATGACAGAGACATGCTATTGATGGCATCTAGAGTATACCATAGAAGAGTAGTATCGAGATTTTAATTAGAGTCAGTACATATGCACAGTGAGGATATATCCTTCCTACCCCGGAGCTACCGGTCCCCTTCACTGGTCTTACGGGCTCGGAGTTACTATGAAGATGTCCGTCTAGGACGCCGCTTACTCCATGATATCTATCATTCGATCCGGGCACACGTCGCTTCAAAACACCGAGTTCTATTATCTGCCAGCAGCACTTACTGGTCAGGAGGGTTATTACACTAGTCTTTACACTGACTCTACTCATGAGGAGCTGCGCGTTCGGACCACCATAGAGATGCTGGAGGAAAGGGACCGTGAGGTCCGTGCCCTTCGGATGGAGCTGTACAACACTCGAGCAGACCACTGGGCCACTCTGACACAGCTTTCACCTGCCGTGCAGACTGGTTATCTTGATATGTGGGATTTGTACCCCATACGCACTCGTCTGCCATCTCGTATGGACTATCCTAATGTTGGAGGCATCACACCTCCACGTGGGCGTCGTCTTCTACCGTTCGTGGGACCAAGGCCTCATCCATGTCCTTATGGTCCGCAGGCCCCACGCGACCGGGAGTTTCCAGATCCACATGTTCCACTTCCAGGCTACGCGGGTAATCTTTATGAAGATTACTACGGAGACGGAGACGACTGAGCTAGATCATGGCAGTAGTAGTATTGTAATAGTTGTATCTCCACAGTCCTGCGCGTCTTGTGGAATATGACTCAGTGTGTACCGAGTTCCAGAGGCGTAGATAAATAATGTATAGGATCTTGGAATGCCTCTGATGAGATGTATCGTCCTTCACCCCAGTTGTACTTTAGACTGCGCTTGTACTAAACTATGTATGGTGTGTATGACCGATGGTATATATATGGCAGTTTCTATATTACCATGGCATACAAATGAACATCTCTGCATTCCGTGTCATCCATTACATTCTGCACTCCTATGCTAGAGTTTTTCCATCCTTGTCTACACCGTTGTTTTGTTTTCCTAGGATGGTCAACACCCGAATCACCCCTGCTGTCCAGGAGCAGGGTGAAGCCAGTGGGGCTAGGGATGGGAATCTGCCCCATCCACCTTCCTTGGCCGAAGTCATGTTGGAGGCAGAAAGGAATAAACGTGAGACCAACCGACTGCTGGAACACATTGAGTAGAACACTCCACATCACCAAGGAATGACTTGATGTCTATCAATGACTTTATCAAGTTGTACCCACCAACCTTCCATCATTCCGTTGAGCCCCTCAATGCGGACGACTGGCTTCGCAGTATCACCCATAAGCTATGTTCTGCCAATGTAGCCGAAGCTGATAAGGTCACTTACGCTGCATATCATCATGTGGGCCCCGCTAGCCTTTGGTGGGAAAACTATGAGGCTATGCACCCAGCTGGCCAGATTACCACTTGGGCAGACTTCAGCAAGGCTTTTCGTGAGCACCATATTCCGAAAGGTCTTATGGATCGTAAGAGGGAGGAGTTTTGCAACTTCACCCAAGGCAGACTGGTCGTGGATGCATATAATATTGAGTTTGGAAACCTGACATGCTATGCTCTTGAGGAAGTGTCCACCGACACCAAGAAGCAGGTGAGGTTCCGAAAGGCACTTAGCCCCGAGCTTCGTCGTGACCTCCGTCTGCACGAGTGCTCCTCCTTCCAGAAGCCAATGAACAAGGCCATCAGTGCTGGGACTGGCCAGACTGACTATGAAGCTACATGCAAGCACTCTCGTGATTTTGGTTCTTCATCCAGTGCTGGCTCTCAGAAGCGCCGTGTGTGGGTTCCAAGCACAGCTCTGCCACCCAGATTCACTCCGAGGCCATCCTATGAGGCGCCTCGCCCAACCCAGTAGAATGCACCACCTAAGGCTTATGGTGGACCAGCCACTAATGCTGCTCCGCGCACCAACACTCTGACATGCTTCAAGTGTAGAGAGCCAGGTCACTACATTCGAGAGTGTCCCCAGAACAACAACCCCAACCAGTCCGAGAAGTCCGTTGGCTGTGGTAAGCCAGCGGGCAAGGTGTACTACGCAAAGCCAGCCACCACTACACGTGGCCATGTCAACTATGTCTCAGCTGAGGAGGCTCATGATGATCCCAACGTCGTCCTTGGTAAGCTCCTTGTTAACTACCATCCAACATCTGTTCTTTTCGATACTGGAGCATCTCATTCATTCATATCCGAGAGCTATGCTCGATTGCACAACATGACATTCTGTGACATGCCCACCACCATGGAAATTCAAACTCCTGGCTCTAGATGGCAAACTTCTAGGGTAAGCCATGGGAATGAAATTCTTGTCGATAGACTGGTTTTACTTGCTTCTTTGATAGCTCTCAAATCCTCGGACATAAATATCATCTTAGGTATGGACCGAATGATAGCCCATCATGCTAAGATTGATTGTTAATCTAGAACTGTTCAACTTACACATCTATCGGGCAAGACAGTCAATGTCTTAACACGAGTGTCTGAGTGTCAGCTCTACTCCCTCAATGCCAGTGCTCTTCCATACCTTGAAGATATACCAGTAGTCTGTGACTTTCCGGATGTCTTTCCAGAAGAACTGCCAGGTGTTCCACTGATAGAGGCAAAGGTGTCCCGTCTTTCGATAAGATGGTGGATTTCGCTTTGGTGGAAGTCGACTTTGACGATCCGACTACGAACGTGCGAGGACGTCGCGCCTTAGCAATCGCTAAACCAACTCCGAGAGGTTATTGACCACGCCGGAGCACGATCAACCTGACCACGAGGGTCTGTTTCCTGCGAGCAAACGAAGAACAAGCAAGAAACTAAGATTGCAATCTGGATATTGCGAATATAAGATGAAAGCTTTATTGATCAAGGTGGGGTTCTGTGACGCCTTTGTCTGGTCGTTGAACACAAACGAAGTACGCGAAGTTGCAGCTATGGCGAACTTTTAATCTAAACAAAACCCAAGGTCTAAACGATGCCCTAAGGGCTGTATATATGGAGGAAGAGGGGGTGGATTTCGTGGCCCTTGGTGGAGGGGTCCGAAATCAACCCTATCTCTTGTTTCCCCACACATACGGACTCTAAAAATAGCCTATACTTATGTATTTCGAAATTACATGGGCCTGGCCCAATAATAAGGTGCGCAGCACCTAAAATAGCCTCGGGACGAAATTTATGAAGTGGCATCTTGTATATTTCGTCCAAGGCTTCATGCACACATTATGGTGGCTTCAAAGTCCTGAAATCATCACTTGTAACTCCGTTCTTGTTCCCCTTGCGCATGCCATCATGTCCATGCTTGTTCTCGCTCCAATGTTCATCCTTCTCCAAGCTAGACCCTTCATTTGTAAGCAAAACAAATGTATCCAATTTAGGCAGCATCATATTCTCATGAACATTAGAATCATTACCAAGAAACGAAAGTACCTGGTAATTTAGTTGGCGTGCACGAGCTCTAGTAATTGGTCCAGTATGTATAGCAGCAGGGGCTGTGGGTGTAACAATTGTATTGATGTCCTCATCATCCTCCCCTTCTTGAAATGAAGTCGTCCTCGACGGAAGTTCATCTTCCTCACCCAAATAAGGCTTCAAATCTACAATGTTAAAAGTGGGACTAACCCCAAAATCTGCAGGCAGCTCAAGTTTATATGCATTATCATTTATTTTCTCTAACACCTTAAAGGGACCATCAGCACGTGGCATTAACTTTGATTTGCGCAAATCCGGAAATCTATCCTTACGCAAATGTAACCAAACAAGATCTCCAGGTGCAAACACAACATGTTTTCTACCCTTATCTCCAGCAAGTTTATATTTAGCATTCATACGCTCAATGTTTTCCTTAGTTAACTCATGCATTTTTAAAATCAATTCAGCACGTTGTTTAGCATCAAAATTAACCTTCTCCGAAGATGGAAGAGGCAACAAATCAATAGGTGCACGAGGTAGGAAACCATACACAACTTCAAAAGGGCACATCTTAGTAGTAGAATGCAATGAACGATTATAAGCAAATTCAATATGAGGCAAGCATTCCTCCCACATTTTCTTATTATTCTTCAAAACAACCCTAAGCATAGTAGACAACGTTCTATTGACTACTTCAGTTTGTCCATCAGTTTGGGGGTGACAAGTAGTACTAAAAAGCAGTTTAGTCCCCAACTTAGCCCATAAACATCTCCAAAAGTGGCTAAGAAATTTAGTATCACGATCTGAAACAATAGTATTTGGTACACCATGCAAGCGAATAATTTCACGAAAGAACAAATCAGCAACATTAACAGCATCATCGCTTTTATGACATGGTATAAAGTGTGCCATTTTCGAGAATCTATCCACGACAACAAATATGCTATCCCTCCCCTTCTTTGTTCGAGGTAAACCTAAAACAAAGTCCATGGATATATCCTCCCAAGGAACACTAGGTACAGGCAAAGGCATATATAAACCATGAGGATTGAGTCGTGACTTAGCTTTTTGACATGTAGTGCAGCGAGCAATAAAACGCTCAACATCCCGTCTCATCTTTGGCCAAAAGAAATGTGTAGCAAGTACGTCCTCCGTCTTCTTCACGCCAAAGTGTCCCATTAATCCTCCTCCATGCGCCTCCTGCAACAACAAAAGACGAATGGAGCTAGCTGGAATGCATAGCTTGTTAGCACGAAACACAAATCCATCGTTAACAACAAACTTGTTCCACATTCTTCCTTCTTTACAATTCTGCATTACATCTTTAAAATCAGCATCATGCACATGTTGATCTTTGATGGTCTCCAAACCAAATATTTTGAAGTCAAGTTGTGAAAGCATAGTATAGCGACGAGAGAATGCATCAGCAATAACATTTTCTTTTCCCTTCTTGTGTTTAATGACATAAGGGAAAGTCTCAATGAATTCCACCCATTTAGCATGTCTACGATTCAGTTTAGCTTGACTTTTAATATGTTTCAAAGATTCATGATCAGAATGTATAACAAATTCTTTGGGCCATAAATAATGTTGCCATGTTTCTAAAGTCCGAACAAGAGCATATAATTCTTTATCATAAGTAGAATAATTCAGACTAGGCCCACTCAATTTTTCAGAAAAGTAAGCAACAGGTTTGCCATCTTGTAATAACACACCTCCTAATCCAATTCCACTAGCATCACATTCAAGCTCAAAAGTCTTATTAAAATCAGGAAGTTGGAGTAAAGGAGCATGTGTCAACTTATCTTTCAATACCGTGAAGGCTTCTTCCTGTGCGGTACCCCAAAGAAAAGGCACATCTTTCTTTGTAAGCTCATTGAGAGGTGCAGCAATGGTGCTGAAATCTCTCACAAAACGCCTATAGAATCCAGCGAGGCCAAGAAAACTCCTCACTTGTGTGACCGTTTTGGGCTGCGGCCAACTCTCAATAGCTTCAATCTTGGCTTTATCAACTTCAATTCCCTGTGGAGTAACAACATAGCCAAGAAAAGATACTCGGTCGGTGCAAAAGGTGCACTTCCCAAGGTTACCAAACAAACGTTGATGAGGACATCAATACAATTGTTACACCCACAGCCCCTGCTGCTATACATACTGGACCAATTACTAGAGCTCCTGCACGCCAACTAAATTACCAGGTACTTTCGTTTCTTGGTAATGATTCTAATGTTCATGAGAATATGATGCTGCCTAAATTGGATACATTTGTTTTGCTTACAAATGAAGGGCCTAGCTTGGAGAAGGATGAACATTGGAGCAAGAACAAGCATGGAGATGATGGCATGCGCAAGGGGAACAAGAACGGAGTTACAAGTGATGATTTCAGGACTTTGAAGCCACCATAATGGGTGCATGAAGCCTTGGACGAAATATACAAGATGCCACTTCATAAATTTCGTCCCGAGGCTATTTTAGGTGCTGCGTCACCTTATTATTGGTCCAGGCCCATGTAATTTCGAAATACATAAGTATAGGCTATTTTTAGAGTCCGTATGTGTGGGGAAACAAGAGATAGGGTTGATTTCGGACTCCTCCACCAAGGGCCACGAAATTCCCCCCTCTTCCTCCATATATACAGCCCTTAGGGCATCGTTTAGACTTTGGGTTTTGTTTAGATTAAAAGTTCGCCATAGCTGCAACTTCGCGTACTTCGTTTGTGTTCAACGACCAGACAAAGGCGTCACAGAACCCCACCTTGATCAATAAAGCTTTCATCTTATATTCGCAATATCCAGATTGCAATCTTAGTTTCTTGCTTGTTCTTCGTTTGCTCGCAGGAAACAGACCCTCGTGGTCAGGTTGATCGTGCTCCGGCGTGGTCAATAACCTCTCGGAGTTGGTTTAGCGATTGCTAAGGCGCGACGTCCTCGCACGTTCGTAGTCGGATCGTCAAAGTCGACTTCCACCAAAGCGATATCCATCATCTCATCGAAAGATCGGGACCCTCGCCTCTATCACCTGCACAGCGTTCTTCTTCTTCCATGGCATCAACAGGGCACACAAGTGATATTATTTGCCGTCGTTGTAAGGGAGGAGGTCATTATGCGAGAGAATGCAAATCTCCGCGTGTGATGATTGCTACCGCGGATGGTGGATATGAGTCCGCTAGTGACTATGATGAGGAGACTTTGGCTCTTATTACACGTGAAGAACATGGTGGAGATGATTCTGATCATGAGACGCAATACATGGCTCCTGAAGACGCTGACAGGTATGAATGTTTAGTTGCTCAACGTGTTTTGAGTGTGCAGGTCACACAAGCTGAGCAAAATCAGAGGCACAATTTGTTCCATACCAAGGGAGTTGTGAAGGAACGTTCTGTGCGCGTCATCATAGACGGAGGGAGCTGCAACAACTTGGCTAGCATGGAGATGGTGGAGAAGCTTTCTCTCACCACAAGACCACATCCACATCCTTACTACATCCAATGGTTCAATAACAGCGGCAAGGTTAAGGTAACACGTACTGTTCGTGTGCATTTTAGTATCTCTACATATGCTGATTATGTTGATTGTGATGTGGTACCTATGCAAGCATGTTCCTTATTACTTGGTAGACCATGGCAATTTGATAAAAATTCTGTACATCATGGTAGAAACAATCACTATACTCTTGTTCATAAGGATAAAAATATTACTTTGCTTCCTATGACTCCTGATTCCATTTTGAAAGATGATATTAATAGAGCTAATAAAGCACAACAGGAGAAGAATAAGAGTGAAAATCAGATTGTGGCAAAAGAATTTGAGCAACAAATGAAGCCTAATAATAAGCCATGTAGTGTTGCTTCTGAAATTAAATTGAAAAGTGCATGTTTATTTGCCACCAAATCTGATATTGATGAGCTAGATTTCAGCAAATCTGTTTGCTATGCTTTTGTGTGCAAAGAGGCATTATTTTCATTCGAGGACGTGCCTTCCTCTTTGCCTCCTGCTGTCACTAACATTTTGCAGGAGTTCGCTGACGTTTTTCCACAAGACGTGCCACCGGGATTACCGCCTATTCGAGGGATTGAGCATCAGATTGACTTAATTCCCGGTGCTTCACTGCCAAACCGTGCACCATACCGTACCAATCCAGAGGAGACGAAGGAGATTATGCGTCAAGTACAAGAGCTTCTCGACAAAGGTTATATACGCGAATCCCTTAGTCCTTGTGCTGTTCCTATTATTCTAGTGCCGAAAAAGGATGGTACATCACGTATGTGTGTTGATTGTAGAGGCATTAATAATATTACTATTCGTTATCGTCATCCTATTCCTAGGCTAGATGATATGCTTGATGAATTGAGTGGCTCTACAATATTCTCCAAAGTTGATTTGCGTAGTGGCTACCATCAAATTCGTATGAAATTGGAAGATGAATGGAAAACATCATTTAAAACTAAGTTTGGATTATATGAGTGGTTAGTCATGCCTTTTGGGTTAACTAATGCACCTAGTACTTTCATGAGATTAATGAACGAAGTTTTACGTGCTTTCATTGGACGATTTGTGGTGGTTTACTTTGATGACATATTGATTTATAGCAGATCTTTGGAGGAACATTTGGAACATTTACGTGTTGTTTTTATTGCACTACGTGATGCACATTTGTTTGGTAACCTTGGGAAGTGCACCTTTTGCACCGACCGAGTATCTTTTCTTGGCTATGTTGTTACTCCACAGGGAATTGAAGTTGATAAAGCCAAGATTGAAGCTATTGAGAGTTGGCCGCAGCCCAAAACGGTCACACAAGTGAGGAGTTTTCTTGGCCTCGCTAGATTCTATAGGCGTTTTGTGAGAGATTTCAACACCATTGCTGCACCTCTCAATGAGCTTACAAAGAAAGATGTGCCTTTTCTTTGGGGTACCGCACAGGAAGAAGCCTTCACGGTATTGAAAGATAAGTTGACACATGCTCCTTTACTCCAACTTCCTGATTTTAATAAGACTTTTGAGCTTGAATGTGATGCTAGTGGAATTGGATTAGGAGGTGTGTTATTACAAGATGGCAAACCTGTTGCATACTTTTCTGAAAAAATTGAGTGGGCCTAGTATGAATTATTCTACTTATGATAAAGAATCATATGCTCTTGTTCGGACTTTAGAAACATGGCAACATTATTTATGGCCCAAAGAATTTGTTATACATTCTGATCATGAATCTTTGAAACATATTAAAAGTCAAGCTAAACTGAATTGTAGACATGCTAAATGGGTTGAATTCATTGAGACTTTCCCTTATGTCATTAAACACAAGAAGGGAAAAGAAAATGTTATTGCTGATGCATTGTCTCGTCGCTATACTATGCTTTCACAACTTGACTTCAAAATATTTGGTTTGGAGACCATCAAAGATCAATATGTGCATGATGCTGATTTTAAAGATGTAATGCAGAATTGTAAAGAAGGAAGAATGTGGAACAAGTTTGTTGTTAACGATGGATTTGTGTTTCGTGCTAACAAGCTATGCATTCCAGCTAGCTCCGTTCGTCTTTTGTTGTTGCAGGAGGCGCATGGAGGAGGATTAATGGGACACTTTGGCGTGAAGAAGACGGAGGACGTACTTGCTACACATTTCTTTTGGCCAAAGATGAGACGGGATGTTGAGCGTTTTATTGCTCGCTGCACTACATGTCAAAAAGCTAAGTCACGACTCAATCCTCATGGTTTATATATGCCTTAGCTTTTTGAAAGTTAGTTCGCCGCAATGCTTGTCGATCCTGCACTTCACGTTCAGCTTTACAAGCAAGATGGAATAAACGAGTGATATTAGTATACTCCTTATAGTCTAGAATGGTCTGAATCTCTCTATTTAATCCACCCAGAAAACGTGCAAGCATAGCTTCATTCTCCTCAACAATACCACATCTAATCATGCCAGTTTGTAATTCCTGATAATATTCTTCTACAGAATTTTTTCCTTGTCTTAAACGCTGCAATTTTTGAAGCAATTCACGTTGATAATATGGTGGAACCCAACGCGTACGCATAGCAGTTTTCAAAGCAGCCCAAGTAGTTGGAATAGGATATAATCTACAATGTTCAGACCACCATACACATGCAAAACTAGTGAAAGCACAAACAGCAGCAGCAACTCGTCTCTCCTCAGGATATTGTAAACATGTAAATCGTTATTCAGTTTCTAACTCCCAAGTAAGATATATATCAGGAACATATCTACCCTCAAATGGTGGAATATTCAATTTCAGTTTAGGAATATGGACATCATCTCGTACCTGAGGTGGTGGTGCAGGCCTACCATTACGAATATATACCTGAGGTCGACCTGCTGGTGGTGGTACAGGTGGCTGCACGTAGTGTTGATTTTGATCAACCTCATCCTCATAATCTCCTACATAATCATCCTCCTCCGCATCAGCAGCAGGAGCCACAGAAGTATCAACAGCAGCACCAACAGTTTGGCCAAACGCAAGAGGAACACGGCTTGCTCGGCGGAGGTCTGCTTCGCGACGTGGAGGTAGTCGTTGTTGTTGTTGTTGGAGAGGTGCGTTAGGTGCAGCGGGTGGTGGTGGTGGAAGACGCGCGAGCAATTCATTAAACTTGTTATCGAGCTTTGTTTCAAACGTCTTCTCAAGGCCAGTGATCTTCTCCATGGCCTCTTCAAAATTGTTTAGCACATCTTGCACCTGTTCAGTCATCATTTGCTGAAACTTATCATGAAGCTCCTTGTTCGATAAATTCTCCCAGTCAATCTCGTCGGCTTGTGATCCTGGCATGGTTAGCAGCAATAGAAACACACAAGAATATGATCCTACAGACTACTAAGAAGTGGTGGTGGTGTATCACAAATCCGTCAAGCAAATCTCAAATTCTTACCAGTTCTTACCCAGCAGCAGGCGGTGATCGGCAACCGTTGTAGTCAAAAACTCTCAAAGCTTGGATAGAGCGATTACCAGGGAGAGTCAAACACACGACGTAGATGTATGTGGAGCTGGGAAGGCTTATAGTATGGTAGCAAAAAGGGTCAGCAATAATCAATTCAGAGATGCAAAGTTGAATAAACGCTCAACGACGGTACTGTGCTGGTCCTAGGCTAGACTGTGCTAGAGACGCGAGCCTAGAACACCAACAAAAGCACGGCGCGGCACGTAAACAAGAGAAAAGCACACTCTGAAATTTTTTTTTTCGCTCTTCTTTTTTTTTTGCGCTGCTTTTTTTTTGCGCTGCTTTTTTTTTGCGAAAAATCACTATAATGGCGAGTGTCTCAAAACTCTTCTTAGCTCAAACTGACAGGATGGGCACGAAATTTTTTCGACCAATTTTTTTTTGACTGCCCGGACCCAAAAACTGGAAACGGGTCCAAAAAAAAACTTCCTATAATGGCACCTGTCTCAAAACACTCAGAAACACCTAAAAATAGGATAGCCAAATTTTTTTTCGAAAAATGCGTTTTCGAAAAATTTTGGGCCTAAACGGAGCGTGGCTACCCAACTCTTTTTTTTTCCGAAACCTACTCCGGCAAGGAAACACGAATCGGAAACTAGATGGATCTCGAAAACAACCCTAATAATCAAGGAACTTGATAGAGGCGGGGGTGTCCCGATCTTTCGATGAGATGATAACTATCGATTTGGTGAAGATGACTTTGACGATCCGACTACAAACGTGCACGACGTTGCGCCTTAGCAATCGCTAAACCAATCTCCTGAGGTTACTGACGCTGCCGAAAGCACGGTCAGCCTGACCACGAAGGTCTATTCCTGCAAGCAATCGAAGAACGAGCAAGAATATGATAAAGCAATCTGAATATTGCAAATATATATGAGGTATTGATAATGGTGGGGATCCGGAAGCGGTCTTGGTCTGGTCGTTGGACACAAACGAAGTACACGAAGTTGCAGTGGCTAACTTTTAACTAAACAAATCCCAAGGAAAAGCTACTAGATGGATCTACTTATATAGGAGCAAGGGGTGGCGGCCAAGGAGGTGGGAGGACGTCCCAAGGCAGCCTAAAACTAAATCTAGGTCGTACAAGGCCAATGGGCCCAAGTGGAGGTGATGTAACACCTTTGGACTTGTAGTTTGACTCGGATTCTGCTGCAGCATCAGATTGTTTCGTCCACAACTCAACGCTCCGGACGAATTTGAAGGTGATTCCAATTGGGTTGGAAAGTGCACGAAATCTAGTTTCTAACAAAAAAAGAATCACCCAATTCGGAGTCCGTATGAAAAACTTGTGTGCGTTTTGAGTCAGGTGTGTCTGTGCAGTCCGAATCTGAATTCAGAACGTGAGAGACTTGGACTCTATCTTCTCTTGGGCCAAAAGTGACGTGAGAGAACTTTTTGGACAGCAAATAAACATCTCTTTCTTCCTTATCTTCATATGTGGATTGTACAAATGTCCCATACACCTGCAATTAGACAAAACACAAAAGTGTGTGAAGTATTTTTGTTCTGGATAACATAAATAGATTATTGAATAGTTTGCACTAGAAATCACCTGACAAATATGCATATATGCAATATTTTTGGTCATATCCAAGGTAGTCATGTCCTCATCATCCTCCCCTTCTTGAAAATAAAGCCGTCCTCGGCGTTGCTTAATCTGAAATGTGGCTAACAAAAGAGACAAGGTGTACATGTTGTATATGTATATGTCATCCATTTTTACTTCCCTTGATTTTTGCATATATTACACATGAATAGATGAGTAACTTGCATAGTTCATAAAATCTAAAGCCAAAAAATTAGCACAAGAAGTAGAAGGCATGAAAATATTGCAACTCAGTTTGCACATATAAGTGAAGCTCTTATTCATTTCAAAAGATTGACAATGTTCATCATTAAACCATCCCAACATTGGTGAATAAACCTTACTTGCATCAAATTTACATGCTACAACATGCTTAAATAAGCAAACATGCAATAAGTCATTCAACACAGAATCATCACCAAGATTAGAGGTCATATCAAAATGATTAAACATTGGTTCTTTTGCATCAATAGTTAATTCAATGGGTGCACTCAAAATTGTTGGTATTTCAGTTGTTTGATCACATGGCAAAGTCAAATTATCAACGTAGTCATCTAAAATAGGTGGTGTGATCAAAGTAGTGGGTAGCTCATCAGATGGTGCATTCAAATTGACAAGGCATTCATCATTCTCATGTAGAGATGGAAGATCAGTACCTTTGTCATTACCTCTTATGATCAACTCAGATGATGTAGCCACTCTCGGGGGCGATGTGTCACATGGTGGAGGTGATGTAGTCCTGACAACAACGGATGTGGTTGTCATAGTATGCCTAGTAGTTGAAGGAACAATCATATCAACTCTTGGAATGTGTACCGTGCGCTTGTTCTCCTCGTGGCCAACACGTCGTTTTATTTCCTGTTCAGCTTTGCAAGCAAGATGAAACAAATGGTCCATAGGATAACACTCTTCATGAATTAGTATCTCTTGAATATCACGGTTTAATCCTCCCCAAAATCTATCCATAAAATCATCTTCACTTTCTTCTAAAGAGGAATGCAACAAGGTAGTTTGTAAATCATCATAATATTTTGTTACAGTTTCACTACCTTGTTTTAAGTGTTGCAACTTCTTAATCATGTCACGAGTATAATAAGCAGGGACGAAAGTATGTCGCATGGCAAGTTTCAAATCATCCCAAGTAGTAGGTATATAATCAGGGTGTAACCGACAATATTCACTCCACCAAACCAAAGCATAACCAGTGAAAGAACCAATCGCAACCTTAACCTTTTTATGTTCATCGAAATTATGGGAAGCAAATATATTTTTTATGTCGAACTCCCATTCAATATATAAAGCAGGTTTAAAACGACCATTAAATGGTGGTATAGATACATTAACCTGATCATGTGCATTTGGATGTTTGTGCACCTCTCGTGACGGTTGTGGTATTTGCAAAGGTGGTGGCACGTCTCCCGCGATCGACAAAGCCCATGAATTGACTCTGGATCCTGTCATGATTAGTAGAACAAGAAACAAAACCCAAAAATAATGTTCCTATAACTACTAGGATGTGGTGGTAAAACGCTCACAGTAAAGCAAATATCAATGTCTTACAAGTTCTTACCATGCAGCAGGCGGTGATCGGCAACCAGCGGTGTCAAGTAACTCCGAATATTGCGTAAAGCGATTGCCAGGGGAGCGTACGTATACACGGTGTAGAAATATGTGGAGCCGGGTTGGCTATATATGGTAGCAAAAGATTAGCAATAATCAATTCAAAGATGCAATGTTGAATAAACGCTCAACGACGGTACTGTGCTGGTCCTAGGCTAGACCGCACTAGAGACGCGAGCCTAGAACACTAATGAGGTCACGGCGTAGCACAACTAGCATCAATGAAGGATACTAAGTAGCTCTTGACAGCAAGATATAAGTGAAGATCACAACGGCAGTGAAGATAATGATGAAAAACAACTGCCAAGCAGGATATACAACAACTCTCTCTCCAACTTTCCTCTTGAAAAGTTTGAGACAATTTTCTGATAAATTCTTTCAAAGAATGCTACTAACTCAAGCTTTCCAATGCAAAAAGAATCACTCAATTCCGAGTTGATATGAGGAGTCAAAGAATTCTAAAACTGGCCTGAAAAATTGGAACAAGTTGTGTTCACGAACTTCGGAGGGCAAAAAGACCTATTTAGAAGCCGATTTTGAGGTGTCAAATATTGAACTAGCTTCTGCAACTATTTAGATGCGGCTCGTCGCTATCTTCAATTTGAGTACTCACGGAGCCAAAACTGACTTCGTATGAGGAAGATACACCTGTTTTACTGAACAGTGCGCAAAACAGATTCCAATCCGAATTCAGGTACGAGATTGATTCTAGATAGATCCAATTTTTTTTTCTCTTCTCTTTTTTTTCTCACACTTTTTTTTCTTTTCCTTTCTTTTTTTTCTCTGACTTTTTCTCTCTCTCTTTTTTTTCTCCCTCTTTCCAAGACAAACTAGATAAGATGCAGATTGGATCAGGCGAAGATGTGAATGACCTCAACTATGATTATGACAATAAACAGTGCGTAGCACGTGGTGGAAATTAATAGATGGGATGGTGGACGGCGGAAGGGATAATGATGCAGCGGCGGCGTGACTAATGTGAACAGAACTCGAAACTCTAAAGGAACTAGACACTAAGACCAGCAACTGACACGACGATGCAACCGATAATTCAACTATGCAAGCAATGAATAGAAAATTGCAAAGACTCAGACTGGCTTGGATAAAGGATGAACAGATCTAACTTTTTTTTGTGGCTTTTTCATGGACTATAGGTATGAATGACATATGCGATCTAAACTATGAAAAACTGTAAAATCTCACCGAGCAACCTGAAAACTGATACCACTTGATAGAGGCGGGGGTGTCCCGATCTTTCGATGAGATGATAACTATCGATTTGGTGAAGATGACTTTGACGATCCGACTACAAAAGACTAGACTCGAAACTCTAAAAGACTAGACTCTAAGACCAGCAACTAGACACGACGATGCAACCGCAAATTCAACAAAGCAAAACCCTAAAAAGATTATGCAAAGGCTCAGATTGGTTCGGATATGATGAACTAACCCTAATTTTTTTTGTGGCTTTTTCTTGGACTGTAGGTATGAAGAACAGACTCGATCTAAACTACGAAAAACTGTAAAATCTCACCGAGCAACCTGGAAATCTGATACCACTTGATAGAGGCAAAGGTGTCCCGTCTTTCGATGAGATGGTGGATTTCGCTTTGGTGGAAGTCGACTTTGACGATCCGACTACGAACGTGCGAGGACGTCGCGCCTTAGCAATCGCTAAACCAACTCCGAGAGGTTATTGACCACGCCGGAGCACGATCAACCTGACCACGAGGGTCTGTTTCCTGCGAGCAAACGAAGAACAAGCAAGAAACTAAGATTGCAATCTGGATATTGCGAATATAAGATGAAAGCTTTATTGATCAAGGTGGGGTTCTGTGACGCCTTTATCTGGTCGTTGAACACAAACGAAGTACGCGAAGTTGCAGCTATGGCGAACTTTTAATCTAAACAAAACCCAAGGTCTAAACGATGCCCTAAGGGCTGTATATATGGAGGAAGAGGGGGTGGATTTCGTGGCCCTTGGTGGAGGGGTCCGAAATCAACCCTATCTCTTGTTTCCCCACACATACGGACTCTAAAAATAGCCTATACTTATGTATTTCGAAATTACATGGGCCTGGCCCAATAATAAGGTGACGCAGCACCTAAAATAGCCTCGGGACGAAATTTATGAAGTGGCATCTTGTATATTTCGTCCAAGGCTTCATGCACACATTATGGTGGCTTCAAAGTCCTGAAATCATCACTTGTAACTCCGTTCTTGTTCCCCTTGCGCATGCCATCATGTCCATGCTTGTTCTCGCTCCAATGTTCATCCTTCTCCAAGCTAGACCCTTCATTTGTAAGCAAAACAAATGTATCCAATTTAGGCAGCATCATATTCTCATGAACATTAGAATCATTACCAAGAAACGAAAGTACCTGGTAATTTAGTTGGCGTGCACGAGCTCTAGTAATTGGTCCAGTATGTATAGCAGCAGGGGCTGTGGGTGTAACAATTGTATTGATGTCCTCATCATCCACCTGATAGAGATGTGGAGTTCGTGATAGATCTTGTTCTAGGAACTGTCCCAATCTCTAGAAGACCCTATAAGATGGCACCCTTAGAACTAGTTGAGCTTAAGAAACAACTCGATGAGTCCTTGAAAAAGGGTTTCATCCGTCCTAGTTCTTCTCCTTGGGCTTGTCCCGTCCTCTTCGTCAAGAAGAAGGATGGAACGGATCGGATGGTTGTAGATTATTGACCTATCAACTTGGTCACGATAAAGAACAAGTATCCGCTCCCCGGGATCAATGACCTATATGATCAGCTCGCTGGATCCTCGATCTTCTCCAAAATGGATTTGAGGTTGGGCTACCGTCAAACCAAAATCAAGAACGGGAACATTCCCAAAATGACCTTTGTTACTCATTATGGCCAATACGAGTACACCATCATGTCCTTCGGTTTAACCAATGCCCCAGCCACATTCTATCGGTTAAGAAATTCGATCTTCATGGAGTACATGGATAAATTCGTCGTGGTTTACCTCGATGATATGCTCATCTACTCTAATAATGAGGAAGAACATGCCGAGCATCTAAGGCTAGTGTTGACAAAACTTCGAGAGCACCATCTTTATGCCAAATTCTTTAAGTGTGAATTCTGGTTGCCAGAAGTGACCTACCTAGGCCATGTAATCTCTGGTAAGGGTATTGCTGTCAATCCCGGGCAAGTTCAGGCTGTTCTTAATTGGACTCCACCTGAAAGGGTCAAGCAAGTTTGGAGTTTACTTGGCTTAGCGAGCTACTGCCGCCGCTTCGTCGAGAACTTCTCCAAGGTTGCTAAACCTCTAACTGAACTCCTCAAGAAAGATAAAAAGTTTGAGTGGACCCCATAGTGCGAGTACAGTTTTCAGGAACTGAAAAGACGCCCGATGTCTGCTCCCATACTGGTACCACCAGATTTCTCCAAGGACTTTGTTATCTATTCTGAGGCCTCGTGATAAGGACTAGGTTGCATACTCATGCAAGATCGTCATGTGATTGCCTATGCTTCACGACAGTTGCATCCACATGAGGAAAGCTATCCCACACATGATCTGGAGCTTGCAGCTGTAGTCCATGCACTCAAAACATGGTGACATTACCTTCTCGGTAATCATTGCGAGATCTTCACCGATCACCAAAGTCTGAAATATATCTTCACCCAACTGGATTTGAATCTCAGGCAAAGACGTTGGGTCAAGTTGATCTTAGATTACAACTTAGGAGTAACTTACACCCTGGGGAAAGCCAATGTTATGGCTGATGCACTAAGTCGTAAATCTTATTGTAACAACCTGATGTTACAACAAGGTCAACCACTTCTCCTTGAGGAATTTCGGAAGCTTAACCTACACATTGTTCCTCAAGGATTCCTATCTACCTTGGTGGCGAAATCTACCCTTACGGATCAGATCATAGCTGCCCAGAAGCGTGATAAAGGTATATTCCGCATCCAAGAGAACATTGCTAGCGAAGCCGCTAAATGTTTCTCTATGGATAACCGAGGTGTTGTTTTCTTTGAGAACCGTCTACTGGTTCCCAAGAACCAACATCTACGGCATCTGATCCTTAAGGAGGCTCATGAATCTCCTCTCACAATTCATCCTGGTAGTACCAAAATGTATCAGGACCTACGCCAGAGGTTCTGGTGGACTAGGATGAAGAGAGAAATTGCACAATACATTGCTAGTTGCGACGTCTGTTGTCGCATTAAAGCAAAGCATCAACGCCCTACTGGTACCCTTCAACCCTTAGCTATTCCTGAATGGAAATGGGATAAAATCGATATGGATTTCATCACTGGGTTTCCCAGGACCAAGAGAGGGAATAATGCTATCTTCGTTGTCATCGATCGTCTTTCCAGAGTAGCCCACTTCCTGCCTGTTCGAGAGAGTATAACCGCTAGCCAGCTAGTAGACTTGTATATCTCTCGAATAGTGTGTCTTCATAGTGTTCCATTGGAAATTAAGTCAAATCGTGGAAGTCTCTTCACCTCTCGATTTTGGGAAAGTTTCCAAAATGCAATGGGGACTCGTCTCTCCTTCAGCACCGCCTTCCACCCTCAATCAAGTGGTCAAGTAGAACGCGTCAACCAAATTCTGGAAGATATCCTCTGAGCTTCTGCTATCTCATTCGGAATGGATTGGGAGAAATGCCTTCCATTTGACGAATTTGCTTATAACAATACCTATCAATCCAGCTTGGGCAAAGCTCCTTTTGAACTTCTCTATGGACGAAGGTTTCGAACACCTCTTAACTTGTCAGAAACCGGGAAAGACAATTCTTTGGCCCAGAGATGATCCAGGAAGCAGAAGAACAAGTTCGCATCATTCGTGAGAAACTGAAAATAGCCCAATCTCATTAGAAGAGCCAATATGATCACCATCATAAGGCCATGACTTACGAAGTCGGCGAGAAGGATTACCTTCGGGTTACTCCTCTGAAGGGAACCCATCGATTCGGTATCAAAGGCAAATTGGCTCCTCGCTACATTGGACCCTTTCGCATTCTTACCAAACGAGGAGAAGTTGCCTACCAATTGGAACTACCTCCGCATCTTTCCACAGTTCATGATGTCTTCCACATTTCTCAACTCAGGCGTTGCTTCTCGGATCCTATCCGTGGAGTGGATCACGAAACACTTGATCTCCAAGATAATCTCACATATCAGGAATATCCCGTTCGTATCCTTGATCAAGCTGAGCATACCACTCGACGCCACAACAGTAAGTTTCTCAAGGTTCAATGGTCACACCATTTTTAGAAAGAAGCTACTTGGGAAAGGAAGGATCGTCTTCGACTTGAGTACCCCACTTTCTTCCTGATGGACCCTGAATCTCGGGACGAGATTTTTCTGAGTAGGGGTGAGTTGTCACAACCCTAGTCAGTGCTTGCATTAGGGTGATGTATCATGTTTAATTTTTCCTGAAACTTGAAATGGGGATGGCATAAACCCCTTGCACCACTTAACTCAACTAGGGTTTACTATAATAATTTCCAAAGAACCTGAAATGCCCTTAAAAAATGTTCATCATTTTTGTCTTGGTCTAGAACCTCTGCCAAAAATGGTTCACATTTTTCTAGGACATCTTGGGTCACTGAATTAAATCATAAGTAATTTGAATTTGGGCATTTAAATGCTATAAATAATTCTAAATGCCCAAATAATCTTGAATTTAAATGAGGGCTGTTGGAAATAATCCAAATAGCACCGACAAATATTTTCAGGATTTTTGAGAGTGCTCTGGCATTTTAAATAAAGCCAACACATCTACATAAAATAGAAAACTGAAACAAATAAAATAAGAGAGAGAAAAGGCCAGAGGCCACTTACCTGCACTCGGCCGGCCCACCTAGGCTGTGCCAGTCATCACCCATATCAGCAAGTAGGTAGAGGAGGGGGCGGTGCATGCGCGCCAGGCTCGCCACGCAGCACCCTGCTCGTCTGCGTCGTCTGGACAGCGCGGCGACGCCTTGAAACACCTCCTCGGTGCCGCCCCGACCTCACCGACACCCCACTTTCCCCCTGCAACTGTTTTGGAAGTATCTGTGAGTCACGGGGAGTCAGCAATCTCACACCCTCGCGATCAAGACTATTTAAAAAAGCTTATGGGTAGGAAAAGGTAGTGAGGTGGAGCTGCAGCAAGCAGTAGCATATATGGTGGCTAACTTACGCAAATGAGAGCGAGAAGAGAAGCAAAACACAGTCGTGAACTAGAAGTGATCAAGAAGTGATCCTGAATCTACTTATGTTCAAGCATAACACAAGAACCGTGTTCACTTCCCGGACTCCGCCGGAAAGAGACTATCACGACTACACACGCGGTTGATGCATTTTAATTAAGTTAAGTGTCAAGTTTTCTACAACCAGATATTAACAAATTCCCATCTGCCCATAACCCCGGGAACGGCTTTCGGAAGTTCAAAACCCTGCAGGGGTGTCCCAACTTAGCCCATCACAAGCTCTCATGGTCAACAAAGGATATTCCTTCTCCTAGGAAGACCCGATCAGACTCAGAATCCCAGTTACAAGACATTTCAACAATGGTAAAACAAGACTAGCAAAGCCACCCGAATGTGCCGACAAATCCCGATAGGAGCTGCACATATCTCGTTCTCAGGGCACACCGGATGTAGCGACCAGACCTCAAATAGTCTGATCTCTGTGCTCCGGTGTCATCCCTGGATCAGTAATGCTGACACCACACAGTACTCAGAGGATTTATAGCAGAGTAGCAATCACACACTTATTACATTGAGTGTCTCAAAAGAGAACTTATTACAATAAATATGGCTTAAGGCCATCTAATAACGATAACAGCGGAAGGCTTGGAAGATAAGTGAGTCCTTCAACTCCAACGGCATCACTAAGTATAGAACCACGACCTAAAAACTCCTTAATCATCGTCTGAAAAGTCTGCAACATTAACGTTGCAGCCCGAAAACGGGTCAGCACATGGAATATGCTGGCAAGGTAACACATAGAGAGTAATGGAATGCAACAGCTATACTATATGCATATTTGGCTGGTGGAAAGCTCTATAGTTACAGTTTTTGCGTAAAGCCAATTTTTCCCTACTTTAAAGGAATAATTTTATTTAACTATCATGGTGGTTGTTGAACATTGAGAATGGTTGACAGCATTCTCAATCCCAATTAAGTAACATCATTAAAACCCAACAATATTAATTAAAGTAACATGATGAGATTCACATGATAATCCAAGTACTAGGTACTCAAGATGTCCATAACCGGGGACACGGCTAACCATGATTAGTTTATTACACTCTGCAGAGGTTTGCGCACTTTTCCCCACAAGACTTGATCGCCTCCGTTTGTTTTCTCGCACTACATGGTGTTTGAGAAGATGGATGACCGAGACATAGTCTTTCAGAAGCGCTAGCACCTTACGATCGGGTAGACCGTACCACCTACATCCCCTACATCTTCTAGTCTACCACTGTAAGAGTTCGCACGACTTAGTCAACTATGCTAGAGCCCATAATAGCTTGTGGCTGCACACGGAAGTTTCTAGTATGAATAGTCTCATGATCCCTTTGAGCCTGGGTGGCGGTCCAAAAGAAAAGAGGCAAGTCCTGGAATACCCAGGTGCCTCAATCCACCCAGATGTGTGTTTAAGTTGCCACCTTAGATAAACCATTAATTATCAATCTCACATCTGTCATGGATATCACTCACCCAATCCACGTCTACTAGCATAGCATGGCATAATAAGTAAACGTAGAAGTAACTCCCAAAGGTTTGACAATAAACAGGCAATAGGTTCTACCTCATCTACTTCCCATCCCACAATTTAATTAGATCCTAATCATGCAATGTGTGAGGATTGATCTAATGCAATAAAACTGGGTAGTAGAAAAGATATGATCAAAGTGTTACTTGCCTTGCTAATGATCCGAGAAACCTAACGATTCGAAGTAACATGCGGCGCACTCCGGGTACTCTATCACAGACAAACAAACAAGCATACAATAAGAACTCATCTAATGCACGGGTAAAACTCAAATAAGAGATCTAACTAGAAGGTTCAACTTAAGAACTCCGGTTGGCAAAAAGAATCAAATCGAATGAAGCAAAGAAAATCAAACGGCGAAAGAAAACAAGTTCATTCTAGTAATCTGGATCTAAGTCAAATTTTATAATAGCAAAAACTTGTTTGAGTTGATTATTCGGATAGAGGGTTTCAAGACGAAACTCCAAGCGCTTGAATCGCCTGATTCCGATAAACGAGCGAAAAGTTATACTAAAACGAAAATCGCGATCAGAAAATAACCGCGGAAAATCCGACGAAAAAGAAAAACGATGAACGGATTAATTCGTTAATTAACCTAATCCGAAAAAAACCCGAAGAAAAACCGAAAATAAAACCGACGAAAACCAATCGTTTTTTTTTAAAACGGCACGGATTTCGAGGCGGCGGTGAACCTCGGGCGACGCGCGTCGCGGTGGCGGCGGCGGCTCCGGCGGGCGGGTGGGCTGGCAGCGGCGGTTATGGGCTGGGGGCTCGGGTGCGGCGCTATTTAAGGGTGTCCCCCGGGCGGAGTCCCGCTCGGGCACGGCCCAAGGTCGGTTTGGTTTTTTTTTTTGAATAATTACGCTCGGAAGAAAAATAAAAAGAAATACTAAATGGACTCCAAAAATCCCGAAATAAATTTTCCCGGGCTTCTAAAATCAAGCCCGACAAAGTGAACATTTATTTGGGCCCTAAATGCAATTTTAAAAAACGCGTATTTTTCCTAAATTCAAATAAAAACATCGAAAAACTCCGAAATAAATCTTATTTGATTTTACTATTAAATCCTAAATATTTATATATTTTGGGAAAGTCATTTTATTCCCTCTCTCATATTTTTGTAATAGAAATAATCGATGATAAAATAAATAAATTCAAATGATCCTATTTTCAAAATTTGAGAAAACTCAAATATGAAAATAACGAAATCCCCAACTCTCTCCGTGGGTCCTTGAGTTGCTTAGAATTTTCTAGGATCAAAACCCAAAAGCAAATAAAATATGATATGCATGATGATCTAATGTATAACATTTCAAATTGAAAATTTGGGATGTTACACCGGATGAGCCAGACGTCGGGTTGGCATAGACCCTGGTTGCCCAGGGGGCGCCGGACATCGCTCAGGTTGGACCAACACTTAGAGAAGCACTGGCCGGGGGGTTAAAATAAAGATGACCCTTGAGTCTGCAGAACCCAAGGGAAAAAGGCTTAGGTGGCAAATGGTAAAACCAAGGTTGGGCCTTGCTGGAGGAGTTTTTATTCAAAGCGAACTGTCAAGGGGTTTCCATTATAACCCAACCGTGTAAGGAACGCAAAATCAAGGAACATAACTGATGAGGACATGACTACCTTGGATATGACCAAAAATATTGCATATATGCATATTTGTCAGGTGATTTCTAGTGCAAACTATTCAATAATCTATTTATGTTATCCAGAACAAAAATACTTCACACACTTTTGTGTTTTTTCTAATTGCAGGTGTATGGGACATTTGTACAATCCACATATGAAGATAAGGAAGAAAGAGATGTTTATTTGCTGTCCAAAAAGTTCTCTCACGTCACTTTTGGCCCAAGAGAAGATAGAGTCCAAGTCTCTCACGTTCTGGATTCAGATTCGGACTGCACAGACACACCTGACTCAAAACGCACACAAGTTTTTCATACGGACTCCGAATTGGGTGATTCTTTTTTTGTTGGAAACTAGATTTCGTGCACTTTCCAACCCAATTGGAATCACCTTCAAATTCGTCCGGAGCGTTGAGTTGTGGACGAAACAATCTGATGCTGCAGCAGAATCCGAGTCAAACTACAAGTCCAAAGGTGTTACATCACCTCCACTTGGGCCCATTGGCCTTGTACGACCTAGATTTAGTTTTAGGCTGCCTTGGGACGTCCTCCCACCTCCTTGGCCTCCACCCCTTGCTCCTATATAAGTAGATTCATCTAGTAGCTTTTCCTTGGGATTTGTTTAGTTAAAAGTTAGCCATTGCAACTTCGTGTACTTCGTTTGTGTCGAACGACCAGACCAAGACCGCTTACGGATCCCCACCTTTATCAATACTTCATATATACTCGCAATATTCAGATTGCTTTTATCATATTCTTGCTTGTTCTTCGATTGCTTGCAGGAATAGACCTTCGTGGTCAGGTTGATTGTGCTCCGGCGTGGTCAATAACCTCTCGGAGTTGGTTTAGCGATTGCTAAGGCGCAACGTCGTGCACGTTTGTAGTCGGATCGTCAAAGTCGTCTCCACCAAATCGATAGTTATCATCTCATCGAAAGATTGGGACCCTCGCCTTTATCAGCCTAGCTTGGAGAAGGATGAACATTGGAGCAAGAACAAGCATGGAGATGATGCCATGCGCAAGGGGAACAAGAACGGAGTTACAAGTGATGATTTCAGGACTTTGAAGCCACCATAATGGGTGCATGAAGCCTTGGACGAAATATACGAGATGCCACTTCATAAATTTCATCCCGAGGCTATTATAGATGCTGCGTCACCTTTTTATTGGGCCAGGCCCATGTAATTTCAAAATACATAAGTATAGGCTATTTTTAGAGTCCGTATGTGTGGGGAAACAAGAGATAGGGTTGATTTCGGACCCCTCCACCAAGGGCCACGGAATTCCCCTCTCTTCCTCCATATATACAGCCCTTAGGGCACCGTTTAGATTTTGGGTTTTGTTTAGATTAAAAGTTCGCCATAGCTGCAACTTCGCGTACTTCGTTTGTGTTCAACGACCAGACAAAGGCGTCACAGAACCCCACCTTGATCAATAAAGCTTTCATCTTATATTCGCAATATCCAGATTGCAATCTTAGTTTCTTGCTTGTTCTTCGTTTGCTCGCAGGAAACAGACCCTCGTGGTCAGGTTGATCGTGCTCCGGCGTGGTCAATAACCTCTCGGAGTTGGTTTAGCGATTGCTAAGGCGCGACGTCCTCGCACGTTCGTAGTCGGATCGTCAAAGTCGACTTCCACCAAAGCGATATCCATCATCTCATCGAAAGATCGGGACCCTCGCCTCTATCAAGTGGTATCAGTTTTCAGGTTGCTCGGTGAGAATTTCCAGTTTTGCTAGATTAGATTTATTTTCTTACCTATTGTCCAAGAAAAAGCCACACAAAAAAAAGTTAGATCTGTTCATCCTTTATCCAAGCCAGTCTGAGCCTTTGCAATTTTCTATTCATTGCTTGCATAGTTAAATTATCGGTTGCATCGTCGTGTAAGTTGCTGGTCTTAGTGTCTAGTTCCTTTAGAGTTTCGAGTTCTGTTCACATTAGTCACGCCGCCACTGCATCATTATCCCTTCCGCCGTCCACCATCCCATCTATTAATTTCCACCATGTGCTACGCACTGTTCATTGTCATAATCATAGTTGAGGTCATTCACATCTTCGCCTGATCCAATCTGCATCTTATCTAGTTTGTCTTGGAAAGAGGGAGAAAAAAAAGAGAGAGAAAAAAAAGAGAAAAAAGGAAAGAAAAAAAAGAAAAAGAGAGAGAAGAAAAAGAAAAAAAAGCGTGAGAAAAAAAAGAGAAGAAAAAAAATTGGATCTATCTAAAATCAATCTCGTACCTGAATTCGGATAGGAATCTGTTTTGCGCACTGTTCAGTAAAACAGGTGTATCTTCCTCATACGAAGTCCGTTTTGGCTCCGTGAGTACTCAAATTGAAGATAGCGACGAGTCGCATCTAAATAGTTGCAGAAGCTAGTTCAATATTTGACACCTCAAAATCGGCTTCTAAATAGGTCTTTTTGCCCTCCGAAGTTCGTGAACACAGCTTGTTCCAATTTTTCAGGCCAGTTTTAGAATTCTTTGACTCCTCATATCAACTCGGAATTGAGTGATTCTTTTTGCATTGGAAAGCTTGAGTTAGTAGCATTCTTTGAAAGAATTTATCAGAAAATTGTCTCAAACTTTTCAAGAGGAAAGTTGGAGAGAGAGTTGTTGTATATCCTGCTTGGCAGTTGTTTTTATCATTATCTTCACTGCCGTTGTGATCTTCACTTATATCTTGCTGTCAAGAGCTACTTAGTATCCTTCATTGGTGCTAGTTGTGCTACGCCGTGACCTTATTATTGTTCTAGGCTCGCGTCTCTAGTCCGGTCTAGCCTAGGACCAGCACAGTACCGTCGTTGAGCGTTTATTCAACATTGCATCTTTGAATTGATTATTGCTAATCTTTTGCTACCATATATAGCCAACCCAGCTCCACATATTTCTACACCGTGTATACGTACGCTCCCCTGGCAATCGCTTTACTCAATATTCGGAGTTACTTGACACCGCTGGTTGCCGATCACCGCCTGCTGCATGGTAAGAACTTGTAAGACATTGATATTTGCTTTACTGTGAGCGTTTTACCACCACATCCTAGTAGTTATAGGAATATCATTTTTGGATTTTGTTTCTTGTTCTACTAATCATGACAAGATCCAGAGTCAATTCATGGGCTTTGTCGATCGCAGGAGACATGCCACCACCTATGCAAATACCACAACCATCACGAGAGGTGCACAAACATCCAAATGCACATGATCAGGTTAATGTATCTATACCACCATTTAATGGCCGTTTTAGACCTGCTTTATATATTGAATGGGAGTTCGACATAAAAAATATATTTGCTTCCCATAATTTCGATGAACATAAAAAGGTTAAGGTTGCGGTTGGTTCTTTCACTGGTTATGCTTTGGTTTGGTGGAGTGAATATTGTCGGTTACACCCTGATTATATACCTACTACTTGGGATGATTTGAAACTTGCCATGCGACATACTTTCGTCCCTGCTTATTATACTCGTGACATGATTAAGAAGTTGCAACACTTAAAACAAGGTAGTGAAACTGTAACAAAATATTATGATGATTTACAAACTATCTTGTTGCATTCCTCTTTAGAAGAAAGTGAAGATGATTTTATGGATAGATTTTGGGGAGGATTAAACCGTGATATTCAAGAGATACTAATTCATGAAGAGTGTTATCCTATGGACCATTTGTTTCATCTTGCTTGCAAAGCTGAACAGGAAATAAAACGACGTGTTGGCCACGAGGAGAACAAGCACACGGTGCACATTCCAAGAGTTGATATGATTGTTCCTTCAACTACTAGGCATACTATGACAACCACATCCGTTGTTGTCAGGACTACATCACCTCCACCATGTGACACATCGCCCCCGAGAGTGGCTACATCATCTGAGTTGATCATAAGAGGTAATGACAAAGGTACTGATCTTCCATCTCTACATGAGAGTGATGAATGCCTTGTCAATTTGAATGCACCATCTGATGAGCTACCCACTACTTTGATCACACCACCTATTTTAGAGGACTACGTTGATAATTTGACTTTGCCATGTGATCAAACAACTGAAATACCAACAATTTTGAGTGCACCCATTGAATTAACTATTGATGCAAAAGAACCAATGTTTAATCATTTTGATATGACCTCTAATCTTGGTGATGATTCTGTGTTGAATGACTTATTGCATGTTTGCTTATTTAAGCATGTTGTAGCATGTAAATTTGATGCAAGTAAGGTTTATTCACCAATGTTGGGATGGTTTAATGATGAACATTGTCAATCTTTTGAAATGAATAAGAGCTTCACTTATATGTGCAAACTGAGTTGCAATATTTTCATGCCTTCTACTTCTTGTGCTAATTTTTTGCCTTTAGATTTTAGGAACTATGCAAGTTAGTCATCTATTAATGTGTCATATATGCAAAAATCAAGGGAAGTAAAAATGGATGACATATACATATACAACATGTACACCTTGTCTCTTTTGTTAGCCACATTTCAGATTAAGCAACGCCGAGGACGGCTTTATTTTCAAGAAGGGGAGGATGATGAGGACATGACTACCTTGGATATGACCAAAAATATTGCATATATGCATATTTGTCAGGTGATTTCTAGTGCAAACTATTCAATAATCTATTTATGTTATCCAGAACAAAAATACTTCACACACTTTTGTGTTTTGTCTAATTGCAGGTGTATGGGACATTTGTACAATCCACATATGAAGATAAGGAAGAAAGAGATGTTTATTTGCTGTCCAAAAAGTTCTCTCACGTCACTTTTGGCCCAAGAGAAGATAGAGTCCAAGTCTCTCACGTTCTGGATTCAGATTCGGACTGCACAGACACACCTGACTCAAAACGCACACAAGTTTTTCATACGGACTCCGAATTGGGTGATTCTTTTTCTGTTGGAAACTAGATTTCGTGCACTTTCCAACCCAATTGGAATCACCTTCAAATTCGTCCGGAGCGTTGAGTTGTGGATGAAACAATCTGATGCTGCAGCAGAATCCGAGTCAAACTACAAGTCCAAAGGTGTTACATCACCTCCACTTGGGCCCATTGGCCTTGTACGACCTAGATTTAGTTTTAGGCTGCCTTGGGACGTCCTGCCACCTCCTTGGCCGCCACCCCTTGCTCCTATATAAGTAGATCCATCTAGTAGCTTTTCCTGGGGATTTGTTTAGTTAAAAGTTAGCCATTGCAACTTCGTGTACTTCGTTCGTGTCCAACGACCAGACCAAGACCGCTTCCGGATCCCCACCATTATCAATACCTCATATATATTTGCAATATTCAGATTGCTTTATCATATTCTTGCTTGTTCTTCGATTGCTTGCAGGAATAGACCTTCGTGGTCAGGCTGACCGTGCTTCCGGCATCGTCAGTAACCTCAGGAGATTGGTTTAGCGGTTGCTAAGGCGCAACGTCGTGCACGTTTGTAGTCGGATCGTCAAAGTCGTCTCCACCAAATCGATAGTTATCATCTCATCGAAAGATCAGGGACCGTTTTAAACCTGCTTTATATATTGAATGGGAGTTCGACATAAAAAATATATTTGCTTCCCATAATTTCGATGAACATAAAAAGGTTAAGGTTTGATGAGGACATGACTACCTTGGATATGACCAAAAATATTGCATATATGCATATTTGTCAGGTGATTTCTAGTGCAAACTATTCAATAATCTATTTATGTTATCCAGAACAAAAATACTTCACACACTTTTGTGTTTTGTCTAATTGCAGGTGTATGGGACATTTGTACAATCCACATATGAAGATAAGGAAGAAAGAGATGTTTATTTGCTGTCCAAAAAGTTCTCTCACGTCACTTTTGGCCCAAGAGAAGATAGAGTCCAAGTCTCTCACGTTCTGGATTCAGATTCGGACTGCACAGACACACCTGACTCAAAACGCACACAAGTTTTTCATACGGACTCCGAATTGGGTGATTCTTTTTTGTTGGAAACTAGATTTCGTGCACTTTCCAACCCAATTGGAATCACCTTCAAATTCGTCCGGAGCGTTGAGTTGTGGACGAAACAATCTGATGCTGCAGCAGAATCCGAGTCAAACTACAAGTCCAAAGGTGTTACATCACCTCCACTTGGGCCCATTGGCCTTGTACGACCTAGATTTAGTTTTAGGCTGCCTTGGGACGTCCTCCCACCTCCTTGGCCTCCACCCCTTGCTCCTATATAAGTAGATCCATCTAGTAGCTTTTCCTTGGGATTTGTTTAGTTAAAAGTTAGCCATTGCAACTTCGTGTACTTCGTTTGTGTCCAACGACCAGACCAAGACCGCTTACGGATCCCCAGCTTTATCAATACTTCATATATACTCGCAATATTCAGATTGCTTTTATCATATTCTTGCTTGTTCTTCGATTGCTTGCAGGAATAGACCTTCGTGGTCAGGTTGATTGTGCTCCGGCGTGGTCAATAACCTCTCGGAGTTGGTTTAGCGATTGCTAAGGCGCAACGTCGTGCACGTTTGTAGTCGGATCGTCAAAGTCGTCTCCACCAAATCGATAGTTATCATCTCATCGAAAGATCGGGACCCTCGCCTTTATCAGCCTAGCTTGGAGAAGGATGAACATTGGAGCAAGAACAAGCATGGAGATGATGCCATGCGCAAGGGGAACAAGAACGGAGTTACAAGTGATTATTTTAGGACTTTGAAGCCACCATAATGGGTGCATGAAGCCTTGGACGAAATATACGAGATGCCACTTCATAAATTTCATCCCGAGGCTATTATAGATGCTGCGTCACCTTTTTATTGGGCCAGGCCCATGTAATTTCAAAATACATAAGTATAGGCTATTTTTAGAGTCCGTATGTGTGGGGAAACAAGAGATAGGGTTGATTTCGGACCCCTCCACCAAGGGCCACGGAATTCCCCTCTCTTCCTCCATATATACAGCCCTTAGGGCACCGTTTAGATTTTGGGTTTTGTTTAGATTAAAAGTTCGCCATAGCTGCAACTTCGCGTACTTCGTTTGTGTTCAACGACCAGACAAAGGCGTCACAGAACCCCACCTTGATCAATAAAGCTTTCATCTTATATTCGCAATATCCAGATTGCAATCTTAGTTTCTTGCTTGTTCTTCGTTTGCTCGCAGGAAACAGACCCTCGTGGTCAGGTTGATCGTGCTCCGGCGTGGTCAATAACCTCTCGGAGTTGGTTTAGCGATTGCTAAGGCGCGACGTCCTCGCACGTTCGTAGTCGGATCGTCAAAGTCGACTTCCACCAAAGCGATATCCATCATCTCATCGAAAGATCGGGACCCTCGCCTCTATCAATAACACCGGTATGACGGAAACTAGGGCGGCAAGAGTGGAACAAAACACCAGGCATAAGGCCAAGCCTTCCACCCTTTACGAAGTATATAGGTGCATTAAAGTAAACATGATATAATAATGATATCCCAACAATATCCATGTTCCAACGTGGAACAAAACTCCATCTTCACCTGCAACTAACAACGCTATAAGAGGGGCTGAGCAAAGCGGTAACATACCAAACAATGGTGTGCTAGGACAAGGTGGGTTAGAGGCTGGACATGGCAATATGGGAGGCATGATATAGCAAGTGGTAGGTATCGCAGCATAGTAATAGAGCGAGCAACTAGCAAGCAAAGATAGAAGTGATTTCGAGGGTATGGTCATCTTGCCTGCAAAGTTCTCCGAGTTGATGAAAGCTTGATCCTCATAAGCGTACTCAATGGGTTCCTTAATCACGTATTCATCTCCCGGCTCTACCCAAAGCAAGAACACAAGCAAAGGACCAACAATCAATCATGATGCAATGCGCAAGCAACATGATGCAAAACGTGGAATGACATGCGAGATGTGGTATGCAATGCTTATGCGAGCTCCGGAAGGAAAAGATTGAACCAGGCCTCGACTTGGCAAACCAAGTGCGCCGCTAGAAAGATGAGATGATTTTGGTCGAAATCGATATAAAGATCACCGGAATCGGATGCATGGATTGCAAATGGCAAGCAAAACAAGAATGGCACAAGTCTGTGATTAACAGCACAATGCCATCTAGAATGCAACAACAAACTAAGCTACTACACCCCAACATAGCAACAAAGCACATGGCAGTGATCTACTCAAGATGCTTGACAAAAGATGAACACTAAGATACGGCTAAATCACACAAGAGCAGGTTCAAACAAGCATGGCAAAAGTGCAAAAGATATAAGCATCACAGACTTGGTGAAAATATCAACATGCCAGGAATTAACATCAGGAAGACATGTTGAGAGCTAGCAAAGAACATTCTACAGGAACTTATCATAGCAACCAAAGGCATGGCATTAATCTACTCAAAGCATAGAACAAAAGTCCCTTACTGACCATGAGCCAAAAAGGATAAGATGGCACCCATGTAAACATAGCAAGTTTCGTTAACAGATTCAGACTTAGCAGAAAACTGGGCATGGCATAAACAGAATTATGAAGGCCTCTTTGCGAGCTCGATTCACTCACCACAAAGCCTTGAATGACAAACTAAGCATACTACCAGCAAGAAGACATGATCATGAAGCTAACCAAAGCAAGAACAAGATCATAGCATGCTTGGATCAAGTACAACATCCATGACAAAATTGATTAACATGTAAACAATCTGCTAGGAACATTTTATAGCAAAAGTAGAGCAATATTAAGTCATGCTAGGGCACTCCATAATGGCAAACAGGTGCATGGATGGATAGAGCATGACCATATGTCCAAATCATCCTTAATGAACATACTCAAAAGAAGCATGGATCTCTCTGTAGCAACAAGAACACATGGCATAAAAATAACAGCAGAGCAATGACTTAGTGAAATTCTAAGTCTCTGAAATCAGCAATATCACGGGAGCTACTTTGCATGCTTGTGCTAGTCACCACATGGCATACACCCTGTAAAGATGGCATGGCATAGCCCAAAACACATGTAGATCTCATGCACATAAGATGCACACATCAAATCCAACAAAAATGACAAAACCTCATGATATGATAAGAAATAGGAACTAACATTTTATAGCACTCTTGCAACAACAATTTGGGCATCAAGATGGACTCAAACAAGCAGGTCACAATGGAACAAAATGAAGAGCACATCATGATGAAAATTTTGATATATCATTCATGCAAAATGGATCTACAGATGAGGAGTTATAGCATGACGAACATTGCATAAAAAATATAGCAGAAAAGACTTAGACAAAAGAGGGTGGGGGATAGACCTCCAGATCTAGGGTTTCACTTGGCACGCGAACCGAGGCAGATCCGGGCTCGCCGAAGTTGGACCGTGCGGCGACCGGAGTTGGGAGGAGATGGCCGGGGAGGACGTGACTCCCCAGATCCGAGAGGCGGGGCTCGCCGGCGATGGGCGCGAAAGCCGAGGCGGGGGTCTGCGGCGGGCGACGGCGGCTCCTATGAGGCAAGGCGCCGCGGCGGGAGAGCTCGGCTCCGGTGGAGGGACTGATGCGAGGCGGTGGACGGCGGCGGCGGCGGCCCCGTGAAGGCAGGCGCGGGGCGGCGCGGCTCCTCGCGCGGAGGCCCGGGC
>NC_041390.1:295123662-295135313 GCF_002162155.2 Triticum dicoccoides
GGAGGCCCGGGCGGCGGCGAGACGCGGGCCGGGGAGGGCCCGACTCGGGCCCGAGCGGGCTGCGGCGGCGGCCGACCGGCTGGTGCCACATGATGCTCGCCGGTTGGCTGCGGGTGGTACGGATCTCATTCAGTGGCGGCGGGAGCGATTCTTAGGGTTTGGACTACGAATTTCGGAGGGGGAGGTGTTTATGTAGGTAGAGGGAGGTAGGAATGTCCAAATGAGGTGTTGTTTTCGGCCACACAATCGTGATCGAACGACCGAGAGGATGGAGGGGTCTTGGATGGGTTATTGTGCCACTTTAGAGGGGTGTTGGGCTGTAACACACACGAGGCCGGTTCCCCGGTTAACCGTTGTAGTATCAAACGGACTCCAAATGGCACGAAACTTGACAGGCAGTCTACCGGTGGTGTACCAAGGCCACTTGGCAAATCTCGGTCCATTCCGAGAAAGTTTAACACCCACTCACGAAAATAGGCAAAAGGGGGCGCCGAAGGACATAGGAGTGTCGGATTGCAAAACGGACAACGGGGAAAATGCTCGGATGCATGAGACGAACACGTATGCAAATGCGATGCACATGATGACATGATATGATATGCATGACATGGAAAAGTGCAAAACAAAGACAAAACCCAACCACGAAGGGAATCTCACAACACCTCTCCAGAAAAGGCAAGAGTCGGAGTTACAATTATGGAAAGTTCGATTTGGGGTGTTACACAGGATCACAAGCCGACAAGACTGACTGGGAGAACATGACGAATAAGGAGTTGCATGATAAATTTCAGCAAATGATGAGTGGAAAGGTGCAAGATGTGCTAAACAGATTTGAAGAGGCCATGGAGAAGATAGATGGCATGGAGAAGACATTCGAAACATAGCTCAATAACAAGTTTAATGAATTGCTCACGCATCTTTCACCACCACCACCGGCTGCACCTAACGCACCTCTACAACAACAACGACGACTACCTCCACGTTGCAAAACAGCCCTCCACCGAGCGAGTCGTCTCCCTCTTGCACCTGGCCAAACTGTTGGTGCTGCTGTCGATACTTCTGCGGCTCCTGCTGCTGATGCGGAGGAGGATGATTTTGCGGGAGATTACGAGGATGAGGTTGATCAAAATCAGAACTACAGGCAACCACCAGCACCGCAACCACCTGGTCACCCACATGCAAATAATGGCAATAGTAGGGCTCCCCCTCAGGTACGAGATCATGACCATCTCCCTAAACTGAAATTGAATATTCCACCATTTGAGGGTAGATATGTTCCTGATATATATCTTACTTGGGAGTTAGAAACTAAACAACGATTTACATGTTTACAAATCCTGAGGAGAGACGTGTTCCTGCTGTTGTTTGTGCTTTCACTAGTTTTGCATTTGTTTGGTGGTCTGAGCATTGTAGGTTGTATCCTATTCCAGCTACTTTGGCTGCTTTGTAAGCTGCTATGCGTACTCGTTGGGTTCCACCATATTATGAACGTGAATTACTTAAAAAATTGCAGTGTTTAAGACAAGGAAAAAATTCTGTAGAAGAATATTATCAGGAATTACAAACTGGCATGATTAGATATGGTATTGTTGAGGAGAATGAAGCTATGCTTGCACATTTTATGGGTGGATTAAATAGAGAGATTCAGACCATTCTAGATTATAAGGAGTATACTAATATCACTCGTTTATTCCATCTTGCTTGTAAAGCTGAACGTGAAGTGCAGGATCGACAGGCATGGACACCACGTGCATCCTCTGCAGATCAATCTTCATCATGGACACCACGTGCATCCTCTGCTTCCACTGCACCAGCATCTCCATCAGGTGCCACCTCCAGCCATGATACAAGAAAGCAGGCACAACCACCACTATCTTCCAAGAGCACACCTGCCGGGCCTGCGCAGAGCTCTTCTTCTTCCATGGCATCAACAGGGCACACAAGTGATATTATTTGTCGTCGTTGTAAGGGAAGAGGACATTTTGCGAGAGAATGCAAATCTCATCGTGTGATGATTGCTACTGAGGATGGTGGGTATGAGTCTGCTAGTGACTATGATGAGGAGACTTTGGCTCTTATTACACGTGAAGAACACAGTGGAGATGATTCTGATCATGAGACACAATACATGGCTCCTGAAGATGCCGACATGTATGAATGTTTAGTTGCTCAACGTGTTTTGAGTGTGCAGGTCACACAAGCTAAGCAAAATCAGCGGCATAATTTGTTCCATACAAAGGGAGTTGTGAAGGAACGTTCTGTTCGCGTCATCATAGATGGAGGGAGCTGCAATAACTTGGCTAGCATGGAGATGGTGGAGAAGCTATCTCTCACCACAAGACCACATCCACATCCTTACTACATCCAATGGTTTAACAACAACAGCAAGGTTAAGGTAACACGAACTGTTTGTGTGCATTTTAGTATCTCTACATATGCTGATTATGTTGATTGTGATGTGGTACCTATGCAAGCATGTTCCTTATTACTTGGTCGACCATGGCAATTTGATAAAAATTCTGTACACCATGGTAGAAACAATCAGTATACTCTTGTTCATAAGGATAGAAATATTACTTTGCTTCCTATGACTCCTGATTCCATTTTGAAAGATGATATTAATAGAGCTAATAAAGCAAAACAGGATAAAAATAAGAGTGAAAATCAGATTGTGGCAAAAGAATTTGAGCAACAAATGAAGCCTAATAATAAACCATCTAGTGTTGTTTCTGAAATTAAATTGAAAAGTGCATGTTTACTTGCCACCAAATCTGATATTGATGATCTAGATTTTAGCAAATCTGTTTGCTATGCTTTTGTGTGCAAAGAGGCATTATTTTCATTCGAGGACGTGCCTTCCTCTTTGCCTCCTGCTGTCACTAACATTTTGCAGGAGTTCGCTGACGTCTATCCACAAGACGTGCCACCGGGATTACCACCTATTCGGGGGATTTAGCATCAAATTGACTTAATTCCCGGTGCATCATTACCCAACCGTGCGCCATACCGTACCAATCCAGAGGAGACGAAGGAGATTATGCGTCAAGTACAGGAGCTACTCGACAAAGGTTATATACGTGATTCCCTTAGTCCTTGTGCTGTTCCAATCATTTTAGTGCCGAAAAAGGATGGTATGTCGTGTATGTGTGTTGATTGTAGAGGCATTAATAATATTACTATTCGTTATCGTCATCCTATTCCTAGGCTAGACGACATGCTTGATGAATTGAGTGGCTCGACAATATTCTCCAAAGTTGATTTGCGTAGTGGATACCATCAAATTCGTATGAAATTGGGAGATGAATGGAAAATAGCATTTAAAACTAAGTTTGGATTATATGAGTGGTTAGTCATGCCTTTCGGGTTAACTAATGCACCTAGTACTTTCATGAGGTTAATGAACGAAGTTTCACATGCTTTCATTGGACGATTTGTGGTAGTTTATTTTGATGATATACTGATTTATAGTAAATCTTTGGAGGAACATTTGGAACATTTACGTGCTGTTTTTATTGCTCTATGTGATGCATGTTTGTTTGGTAACCTTGCAAAGTGCACCTTTTGCACCAACCAAGTGTCTTTTCTTAGTTATGTTGTTACTCCACAGGGAATTGAAGTTGATAGAGCCAAGATTCAAGCTATTGAGAGTTGGCCGCAGCCCAAAACGGTCACACAAGTGAGGAGTTTCCTTGGCCTCGCTGGTTTCTATAGGCGTTTTGTGAGAGATTTCAGCACCATTGCTGCACCTCTCAACAAGCTTACAAAGAAGGATGTGCCTTTTGTTTGGGGTACCGCATGGGAAGAAGCCTTGATGGTATTGAAAGATAGTTGACACATGCTCCTTTACTCCAACTTCCTGATTTTAATAAAACTTTTGAGCTTGAATGTGATGCTAGTGGAATTGGATTAGGAAGTGTGTTATTACAAGATGGAAAACCTATTGCATACTTTTCTGAAAAATTGAGTGGGCCTAGTCTGAACTATTCTACTTATGATAAAGAATTATATGCTCTTGTTCGGACCTTAGAAACATGGCAACATTATTTATGGCCCAAGGAATTTGTTATACATTCTGATCATGAATCTTTGAAACACATTAAAAGTCAAGCAAAACTGAACCGTAGACATGCTAAATGGGTTGAATTCGTTGAGACTTTCCCTTATGTCATTAAACACAAGAAGGGTAAAGAAAATGTTATTGTTGATGCTTTGTCTCGTCGTTATAATATGCTTTCACAACTTGACTTTAAAATATTTGGTTTGGAGACCATCAAAGATCAATATATGCATGATGCTGAATTTAAAGATGTATTGCAGAATTCTAAGGAAGGGAGAACTTGGAACGAGTTCGTTCTTAATGATGGATTTGTGTTTCGTGCTAACAAGCTATGCATTCCAGCTAGCTCCGTTTGTCTTTTTTTGTTGCAAGAGGCGCATGGAGGAGGATTAACGGGACACTTTGGCGTCAAGAAGAAGGAGGATATACTTGCTACACATTTCTTTTAGCCAAAGATGAGACGGGATGTTGAGTGTTTTTGTTGCTCGCTGCACTACATGTCAAAAAGCTAAGTCACGACTCAATCCTCATGGTTTATATATGCCTTTGCCTGTACCTAGTGTTCCTTGGGAGGATATATCTATGGACTTTGTTTTAGGTTTACATCGAACAAAGAAGCGAAGGGATAGCATATTTGTTGTCGTGGATAGATTCTCAAAAATGGCACACTTTATACCATGTCATAAAAGCGATGATGATGTTAATGTTGCTGATTTGTTCTTTCATGAAAATATTCGCTTGCATGGTGTGACAAATACTATTGTTTCAGATCGTGATACTAAATTTCTTAGCCACTTTTGGAGATGTTTACGGGCTAAATTGGGGACTAAACAACTTTTTTGTGGGGACCCCAACTCATAAGTCGTGATCACCGAATGCACGTGTACAGTGATCCCAAAGATCAATGCTCACTGAACACACAGAAGCTGAATAACAAGAGTCTTACATCCATACATACCGTATTACACAAGTAGGACCATTATGGTCAAGTCTTGATTATAACATTGCAGCGGAAATCTTTGTCGATAACTTGGACCCATGCCATCTGCCTTAACCCTACAGGCATTCTGACTGGGAAGCGTCCTAGCTCGCATGCTCGTCACCGAAGTATTCTTCATTATATCTTGTTCTTTCATGCCTGGCCAATAAAATAACCAGTGGCAAGCCAATGAGTACTTTGAATGTACTCGCAAGCAACCCAAGGGTGATAACAGAACAATTATGCAAGGCACTACTGCTAATTTGGCATTTTGCGAAAAGCTAGTTTTTCTCATGCAAGTATGATCAACATTTCTCAAGGATATGAATGCGTCTGCAACAAGTATCAGGAGGTTACAGACATCAACATCGGGATAGAGTTGTGAACAACTCATACTCAAGCTCATCGTGACTTCCTCACGAATCATGCCAACAGATTTACCAAACCGTGTTGTTTGTCAGAAACATATGGACGTAGTCTAAGCAGCACCACCCAACTGTCCTTGACCGTGGACACGGCTATTCGAATAGTTTTACACTCTGCAGAGGTTGCACACTTTACCCACAAGATCCGGGGAACTTCCGTGTCATCCACGACCCGCGGTACCTCAAGTACCCGGGGTAAGCACCCGATCACTATCTTTCCCTAGACGACACTAACAAGGAGTCCACTTGTTGTTCCGTATCCTCCCGATGTACATCATACGAGACTCACTCGAGATCGTAACATCCGAGAGGGGACACAACGGTGTATCCGGTGCCCTGTGAAAACAGTCATGGCCGCCCTACCTGGCACGACCCCGTCCCGAGAGAGCGCACCAACAACTCTCCCGTCACTAGTAATGCGGGCTCCAAGCTAGTATCGGCCTAGGTAATCAATAATGCCCTTTCCCATACAAGGGTAGAGTGGTTGCACATGTAAGGTTGGGACAGTCGACAAATCTTAAATCTAATCCGTCTCTGTAAACTACACTTTTATCGAGCCTCGGTACACTACCTCTCCACCAAGTAGTGACCTAGTTCATCATCATCTCCCAGGGGCATTAGTGGCACCCACTAGGCTGTTTGCAAGTATGTCAACCGACACTTGTTTCTTTCCATGCATAACCCTGACCCACTTTGCGTAGCCATCTACTATAGCATATTTCTACAACCCACCAACACAACTCTAAGCAAGGGTAGAGTCATGAACAGTGCAAGTATCAATGGAGTATGCAACGGAGGCAAGCCTAGCAAGGTTGCCATTCAAGATATATATCATGCACTCGATGAAACAACGAAAATGTTATTATGATGAAAAAATGGTTCATCATGGTCAAAGGGCTGCTTGCCTGGTTCATCAGAGTCTTGAGATCTTCTGGTCCTTCTCCAAGTACTCTGTCTACTTCGGCAACTAACGTCGGAAACAATCACAATAAGCAACACAACAAGGCAAGAATAAATGTGCTCTAAAAATATGAAGTTGACTTTTATTGGATACCTCTGGTCATATGAGGAATGACCAAAGTGATTTCACTGGAAGTGGATCAATGGATATTTCTAAACATTTCGATATGATGGAATCAAGGGGTTTATGGAATTGCAAGAAGTGTACAGAAACATATTTTTGAAAAATGAGCAAAGGCACCCATTCAACAAAGGATGATTCTAGAAGCATCAAGGAATTGGTTTCACTGGATTTGGGGTTGAAATGATTTTCCTATGAATTTGCAAAGTTGACAAATATGAAGAAATAGACCATTATTTGAGGTGATACAGAAAGTATTACTAAAAATGTTCAAAAAACTAAGTTTTGAACTTATAGACATCTAGGATTTTGAATCATGGAATTTGGATAAAAAATGGGCTCTCTGTGATTTTCTAAAGTTTATCAAAGAAATGGAAAAATAGGATTTGCTAAATATTTGTGAAAGAAATATTTCTGTAAAAATGTGCAAGTAGCACCATGCGGTAGGGAATGAATTTGGAAACTACTAGAAATTTGAATCATCAAATTTGGTGTTAATTTGAATTGTTTATGGATTTTTGAAGTTGACTGGAAAAAGAAAAAGGAAATAAGGTTTTAACCTTATCCTGCGCACTGGGCGGCAGATAGGCTGTGGGCCGGCCCAGCTGAATGGCCGCACGGGGTGACCGGGGCGACGTCGAAGGCGCCCACGCGAAATGCGCCTTCACCACGGGGACGCGAGAGGGGGTGAACCCGCCTCCACTTGCCAGCGTGGCCCGGTGGCTGCGCCACTGACGAGCGGGGCCCACTTGCAGGGCCTTCGTCTTCCTCTTCCTCCCGCGCGCTTGCCTGGCCGAGGGGGCAGAGAGCCCCGACGGCGACTGCCGGCGCTACGGAGCACCTCCGGCGATGCTCTGGCTATGTATGAGCTCGGCGCCGAACGCCGCATCCATTCATGTATGCCACGGCTGTCGGGAATGGTCGAGGCGATGACGGCTTGGACGCTGGCGGACGGTGGCGTGGGGCAAGATTGGGGACGGCGCTACGGTGCGCCCTTGGATGAGGGAAGGAGCGTGGGAGCTCCGCCTTGCTCAGGGGAGCCTACTGGTGGAGAGAGGAGAGGGAGAAGAGCTCGGGCTCGGCTGAATTTAGGCGATGGACGGCGGCTCGGCTTCGGCCTTGGAGGTGGATGGAGGGCACGGGAGGAAGAATGGCGTGGTCCGGGGGGTCCAAGGGAGGGAGAGAGGGCGAACCGAGGCTGGAGAGGTCTCGGGGGTGGCCTTTTATGGCGGGGCGATGGTGCACCGTGCGCTCGTGCGCCGGCGAGCTCGTGCTCGTCGCTACGGGCCACGGGAGCTCGTCGCGGTGTGTCTGGGGTGTTCCTGGATTTGGTCCAGAGCTAGGGGAGAGAAGAGAGAGAGCAGGGGGGCCAGGGGCACCGCGCGTGTGAGCTTGCTCACTGGTGTATTCGGGCGGCCGGCGCACGTGCAAGCAGGGGTAGGAGGAGGGAGAAGGAGGAGGGGGACGACAGTTTAGCATGTTGCGGACGTCGAGGTGACCTCGGGGGACATGAGGGGGAGGCCCTAGGTGGCCGGAGGCGGTTGGAAGGGGGCGACTACAGTGCGGGAGCGCACTGATGAGGACATGACTACCTTGGATACGACCAAAAAATATTGCATACATGCATATTTGTCAGGTGATTTCTAATGCAAACTATTCAATAATCTATTTATGTTATCCAGAACAAAAATACTTCACACACTTTTGTGTTTTGTCTAATTGCAGGTGTATGGGACATTTGTACAATCCACATATGAAGATAAGGGAAAAGGAGAAGTTTAGGTTGTGTTCAAAAAGTCCTTCTCACGTCACTTTTGGGCCAAGAGAAGATAGAGTCCAAGTCTCTCACGTTCTGGATTCAGATTCGGACTGCACAGACATACCTGACTCAAAACGCCAACAACTTTTTCATAAGGACTCCGAATTGGATGATTCTTTTTTTGTTGGAAACTAGATTTCGTTCTCTTTCCAAACCAATTGGATTCACCTTCAAATTCATCCGGAGTGTTGAGTTACGGACGAAACAATCTGATGTTGCAGCAGAATCCGAGTCAAACTACAAGCCCAAAGGTGTTGCATCACCTCCACTTGGGCCCATGAGCCTTGTACGACCTAGGGTTAGTTTTAGGATGCCTTGGGACGTCCTCCCACCTCCTTGGCCGCCACCCCTTGCTCCGATATAAGTAGATCCATCTAGTAGCTTTTTCCTTGGGATTTGTTTAGTTAAAAGTTAGCCATTGCAACTTCGTGTACTTCGTTTGTGTCCAACGACCAGACCAAGACCGCTTCCGAATCCCCACCATTATCAATACTTCATATATATTTGCAATATTCAGATTGCTTTATCATATTCTTGCTCGTTCTTCGATTGCTTGCAGGAATAGACCTTCGTGGTCAGGCTGAGCGTGCTTCCAGCATCGTCAGTAACCTCAGGAGATTGGTTTAGCGATTGCTAAGGCGCAACGTCGTGCACGTTTGTAGTCGGATCGTCAAAGTTGTCTCAACCAAATCGATAGTTATCATCTCATCGAAAGATCGGGACCCTCGCCTCTATCAAGTGGTATCAGAGCCTGTCTACATACGTTCACCTGGCAATCGCTTTACCCAACTTTTGGAGTTACTTGACACCGCTGGTTGCCGATCACCGCCTGCTGCATGGTAAAAACTTGTAAGACATTGATATTTGCTTTACTGTGAGCGTTTTACCACCACATCCTAGTAGTTATAGGAACATTATTTTTGGATTTTGTTTCTTGTCTCTACTAATCATGACAGGATCTAGGGTCAATTCATGGGCTTTGTCGATCGCGGGAGACGTGCCACCACCTTTGCAAATTCCACAACGATCACGAGAGGTGCATAAACGTCCAAATGCGCATGATCAGGTTACTGTTCCTATACCATCATTTAATGGCCGTTTTAGACCTGCTTTATATATTGAATGGGAATTCGATATAAATAATATATTTGCTTCCCATAATTTTGATGAAAGTAAAAACGTTAAGGTTGCGGTTGGTTCTTTCACTGGTTATGCTATAGTTTGGTGGAGTGAATATTTTTGGCTACACCCTAATGATATACCTACTACTTGGGATGATTTGAAACTTGCCATGCGACATACATTCGTTCCCGCTTATTATACTCGTGACATGATTAAAAAGTTGCAACATTTGAAACAAGGTAGTGACACCGTAACGAAATATTATGATACTTTACAAACTACCTTCCTGCATTCCTCTTTAGAAGAAAGTGAAGAAGATTTTATGGATAAATTTTGGGGAGGTTAAATCGTGAGATTCAGGAGATACTAATTCATGAAGAGTGTTATCCTATGGACCATTTGTTTCATCTTGCTTGCAAAGCTGAACAGGAAATAAAACGACGTGTTGCCCACAAGGAGAACAGGCACGAGATGCACATTCCAAGAGTTGATACGATTGTCCCTTCAACTACTAGGCATACTATGACGACCACATCCGTTGTTGTGAGGACTACATCACCTCCACCATGTGACACATCATCACCGAGAGTGCCTACATCATCTGAGTTGATCATAAGAGGTAATGACAAAGGTACTAATCTTCCACCACCACATGAGTATGATGAATGTCTTGTCAATTTAAATGCACCATGCGGTGAGCTACCCACAACTTTGATCACACCAGCTATTTTAGAGGACTATGTTGATGTTTTGACTTTGCCATGTGTTCAAACAATTTTGAGTGAACCCATTGAATTAACTATTGATGCAAAAGAATCAAGTGAATCAGGGAATAAATCAGATTTGGATCAAATACGTTTGAAAATAATTGTGCCAATGTTTAATCATTTTGATATGACCTCTAATCTTGGTGATGGTTCATCATTGTTGGGATGGTTTAATGATAAGCATTGTCAATCTTTTGATATGAATAAGAGCTTCACTTATATGTGCAAACTGAGTTGCAATTTTTTCATGCCTTTGACTTCTTGCGATAATATATTGGCTTTATATTTCACGACTTTTGAAGGGTGCTCTTGTATAACTGTGTCACATGTGCCCCAACTGAGATCAGTGAAAATGGACGACATATACATATACAACATGTACACCTTGTCTCTTTTGTTAGCCAGATTTCAGATTAAGAAATGCCGAGGACGGCTTTGTTTTCAAGAAGGGGAGGATGATGAGGACATGGCTACCACAGTTACACCCATATCCCCTACTGTTTTACCTCTTGGAACAGTTGCTAGAGCTCAGATACGCCAATTAAATTATCAGGTACTTTCGTTTCTTGGCAATGTTTCTAATGTTCATGAGAATATGATGCTACCTAACTTAGATACATTTGTGCTACTTGCAATTGAAGTGTCTAGCATGGACAAGAAGGTTGGACATTGGAGCATGGTCAAGCACGGAGATGAATGTGCGTGCGAACAGAACAAGAACAGAGGTTCAAGTGGAGATTTCCAGACTTTGAAGCCACCATGATGACATACAAGATGGTGGACGAAATATACAAGATGGCCTTTCATAAATTTCGTCCATAGCTTATTATTGGTGTTGCACCATGATAGAGGCAAAGGTGTCCCGTCTTTCGATGAGATGATGGATTTCGCTTTGGAGGAAGTCGACTTTGACGATCCGACTACGAACGTGCGAGGACGTCGCGCCTTAGCAATCGCTAAACCAACTCCGAGAGGTTATTGACCACGCCGGAGCACGATCAACCTGACCACGAGGGTCTGTTTCCTGCGAGCAAACGAAGAACAAGCAAGAAACTGAGATTGCAATCTGGATATTGCGAATATAAGATGAAAGCTTTATTGATCAAGGTGGGATTCTGTGACGCCTTTGTCTGGTCGTTGAACACAAACGAAGTACGCGAAGTTGCAGCTATGGCGAACTTTTAATCTAAACAAAACCCAAGGTCTAAACGATGCCCTAAGGGCTGTATATATGGAGGAAGAGGGGGTGGATTTCGTGGCCCTTGGTGGAGGGGTCCGAAATCAACCCTATCTCTTGTTTCCCCACACATACGGACTCTAAAAATAGCCTATACTTATGTATTTCGAAATTACATGGGCCTGGCCCAATAATAAGGTGACGCAGCACCTAAAATAGCCTCG
>NC_041390.1:295140172-295215303 GCF_002162155.2 Triticum dicoccoides
AAAAGCACACTCTGGAATTTTTTTTTTCGCTCTTTTTATTTTTTGCGCTCTTTCTTTTTTTTTTTGCGCTGCTTTTTTTTTTTGCGAAAAATCACTATAATGGCGAGTGTCTCAAAACTCTTCTTAGGTCAAACTGACAGGATGGGCACGAAATTTTTTTGACCAATTTTTTTTTTTTGACTGTCCGGACCCAAAAACTGGAAACGGGTCAAAAAAAACTTCCTATAATGGCACCTGTCTCAAAACACTCAGAAACACCTAAAAATAGGATAGCCAGAAATTTTTTCGAAAAATGCGTTTTCGAAAAATTTTGGGCCTAAACGGAGCGTGGCTACCCGACTCTTTTTTTTTTTTTCCGAAACCTACTCCGGCAAGGAAACACGAATCGGAATCTAGATGGATCCCGAAAACAAACCTAATAAGCAAGGAACTCGGATTGGTGGTGGTATATGGCAGCGGTGGTAGTATATGGATATGGATCGGTGGTGGTAGATGGCAGGGGCGATGATGATGGTGCGGCGACGGCGTGACAACTTGTGAACAGAACTCGAAACTCTAAAAGACTAGACACTAAGACCAGCAACTGAACACGACGATGCAACCGCAAATTCAACAAAGCAAATACAGAAAAGATTATGCAAGGCTCAGATTGGTTCGGATGGGATGAACTAACCCTAATTTTTTTTTTGGCTTTTTCATGGACTATAGGTATGAAGAACAGACTCGATCTAAACTACGAAAAACTGTAAAATCTCACCGAGCAACCTGGAAATCTGATACCACTTGATAGAGGCAAAGGTGTCCCGTCTTTCGATGAGATGATGGATTTCGCTTTGGAGGAAGTCGACTTTGACGATCCGACTACGAACGTGCGAGGACGTCGCGCCTTAGCAATCGCTAAACCAACTCCGAGAGGTTATTGACCACGCCGGAGCACGATCAACCTGACCACGAGGGTCTGTTTCCTGCGAGCAAACGAAGAACAAGCAAGAAACTGAGATTGCAATCTGGATATTGCGAATATAAGATGAAAGCTTTATTGATCAAGGTGGGATTCTGTGACGCCTTTGTCTGGTCGTTGAACACAAACGAAGTACGCGAAGTTGCAGCTATGGCGAACTTTTAATCTAAACAAAACCCAAGGTCTAAACGATGCCCTAAGGGCTGTATATATGGAGGAAGAGGGGGTGGATTTCGTGGCCCTTGGTGGAGGGGTCCGAAATCAACCCTATCTCTTGTTTCCCCACACATACGGACTCTAAAAATAGCCTATACTTATGTATTTCGAAATTACATGGGCCTGGCCCAATAATAAGGTGACGCAGCACCTAAAATAGCCTCGAGACGAAATTTATGAAGTGGCATCTTGTATATTTCGTCCAAGGCTTCATGCACACATTATGGTGGCTTCAAAGTCCTGAAATCATCACTTGTAACTCCGTTCTTGTTCCCCTTGCGCATGCCATCATCTCCATGCTTGTTCTTGCTCCAATGTTCATCCTTCTCCAAGCTAGGCCCTTCATTTGTAAGCAAAACAAATGTATCCAATTTAGGCAGCATCATATTCTCATGAACATTAGAATCATTACCAAGAAACGAAAGTACCTGATAATTTAGTTGGCGTGCACGAGCTCTAGTAATTGGTCCAGTATGTATAGCAGCAGGGGCTGTGGGTGTAACAATTGTATTGATGTCCTCATCATCCTCCCCTTCTTGAAATGAAGTCGTCCTCAACGGAAGTTCATCTTCCTCACCCACATAATGCTTCAAATCTGCAATGTTAAAAGTGGGACTAACCCCAAAATCTGCAGGCAACTCAAGTTTATATGCATTATCATTTATTTTCTCTAACACCTTAAAGGGACCATCAGCACGTGGCATTAGCTTTGATTTGCGCAAATCAGGAAATCTATCCTTACGCAAATGTAACCAAACAAGATCTCCAGGTGCAAACACAACATGTTTTCTACCCTTATCTCCAGCAAGTTTATATTTAGCATTCATACGCTCAATGTTTTCCTTAGTTAACTCATGCATTTTTAAAATCAATTCAGCACGTTGTTTAGCATCAAAATTAACCTTCTCCGAAGATGGAAGAGGCAACAAATCAATAGGTGCACGAGGTAGGAAACCATACAAAACTTCAAAAGGGCACATCTTAGTAGTAGAATGCAATGAACGATTATAAGCATTCCTCCCACATTTTCTTATTATTCTTCAAAACAGCCCTAAGCATAGTAGACAACGTTCTATTGACTACTTCAGTTTGTCCATCAGTTTGGGGGTGACAAGTAGTACTAAAAAGCAGTTTAGTCCCCAACTTAGCCCATAAACATCTCCAAAAGTGGCTAAGAAATTTAGTATCACGATCTGAAACAATAGTATTTGGCACACCATGCAAGCGAATAATTTCACGAAAGAACAAATCAGCAACATTAACAGCATCATCGCTTTTATGACATGGTATAAAGTGTGCCATTTTCGAGAATCTATCCACGACAACAAATATGCTATCCCTCCCCTTCTTTGTTCGAGGTAAACCTAAAACAAAGTCCATAGATATATCCTCCCAAGGAACACTAGGTACAGGCAAAGGCATATATAAACCATGAGGATTGAGTCGTGACTTAGCTTTTTGACATGTAGTGCACCGAGCAATAAAACGCTCAACATCCCGTCTCATCTTTGGCCAAAAGAAATGTGTAGCAAGTACGTCCTCCGTCTTCTTCACGCCAAAGTGTCCCATTAATCCTCCTCCATGCGCCTCCTGCAACAACAAAAGATGAACGGAGCTAGCTGGAATGCATAGCTTGTTAGCACGAAACACAAATCCATCGTTAACGACAAACTTGTTCCACATTCTTCCTTCTTTACAATTCTGCATTACATCTTTAAAATCAGCATCATGCACATATTGATCTTTGATGGTCTCCAAACCAAATATTTTGAAGTCAAGTTGTGAAAGCATAGTATAGCGACGAGACAATGCATCAGCAATAACATTTTCTTTTCCCTTCTTGTGTTTAATGACATAAGGGAAAGTCTCAATGAATTCAACCCATTTAGCATGTCTACGATTCAGTTTAGCTTGACTTTTAATATGTTTCATAGATTCATGATCAGAATGTATAACAAATTCTTTGGGCCATAAATAATGTTGCCATGTTTCTAAAGTCCGAACAAGAGCATATAATTCTTTATCATAAGTAGAATAATTCAGACTAGGCCCACTCAATTTTTCAGAAAAGTATGCAACAGGTTTGCCATCTTGTAATAACACACCTCCTAATCCAATTCCACTAGCATCACATTCAAGCTCAAAAGTCTTATTAAAATCAGGAAGTTGGAGTAAAGGAGCATGTGTCAACTTATCTTTCAATACCGTGAAGGCTTCTTCCTGTGCGGTACCCCAAACAAAAGGCACATCCTTCTTTGTAAGCTCGTTGAGAGGTGCAGCAATGGTGCTGAAATCTCTCACAAAACGCCTATAGAATCCAGCGAGGCCAAGAAAACTCCTCACTTGTGTGACCGTTTTGGGCTGCGGCCAACTCTCAATGATAGAGGCAAAGGTGTCCCGTCTTTCGATGAGATGGTGGATTTCGCTTTGGTGGAAGTCGACTTTGACGATCCGACTACGAACGTGTGAGGACGTCGCGCCTTAGCAATCGCTAAACCAACTCCGAGACGTTATTGACCACGCCGGAGCACGATCAACCTGACCACGAGGGTCTGTTTCCTGCGAGCAAACGAAGAACAAGCAAGAAACTAAGATTGCAATCTGGATATTGCGAATATAAGATGAAAGCTTTATTGATCAAGGTGGGGTTCTGTGACGCCTTTGTCTGGTCGTTGAACACAAACGAAGTACGCGAAGTTGCAGCTATGGCGAACTTTTAATCTAAACAAAACCCAAAGTCTAAACGATGCCCTAAGGGCTGTATATATGGAGGAAGAGGGGGGAATTTCGTGGCCCTTGGTGGAGGGGTCCGAAATCAACCCTATCTCTTGTTTCCCCACACATACGGACTCTAAAAATAGCCTATACTTATGTATTTCGAAATTACATGGGCCTGGCCCAATAATAAGGTGACGCAGCATCTAAAATAGCCTCGGGACGAAATTTATGAAGTGGCATCTTGTATATTTCGTCCAAGGCTTCATGCACACATTATGGTGGCTTCAAAGTCCTGAAATCATCACTTGTAACTCCGTTCTTGTTCCCCTTGCGCATGCCATCATCTCCATGCTTGTTCTTGCTCCAATGTTCATCCTTCTCCAAGCTAGGCCCTTCATTTGTAAGCAAAACAAATGTATCCAATTTAGGCAGCATCATATTCTCATGAACATTAGAATCATTACCAAGAAACGAAAGTACCTGATAATTTAGTTGGCGTGCACGAGCTCTAGTAATTGGTCCAGTATGTATAGCAGCAGGGGCTGTGGGTGTAACAATTGTATTGATGTCCTCATCACGCCACCTTATTTTGGGCCAGGCCCATGTAATCTATTTTTAGAGTCCATATTGTAGGGAAAACGACTTAGGAGGTGTTTTAGTCCCACCTTGCCAAGGGTGGACAAAATCCCCTCTCTTTTCCCTATAAATATAGCCCTTAAGGCATCGTTTAGACTTGGGTTTTATTAAGTTAAAAGTTAGCCATCGCTGCAACTTCGTGTACTTCGTTTTTGTCCAACGACCAGACCAAGACCGCTTATGAAACCCCACTTTTATCAATACTTCATCCATACTCGCAATATTCAGATTGCTTAATCATATTCTTGCTTGTTCTTCGATTGCTTGCAGGAATAGACCTTCGTGGTCAGGTTGATCATGCTCAAGCTTGATAGAGGCGAGGGTCCCGATCTTTCGATGAGATGATAACTATCGATTTGGTGGAGACGACTTTGACGATCCGACTACAAACGTGCACGACGTTGCGCCTTAGCAATCGCTAAACCAATCTCCTGAGGTTACTGACGATGCTGGAAGCACGATCAGCCTGACCACGAAGGTCTATTCCTGCAAGCAATCGAAGAACGAGCAAGAATATGATAAAGCAATCTGAATATTGCAAATATATATGAAGTATTGATAATGGTGGGGATCCGGAAGCGGTCTTGGTCTGGTCGTTGGACACAAACGAAGTACACGAAGTTGCAATGGCTAACTTTTAACTAAACAAATCCCAAGGAAAAAGCTATTAGATGGATCTACTTATATAGGAGAAAGGGGTGGCGGCCAAGGAGGTGGGAGGACGTCCCAAGGCATCCTAAAACTAACCCTAGGTCGTACAAGGCTCATGGGCCCAACTGGAGGTGATGCAACACCTTTGGGCTTGTAGTTTGACTCGGATTCTGCTGCAACATCAGATTGTTTCGTCCGTAACTCAACGCTCCGGATGCATTTGAAGGTGAATCCAATTGGGTTGGAAAGAGCACGAAATCTAGTTTCCAACAAAAAAAGAATCACCCAATTCGGAGTCCTTATGAAAAAGTTGTTGGCGTTTTGAGTCAGGTATGTCTGTGCAGTCCGAATCTGAATCCAGAACGTGAGAGACTTGGACTCTATCTTCTCTTGGCCCAAAAGTGACGTGAGAAGGACTTTTTAAACACAAACTAAACTTCTCCTTTTCCCTTATCTTCATATGTGGATTGTACAAATGTCCCATACACCTGCAATTAGACAAAACACAAAAGTGTGTGAAGTATTTTTGTTCTGGATAACATAAATAAATTATTGAATAGTTTGCATTAGAAATCACCTGACAAATATGCATGTATGCAATATTTTTGGTCGTATCCAAGGTAGTCATGTCCTCATCATCCTCCCCTTTTTGAAAACAAATCCGTCCTCGGTGTTGCTTAATCTGAAATGTGGCTAACAAAAGAGACAAGGTGTACATGTTGTATATGTATATGTCATCCAGTTTTACTTCCCTTGATTTTTGCACGCATGACACATGTATACATGAGTAACTTTCATAGTTCATAAAAACTAAAGCCAAAAAATTATCACATGAAGTAGAAGGCATGAAAATATTAGAACTCAATTTGCACATATAAGTGAAGCTCTTATTCATTTCAAAAGATTCGCAATGTTCATCATTAAACCATCCCAACTTTGGTGAATAAACCTTACTTGCATCAAATTTACATGCTACAACATGCTTAAATAAGCAAACATGCAATAAGTCATTGGACACAGAATCATCACCAAGATTGGAGGCCATATCAAAATGATTAAACATTAGTTCTTTTGCATCAACAATTAATTCAATGGGTGCACTCAAAATTATTGATATTTCAGTTGTTTGATCACATGACGCATTCATGATAGTAACAAGATTCTATAAAATAGGTGGTATGCTCAAATCAACAGGTAACTCAATACATGACGCATTCAAGTTAACTAGGCATGCATCATTCTCATGTGAAGTTATATCATCAATACCTTTACTGTTACCTTGTGGCAAAGATGTAGCTGATGTAGGTACGGACGTTGACAATGTACCATACCCTTGAGATGATGCCGCGCTCATAATTCGAGGTGCAATGATGGAGGAACCCACCGGCGGTGGCGAGCATGAACTGGAATAGTAGTTGTTGTAGTCACCTAATGCATCCTCCTTTATCTGTCTCTCAAAGGTACAAGCACGGACATACATACCAGTAATGCAACGAGGAATATACTGAAATCTTGCCTGAATATCATGGTTCAAACCACCAAAAAATCTATTCATTGTATCATTCTCAGATTCTTCTATGTCACAATGATGCATATAAGATTTGAACTCTTGGTAGTAAGCATGAACAGTGTTGTTGCCTTGTTTAAATTGTTCAAATTTGCGAAGCAATTCACGACGATAATAAGGAGGGAAAAATTGTTGTCTCATTACAGCTTTCAAAACTTTCCAAGTTGTGGGTTGGTTATCAATGTTTTTCTTACAATGTACACTCCACCAAACAGAAGCAAAATCAGTAAATGCTCTAGTGGCTGCTCGCACTCGCTCAAGTTCAGAAAATTCATGGTGACTAAAAACTTGTTCTACTTCAAGCTCCCAAGCTAGATATGTAGTAGGATTAAATCTACCCTCAAATGACGGTAAAAAGATAACCTGACCATGTGCTTGTGTGTGTTGTCCCAACTCTCGTGATGGTGAAGATGTGTCCGTCGTCCAAGAACTTCTATCTTCGGAACCTGTCATGATTAGTAGAAACAAGAAACAAAATTCAAGAATAATGTTCCTATGAACTACTAGGGTGTGGTGGTAAAGCGCTCACAGTAAAGCAAATATCAATATCTTACAAGTTCTTACCAAGCAACAGGTGGTGACAGGCAACCAACGGTGTCAAATAACTCTGAAGATTGTGTAAAGCGATTGCCAGGGGAACGTACGTATACACGGTGTAGAAATATGTGGAGCTGGGTTGGCTATATATGGTAGCAAAAGATTAGCAATAATCAATTCAGAGATGCAATGTTGAATAAACGCTCAACGACGGTACTGTGCTGGTCCTAGGCTAGACCGTGCTAGAGACGCGAGCCTAGAACACTAATGAGGTCACGTCGTAGCACAACTAGCATCAATGAAGGATACTAAGTAGCTCTGGACAGCAAGATATAAGTGAAGATCACAACGGCAGTAAAGATAATAATGTGAAACAACAGCCAAGCAGGATATATCAACACCTTTGTCTCCAACTTTCCTCTGAAAAGTTTGTGCCGATTTTGTTGATTTTTTTCTCCTTTTTTTCTCTGACTTCTTTTCTCTGACTTTTTTTCTCTGACTTTTTTTCTCCCTCTTTCCAAAACAAACTAGATAAGATGCATATTGGATCAAGCGAAGATGTGAACAATCTCAACTATTATTATGACAATGAATGGTGGGTAGCACGTGGTGGAAATTGATGGATGGGTGGTGGACAGCGGAAGAGATAATGATGCAGCGGTGGCATGACTAATGTGAACAGAACTCGAAACTCTAAACGAACTAGACACTAAGACCAGCAACTCGACACGACGATGCAACCGATAATTCAACTATGCAAGCAATGAAAAGAAAATTGCAAAGGCTCAGACTGGCTTGGACCAAGGATGAATAGATCTAACTCTTTTTTGTGTCTTTTTCTTGGACAATAGGTAAGAAAATAAATCTAATCTAGGAAAACTTGAAATTCTCACCGAGCAACCTGAAAACTGATACCACTTGATAGGGGCTAAGGTGTCCCGATGTTTCGATGAGATGGTGGCTATCGTTTTCTATGGGAGTCGACCTTGACGATCCGACTACGAATGTGCGAGACGTCGCGCCTTAGCAATCGCTAAACCAATCTCCTGAGGTTACTGACGATGCTGGAAGCACGATCAGCCTGACCACGAAGGTCTATTCCTGCAAGCAATCGAAGAACGAGCAAGAATATGATAAAGCAATCTGAATATTGCAAATATATATGAAGTATTGATAATGGTGGGGATCCGGAAGCGGTCTTGGTCTGGTCGTTGGACACAAACGAAGTACACGAAGTTGCAATGGCTAACTTTTAACTAAACAAATCCCAAGGAAAAAGCTACTAGATGGATCTACTTATATAGGAGCAAGGGGTGGCGGCCAAGGAGGTGGGAGGACGTCCCAAGGCATCCCAAAACTAACCCTAGGTCGTACAAGGCTCATGGGCCCAAGTGGAGGTGATGCAACACCTTTGGGCTTGTAGTTTGACTCGGATTCTGCTGCAACGTCAGATTGTTTAGTCCGTAACTCAACACTCTGGACGAATTTGAAGGTGAATCCAATTGGGTTGGAAAGAGCACGAAATCTAGTTTCCAACAAAAAAAGAATCACCCAATTCAGAGTCCGTATGAAAAAGTTGTTGGCGTTTTGAGTCAGGTATGTCTGTGCAGTCCGAATCTGAATCCAGAACGTGAGAGACTTGGACTCTATCTTCTCTTGGCCCAAAAGTGACGTGAGAAGGACTTTTTGAACACAACCTAAACTTCTCCTTTTCCCTTATCTTCATATGTGGATTGTACAAATGTCCCATACACCTGCAATTAGACAAAACACAAAAGTGTGTGAAGTATTTTTGTTCTGGATAACATAAATAGATTATTGAATAGTTTGCATTAGAAATCACCTGACAAATATGCATGTATGCAATATTTTTGGTCGTATCCAAGGTAGTCATGTCCTCATCACGCACTGTAGCGCACTCCAGAGCGTGCAAATGGCCGGCATGCCATTTTTTGGCAAAGTGGGCACGGACAAGCATGTCTGGTAGCTCTAGGAAGGAGTAAAGAATGTGGGGAAAGCCTTGGATGCCTTGGGTGGCTACTGGAGTGAGGAGGGAGGAGAGGAAGAGGGGTGCAAGGGTTTACCAGAGAGGTAAAAGAGGTGGTTTCACCCCTCAATTATTGATCTGAGATGCAGCCATTGCTACTGGAGGTAGAAGAGGTCTAGGAGGAGCTGTGGTAAAAAGTTGAGCTCAAGGAGATTAGTGGAAGAGGTCAAAATGATGATTTTGGGAAAATTGCAGAAGGTTTTTGTTGTTGGTTTGGGCAAGAAAATTAATTCCATTTGCCATGAGAATTAACAGGATGGAATGGCACATAGAAGTAGGATGTTCCACCCAGTTTGAGCTCATTTGGGCAAAGTAGCCAATGTAACTTTGGTAAACCCTAGAAATCAACAGAAATGGCTTTACCAAGATTTAGTCATGCAAATCTATTCTCCTTGATGCACCACTTGGTGTAGTGTCATCATTTGAGGTTATGAACATGTCCCCAAAAGTTGAGATCAAAAGGAGAAAGTTGCCAATGTAGAGTTGTTCAAATTTGATTCTGAACAGGAAGGGTTTTGGGGCACTTTGAGCAAGATAACATTCTCTCCAACTTGTGCCATTTGGTCTAGATGAATAATTAGACCATTTGAGCATGTTCACAAGGTTTGAGAACATTTGGACATGTTTGGCAATGTAAAGTTGCTCAAACTTCAAAATGGATAGAAATGGTTTTGGGGAGATTTCATGGGGTTATACTATTCTCCATGACATGATACTTGGCAAGATCATCAAACATGTCATATGTGACACGCTAGAAGTTTCTTGGAATTTTTGGGGAAAAGTTCCCGTAGAAATATTTCAAATCCTTGAAATGGGCAGAAATGGTTTTTGAGGGATTTGACCAATATTTTGAACATGACCATGTGTTGAAACTCTTATATATGGACAATATATGTCCATTGAGTTTCCATGATTTTTGTCAAATATTTTTGAAACAATATAATAATTTTTCCCTATTAAAGACCATTTCCGGCCTTAAGAAAAAGCTTTTAAATAAAATAGGAAAATAACTTTTAAAATTATATTTTTGAGGTTTCTGGGTATCTTATATCTAATAGGAGTCAAACATATTTTTGGAAAGATTTTTACTGCCCTGAATTAAGTACTTGCAGTACAATCTTAATTCAGGGGTTTTTGGAAAACTAATTTTTGAAAATACTTTTTGGCCAAATTATTTTTGTAAGAAATTATTTTTATGACCTATACACATGGCATGATCATTGGTTCAAGAATTTGGAGAAAGGAGATGAAGTATAGGAGTTGGAGGATTTATTTGATTTTTAGAGCACTTGCAAACAACAGAGAAAAATCCAAATCAAGGCAAGTTCCAAAACACTCAAAAGTTTTTGTCAAACCACATTTTATCATGATTTATTAGCTTAAGTGTTGTGGCATGAAAATCAGGGTGTGATGGACCTACCCCCTTACAAGAATCTCGTCCCCGAGATTCCCAAACTAGGCACGGAAAAGGGATACAGAAACTTGGATCTGGGGTAGTCTTCAAGTCCTCATGTTGCTTCTGCTTCCGTGTAGTGCTCCATTGAGCTTGAAGTACTTGATGGTGTGGCTTCATGTATGACGCTCCTCTTGATCCAGGTTGCTAATGGGTAGCTCGCGGTAGGTTAGATTGGGCTAGGGGTCGATGGCTCGGTGGTTAATGCCCTTGTAGAGATCGGGCAAGTTAGGAAGTTGGAAACACTTCCGGGTGTGATGCGTGGAAAACGCACAATGGGTAACTCAGGTGGTAACTCTAGCTGGTAGCTGTCTACTCTTCATCTTGAGGTGATCTCAGAGTGGGTTGATGAATCTTGGTGTGGATTCCCTTGGCATGGAAATGCTTGGTCCCATTGAGAGAAGTGGCTTGCAGATACACCTGGTTTTCAATGCGGACGTTTATTTCTTGGCAATGGTGGTTGGTATAGTTCTTCCTCCTTGGCATGGCGGTCTTCAAATGTTTCTTCACCAGCTCAGTGATTCTTCTTCCGTCTTCGGGTAGACAAGTATGTCATTAAATAAAGATGACAACTATCTTGTCCAAGCACTCCATGAAGTCTATGGGGTACGTAAAGTGGGCTGAGGCATTGGTGATGGATGTGGTTGAGCATTGGCCAAGGTCTTATCGATCTGGAGTCAAAGCCCAAGGTCAGGATCCGACCATGTTGTGGCTTGGTAGGGCGTACGGGTTTCAAGGATTCTAGTGTGCGAGTGAATGTTTATCATACCATCCTTGAGCACAGTTTCTGAGATGCCAATCGTTCTATCTAGTCCTCTATTCCTGTATCCTCAAATTGGTCTTCCTTATGGCATTGTCAGTTCTTGTGCTATATTAGGGTGATAATGTGCTCGTTCACTATGTCCACTAGTTCCATAATGAACTCAGTGATAAGCAAGGTTACGGAGGCTTAACAGGTTCTCTTGCAATTCTGTGGGTTAAGCACATGGTTAAGGACTCGAGCTGGGGTATCTTGTGAAGTCTCGAAGGGTCTAGGAATGGGTTTCTAGTCTGGGGGGTTAAACATAACTCTACAGGGTTTTACTTGGTCGAGGAGGCTGTAAAAAAGTTCTTCAGTGCTAGTTGGTCACTGAGGTAGAATCCTTGGTGTATCTTGTCTTGCTGGCCTTCAGTTGAGGAGAGATATGAGAGGGATAAGTAGCATAAAGGGGGATGCCTAAAGGGTGATGAGGACATCAATACAATTGTTACACCGACAGCCCCTGCTGCTATACATACTGGACCAATTACTAGAGCTCATGCACGCCAACTAAATTACCAGGTACTTTTGTTTCTTGGTAATGATTCTAATGTTCATGAGAATATGATGCTGCCTAAATTGGATACATTTGTTTTGCTTACAAATGAAGGGCCTAGCTTGGAGAAGGATGAACATTGGAGCAAGAACAAGCATGGAGATGATGGCATGCGCAAGGGGAACAAGAACGGAGTTACAAGTGATGATTTCAGGACTTTGAAGCCACCATAATGGGTGCATGAAGCCTTCGACGAAATATACAAGATGCCACTTCATAAATTTCGTCCCGAGGCTATTTTAGGTGCTGCGTCACCTTATTATTGGGCCAGGCCCATGTAATTTCGAAATACATAAGTATAGGCTATTTTTAGAGTCCGTATGTGTGGGGAAACAAGAGATAGGGTTGATTTCGGACCCCTCCACCAAGGGCCACGAAATTCCCCCCCTCTTCCTCCATATATACAGCCCTTAGGGCATCGTTTAGACTTTGGGTTTTGTTTAGATTAAAAGTTCGCAATAGCTGCAACTTCGCGTACTTCGTTTGTGTTCAACGACCAGACAAAGGCGTCACAGAACCCCACCTTGATCAATAAAGCTTTCATCTTATATTCGCAATATCCAGATTGCAATCTTAGTTTCTTGCTTGTTCTTCGTTTGCTCGCAGGAAACAGACCCTCGTGGTCAGGTTGATCGTGCTCCGGCGTGGTCAATAACCTCTCGGAGTTGGTTTAGCGATTGCTAAGGCGCGACGTCCTCGCACGTTCGTAGTCGGATCGTCAAAGTCGACTTCCACCAAAGCGAAATCCACCATCTCATCGAAAGACGGGACACCTTTGCCTCTATCAAGTGGTATCAGATTTCCAGGTTGCTCGGTGAGATTTTACAGTTTTTTAGTAGTTTAGATCGAGTCTGCTCTTCATACCTATAGTCCACGAAAAAGCCACAAAAAAAATTTAGGGTTAGTTTATCATATCCGAACCAATCTGAGCCTTGCATAATCTTTTTAGGGTTTTGCTTTGTTGAATTTGCGGTTGCATCGTCGTGTCTAGTTGCTGGTCTTAGAGTCTAGTCTTTTAGAGTTTCGAGTTCTGGTCATAAGTTGTCACGCCGCCGCCGCACCATCATCATCACCCCTGCCATCTACCACCACCGCACCGAATCCGTATCCATATACCACCACCAATCCGTGTCCATATACCACCACCGATCCATATCCATATACTACCACCGCTACCACCACCGCTGCCATATACCACCACCATATATCCACCACCAATCCGAGTTCTTTGCTTATTAGGTTTGTTTTCGGGATCCATCTAGATTCCCATTCGTGTTTCCTTGCCGGAGTCGGGTAGCCACGCTCCGTTTAGGCCCAAAATTTTTCGAAAACGCATTTTTCGAAAAAATTTCTGGCTATCCTATTTTTAGGTGTTTCTGAGTGTTTTGAGACAGGTGCCATTATAGGAAGTTTTTTTTGACCCGTTTCCAGTTTTTGGGTCCGGGCAGCCGAAAAAAAAAAATTGGTCGAAAAAATTTCATGCCCATCCTGTCAGTTTGAGCTAGGAAGAGTTTTGAGACACTCGCCATTATAGTGATTTTTCGCAAAAAAAAAAAACAGCGCAAAAAAAAAGAGCGAAAATAAAATAAAATTCAGAGTGTGCTTTTCCCTTCTTTACGTGCCGCGCCGTGATTTTGTTAGTGTTCTAGGCTCGCATCTCTAGCACAGTCTAGCCTAGGACCAGCACAGTACCGTCGTTGAGCGTTTATTCAACTTTGCATCTCTGAATTGATTATTGCTGACCCTTTTTGCTACCATATTATAAGCCTTCCCAGCTCCACATACATCTACGTCGTGCGTTTGACTCTCCCTGGTAATCGCTCTATCCAAGCTTTGAGAGTTTTTGACTACAACGGTTGCCGATCACCGCCTGCTGCTGGGTAAGAACTGGTAAGAATTTGAGATTTGCTTGACGGATTTGTGACACCCACCACCACCACTTGTTCGTAGTCTGTAGGATCATATTCTTGTGTGTTTCTATTGCTGCTAACCATGCCAGGATCACAAGCCGACGAGATTGACTGGGAGAATTTATCGAACAAGGAGCTTCATGATAAGTTTCAGCAAATGATGACTGAACAGGTGCAAGATGTGCTGAACAATTTTGAAGAGGCCATGGAGAAGATCACTGGCTTTGAGAAGACGTTCGAAACAAAGCTCGATAACAAGTTTAATGAATTGCTCGCGCGTCTTCCACCACCACCACCCGCTGCACCTAACGCACCTCTCCAACAACAACAATAACGACTACCTCCACGTCGCGAAGCAGACCTCCGCCGAGCAAGCCGTGTTCCTCTTGAGTTTGGCCAAACTATTGGTGCTGCTGATGCGGAGGAGGATGATTATGTGGGAGATTATGAGGATGAGGTTGATCAAAATCAACACTACGTGCAGCCACCTGTACCACCACCAGCAGGTCGACCTCAGGTATATATTCGTAATGGTAGGCCTGCACCACCACCTCAGGTACGAGATGATGTCCATATTCCTAAACTGAAATTGAATATTCCACCATCTGAGGGTAGATATGTTCCTGATATATATCTTACTTGGGAGTTAGAAACTGAACAACGATTTACATGTTTACAATATCCTGAGGAGAGACGAGTTGCTGCTGCCGTTTGTGCTTTCACTAGTTTTGCATGTGTATGGTGGTCTGAACATTGTAGATTATATCCTATTCCAACTACTTGGGCTGCTTTGAAAACTGCTATGCGTACGCGTTGGGTTCCACCATATTATCAACGTGAATTGCTTCAAAAATTGCAGCGTTTAAGACAAGGGAAAAATTCTGTAGAAGAATATTATCAGGAATTACAAACTGGCATGATTAGATGTGGTATCGTTGAGGAGAATGAAGCTATGCTTGCACGTTTTCTGGGTGGATTAAATAGAGAGATTCAGACCATTCTAGACTATAAGGAGTATACTAATATCACTCCTTTATTCCATCTTGCTTGTAAAGCTGAACGTGAAGTGCAGGATCGACAAGCATTGGGGCGAACTAACTTTTCTGCAGGCCGACCTTCATCATGGACACCACGTGCATCTTCTACTTCAACTGCACCAGCACCTCCATCCGGTGCCACCTCCAGCCGTGATACAAGAAAACAGGCACAACCACCATTATCTGCCAAGAGCGCACCTGCGGGGCCTGCACAGCGTTCTTCTTCTTCCATGGCATCAACAGGGCACACAAGTGATATTATTTGTCGTCGTTGTAAGGGAGGAGGTCATTATGCGAGGGAATGCAAATCTCCGCGTGTGATGATTGCTACCGCGGATGGTGGATATGAGTCTGCTAGTGACTATGATGAGGAGACTTTGGCTCTTATTACACGTGAAGAACATGGTGGAGATGATTCTGATCATGAGACGCAATACATGTGATAGAGGCAAAGGTGTCCCGTCTTTCGATGAGATGGTGGATTTTGCTTTGGTGGAAGTCGACTTTGACGATCCGACTACGAACGTGCGAGGACGTCGCGCCTTAGCAATCGCTAAACCAACTCCGAGAGGTTATTGACCACGCCGGAGCACGATCAACCTGACCACGAGGGTCTGTTTCCTGCGAGCAAACGAAGAACAAGCAAGAAACTAAGATTGCAATCTGGATATTGTGAATATAAGATGAAAGCTTTATTGATCAAGGTGGGGTTCTGTGACGCCTTTGTCTGGTCGTTGAACACAAACGAAGTACGCGAAGTTGCAGCTATGGCGAACTTTTAATCTAAACAAAACCCAAAGTCTAAACGATGCCCTAAGGGCTGTATATATGGAGGAAGAGGGGGGAATTTCGTGGCCCTTGGTGGAGGGGTCCGAAATCAACCCTATCTCTTGTTTCCCCACACATACGGACTCTAAAAATAGCCTATAGTTATGTATTTCGAAATTACATGGGCCTGGCCCAATAATAAGGTGACGCAGCACCTAAAATAGCCTCGGGACGAAATTTATGAAGTGGCATCTTGTATATTTCGTCCAAGGCTTCATGCACCCATTATGGTGGCTTCAAAGTCCTGAAATCATCACTTGTAACTCCGTTCTTGTTCCCCTTGCGCATGCCATCATCTCCATGCTTGTTCTTGCTCCAATGTTCATCCTTCTCCAAGCTAGGCCCTTCATTTGTAAGCAAAACAAATGTATCCAATTTAGGCAGCATCATATTCTCATGAACATTAGAATCATTACCAAGAAACGAAAGTACCTGGTAATTTAGTTGGCGTGCACGAGCTCTAGTAATTGGTCCAGTATGTATAGCAGCAGGGGCTGTGGGTGTAACAGTTGTATTGATGTCCTCATCAACTCCTGATTCCATTTTGAAAGATGATATTAATAGAGCTAATAAAGCAAAACAGGAGAAGAATAAGAGTGAAAATCAGATTGTGGCAAAAGAATTTGAGCAACAAATGAAGCCTAATAATAAACCATCTAGTGTTGCTTCTGAAATTAAATTGAAAAGTGCATGTTTATTTGCCACCAAATCTGATATTGATGAGCTAGATTTCAACAAATCTGTTTGCTATGCTTTTGTGTGCAAAGAGGCATTATTTTCATTCGAGGACGTGCCTTCCTCTTTGCCTCCTGCTGTCACTAACATTTTGCAGGAGTTCGCTGACGTCTTTCCACAAGACGTGCCCCCGGGATTACCGCCTATTCGAGGGATTGAGCATCAGATTGACTTAATTCCCGGTGCTTCACTGCCAAACCGTGCACCATACCGTACCAATCCAGAGGAGACGAAGGAGATTATGCGTCAAGTACAAGAGCTTCTCGACAAAGGTTATATACGCGAATCCCTTAGTCCTTGTGCTGTTCCTATTATTCTAGTGCCGAAAAAGGATGGTACATCACGTATGTGTGTTGATTGTAGAGGCATTAATAATATTACTATTCGTTATCGTCATCCTATTCCTAGGCTAGATGATATGCTTGATGAATTGAGTGGCTCTACAATATTCTCCAAAGTTGATTTGCGCAGTGGCTACCATCAAATTCGTATGAAATTGGGAGATGAATGGAAAACAGCATTTAAAACTAAGTTTGGATTATATGAGTGGTTAGTCATGCCTTTTGGGTTAACTAATGCACCTAGTACTTTCATGAGATTAATGAACGAAGTTTTACGTGCTTTCATTGGACGATTTGTGGTAGTTTACTTTGATGACATATTGATTTATAGCAGATCTTTGGAAGAACATTTGGAACATTTACGTGCTGTTTTTATTGCTCTACGTGATGCACGTTTGTTCGGTAACCTTGGGAAGTGCACCTTTTGCACCGATCGAGTATCTTTTCTTGGCTATGTTGTTACTCCACAGGGAATTGAAGTTGATAAAGCCAAGATTGAAGCTATTGAGAGTTGGCCGCAGCCCAAAACGGTCACACAAGTGAGGAGTTTTCTTGGCCTCGCTGGATTCTATAGGCGTTTTGTGAGAGATTTCAGCACCATTGCTGCACCTCTCAATGAGCTTACAAAGAAAGATGTGCCTTTTCTTTGGGGTACCGCACAGGAAGAAGCCTTCACGGTATTGAAAGATAAGTTGACACATGCTCCTTTACTCCAACTTCCTGATTTTAATAAGACTTTTGAGCTTGAATGTGATGCTAGTGGAATTGGATTAGGAGGTGTGTTATTACAAGATGGCAAACCTGTTGCATACTTTTCTGAAAAATTGAGTGGGCCTAGTCTGAATTATTCTACTTATGATAAAGAATTATATGCTCTTGTTCGGACTTTAGAAACATGGCAACATTATTTATGGCCCAAAGAATTTGTTATACATTCTGATCATGAATCATTGAAACATATTAAAAGTCAAGCTAAACTGAATCGTAGACATGCTAAATGGGTTGAATTCATTGAGACATTCCCTTATGTCATTAAACACAAGAAGGGAAAACAAAATGTTATTGCTGATGCTTTGTCTCGTCGCTATACTATGCTTTCACAACTTGACTTCAAAATATTTGGTTTGGAGACCATCAAAGATCAATATGTGCATGATGCTGATTTTAAAGATGTAATGCATAATTGTAAAGAAGGAAGAATGTAGAACAAGTTTGTTGTTAACGATGGATTTGTGTTTCGTGCTAACAAGCTATGCATTCCAGCTAGCTCCGTTCGTCTTTTGTTGTTGCAGGAGGCGCATGGAGGAGGATTAATGGGACACTTTGGCGTGAAGAAGACGGAGGACGTACTTGCTACACATTTATTTTGGCCAAAGATGAGACGGGATGTTGAGCGTTTTATTGCTCGCTGCACTACATGTCAAAAAGCTAAGTCACGCCTCAATCCTCATGGTTTATATATGCCTTTGCCTGTACCTAGTGTTCCTTGGGAGGATATATCTATGGACTTTGTTTTAGGTTTACCTCGAACAAAGAAGGGGAGGGATAGCATATTTGTTGTCGTGGATAGATTCTCGAAAATGCCACACTTTATACCATGTCATAAAAGCGATGATGCTGTTAATGTTGCTGATTTGTTCTTTCGTGAAATTATTCGCTTGCATGGTGTGCCAAATACTATTGTTTCAGATCGTGATACTAAATTTCTTAGCCACTTCTGGAGATGTTTATGGGCTAAGTTGGGGACTAAACTGCTTTTTAGTACTACTTGTCACCCCCAAACTGATGGACAAACTGAAGTAGTCAATAGAACGTTGTCTACTATGCTTAGGGCTGTTTTGAAGAATAATAAGAAAATGTGGGAGGAATGCTTGCCTCATATTGAATTTGCTTATAATCGTTCATTGCATTCTACTACTAAGATGTGCCCTTTTGAAGTTGTGTATGGTTTCCTACCTCGTGCACCTATTGATTTGTTGCCTCTTCCATCTTCGGAGAAGGTTAATTTTGATGCTAAACAACGTGCTGAATTAATTTTAAAAATGCATGAGTTAACTAAGGAAAACATTGAGCGTATGAATGCTAAATATAAACTTGCTGGAGATAAGGGTAGAAAACATGTTGTGTTTGCACCTGGAGATCTTGTTTGGTTACATTTGCGTAAGGATAGATTTCCTAATTTGCGCAAATCAAAGCTAATGCCACGTGCTGATGGTCCCTTTAAGGTGTTAGAGAAAATAAATGATAATGCATATAAACTTGAGCTGCCTGCAGATTTTGGGGTTAGTCCCACTTTTAACATTGCAGATTTGAAGCCTTATTTGGGTGAGGAAGATGAACTTCCGTCGAGGACGACTTCATTTCAAGAAGGGGAGGATGATGAGGACATCAATACAATTGTTACACCCACAGCCCCTGCTGCTATACATACTGGACCAATTACTAGAGCTCATGCACGCCAACTAAATTACGAGGTACTTTTGTTTCTTGGTAATGATTCTAATGTTCATGAGAATATGATGCTGCCTAAATTGGATACATTTGTTTTGCTTACAAATGAAGGGCCTAGCTTGGAGAAGGATGAACATTGGAGCAAGAACAAGCATGGAGATGATGGCATGCGCAAGGGGAACAAGAACGGAGTTACAAGTGATGATTTCAGGACTTTGAAGCCACCATAATGGGTGCATGAAGCCTTCGACGAAATATACAAGATGCCACTTCATAAATTTCGTCCCGAGGCTATTTTAGGTGCTGCGTCACCTTATTATTGGGCCAGGCCCATGTAATTTCGAAATACATAAGTATAGGCTATTTTTAGAGTCCGTATGTGTGGGGAAACAAGAGATAGGGTTGATTTCGGACCCCTCCACCAAGGGCCACGAAATTCCCCCCCTCTTCCTCCATATATACAGCCCTTAGGGCATCGTTTAGACTTTGGGTTTTGTTTAGATTAAAAGTTCGCAATAGCTGCAACTTCGCGTACTTCGTTTGTGTTCAACGACCAGACAAAGGCGTCACAGAACCCCACCTTGATCAATAAAGCTTTCATCTTATATTCGCAATATCCAGATTGCAATCTTAGTTTCTTGCTTGTTCTTCGTTTGCTCGCAGGAAACAGACCCTCGTGGTCAGGTTGATCGTGCTCCGGCGTGGTCAATAACCTCTCGGAGTTGGTTTAGCGATTGCTAAGGCGCGACGTCCTCGCACGTTCGTAGTCGGATCGTCAAAGTCGACTTCCACCAAAGCGAAATCCACCATCTCATCGAAAGACGGGACACCTTTGCCTCTATCAAGTGGTATCAGATTTCCAGGTTGCTCGGTGAGATTTTACAGTTTTTTAGTAGTTTAGATCGAGTCTGCTCTTCATACCTATAGTCCACGAAAAAGCCACAAAAAAAATTTAGGGTTAGTTTATCATATCCGAACCAATCTGAGCCTTGCATAATCTTTTTAGGGTTTTGCTTTGTTGAATTTGCGGTTGCATCGTCGTGTCTAGTTGCTGGTCTTAGAGTCTAGTCTTTTAGAGTTTCGAGTTCTGGTCATAAGTTGTCACGCCGCCGCCGCACCATCATCATCACCCCTGCCATCTACCACCACCGCACCGAATCCGTATCCATATACCACCACCAATCCGTGTCCATATACCACCACCGATCCATATCCATATACTACCACCGCTACCACCACCGCTGCCATATACCACCACCATATATCCACCACCAATCCGAGTTCTTTGCTTATTAGGTTTGTTTTCGGGATCCATCTAGATTCCCATTCGTGTTTCCTTGCCGGAGTCGGGTAGCCACGCTCCGTTTAGGCCCAAAATTTTTCGAAAACGCATTTTTCGAAAAAATTTCTGGCTATCCTATTTTTAGGTGTTTCTGAGTGTTTTGAGACAGGTGCCATTATAGGAAGTTTTTTTTGACCCGTTTCCAGTTTTTGGGTCCGGGCAGCCGAAAAAAAAAAATTGGTCGAAAAAATTTCATGCCCATCCTGTCAGTTTGAGCTAGGAAGAGTTTTGAGACACTCGCCATTATAGTGATTTTTCGCAAAAAAAAAAAACAGCGCAAAAAAAAAGAGCGAAAATAAAATAAAATTCAGAGTGTGCTTTTCCCTTCTTTACGTGCCGCGCCGTGATTTTGTTAGTGTTCTAGGCTCGCATCTCTAGCACAGTCTAGCCTAGGACCAGCACAGTACCGTCGTTGAGCGTTTATTCAACTTTGCATCTCTGAATTGATTATTGCTGACCCTTTTTGCTACCATATTATAAGCCTTCCCAGCTCCACATACATCTACGTCGTGCGTTTGACTCTCCCTGGTAATCGCTCTATCCAAGCTTTGAGAGTTTTTGACTACAACGGTTGCCGATCACCGCCTGCTGCTGGGTAAGAACTGGTAAGAATTTGAGATTTGCTTGACGGATTTGTGACACCCACCACCACCACTTGTTCGTAGTCTGTAGGATCATATTCTTGTGTGTTTCTATTGCTGCTAACCATGCCAGGATCACAAGCCGACGAGATTGACTGGGAGAATTTATCGAACAAGGAGCTTCATGATAAGTTTCAGCAAATGATGACTGAACAGGTGCAAGATGTGCTGAACAATTTTGAAGAGGCCATGGAGAAGATCACTGGCTTTGAGAAGACGTTCGAAACAAAGCTCGATAACAAGTTTAATGAATTGCTCGCGCGTCTTCCACCACCACCACCCGCTGCACCTAACGCACCTCTCCAACAACAACAATAACGACTACCTCCACGTCGCGAAGCAGACCTCCGCCGAGCAAGCCGTGTTCCTCTTGAGTTTGGCCAAACTATTGGTGCTGCTGATGCGGAGGAGGATGATTATGTGGGAGATTATGAGGATGAGGTTGATCAAAATCAACACTACGTGCAGCCACCTGTACCACCACCAGCAGGTCGACCTCAGGTATATATTCGTAATGGTAGGCCTGCACCACCACCTCAGGTACGAGATGATGTCCATATTCCTAAACTGAAATTGAATATTCCACCATCTGAGGGTAGATATGTTCCTGATATATATCTTACTTGGGAGTTAGAAACTGAACAACGATTTACATGTTTACAATATCCTGAGGAGAGACGAGTTGCTGCTGCCGTTTGTGCTTTCACTAGTTTTGCATGTGTATGGTGGTCTGAACATTGTAGATTATATCCTATTCCAACTACTTGGGCTGCTTTGAAAACTGCTATGCGTACGCGTTGGGTTCCACCATATTATCAACGTGAATTGCTTCAAAAATTGCAGCGTTTAAGACAAGGGAAAAATTCTGTAGAAGAATATTATGAGGAATTACAAACTGGCATGATTAGATGTGGTATTGTTGAGGAGAATGAAGCTATGCTTGCACGTTTTCTGGGTGGATTAAATAGAGAGATTCAGACCATTCTAGACTATAAGGAGTATACTAATATCACTCGTTTATTCCATCTTGCTTGTAAAGCTGAACGTGAAGTGCAGGATCGACAAGCATTGGGGCGAACTAACTTTTCTGCAGGCCGACCTTCATCATGGACACCACGTGCATCTTCTACTTCAACTGCACCAGCACCTCCATCCGGTGCCACCTCCAGCCGTGATACAAGAAAACAGGCACAACCACCATTATCTGCCAAGAGCGCACCTGCGGGGCCTGCACAGCGTTCTTCTTCTTCCATGGCATCAATAGGGCACACAAGTGATATTATTTGTGATGAGGACATCAATACAATTGTTACACCCACAGCCCCTGCTGCTATACATACTGGACCAATTACTAGAGCTCGTGCACGCCAACTAAATTACCAGGTACTTTCGTTTCTTGGTAATGATTCTAATGTTCATGAGAATATGATGCTGCCTAAATTGGATACATTTGTTTTGCTTACAAATGAAGGGCCTAGCTTGGAGAAGGATGAACATTGGAGCAAGAACAAGCATGGAGATGATGGCATGCGCAAGGGGAACAAGAACGGAGTTACAAGTGATGATTTCAGTACTTTGAAGCCACCATAATGGGTGCATGAAGCCTTGGACGAAATATACAAGATGCCACTTCATAAATTTCGTCCCGAGGCTATTTTAGGTACTGCGTCACCTTATTATTGGGCCAGGCCCATGTAATTTCGAAATACATAAGTATAGGCTATTTTTAGAGTCCGTATGTGTGGGGAAACAAGAGATAGGGTTGATTTCGGACCCCTCCACCAAGGGCCACGAAATTCCCCCCTCTTCCTCCATATATACAGCCCTTAGGGCATCGTTTAGACTTTGGGTTTTGTTTAGATTAAAAGTTCGCCATAGCTGCAACTTCGCGTACTTCGTTTGTGTTCAACGACCAGACAAAGGCGTCACAGAACCCCACCTTGATCAATAAAGCTTTCATCTTATATTCGCAATATCCAGATTGCAATCTTAGTTTCTTGCTTGTTCTTCGTTTGCTCGCAGGAAACAGACCCTCGTGGTCAGGTTGATCGTGCTCCGGCGTGGTCAATAACCTCTCGGAGTTGGTTTAGCGATTGCTAAGGCGCGACGTCCTCGCACGTTCGTAGTCGGATCGTCAAAGTCGACTTCCACCAAAGCGATATCCATCATCTCATCGAAAGATCGGGACCCTCGCCTCTATCAAAGGGGGTGTTCTATAGTGCAGGTGCAAACAACGGGTGGCAAAAAGGGCCAAACAAAAGAAAGAAGGTAAGGAAGGTGATATAGTCGCATACTTGTTGCCTAGGGCAAAAGTGCGACCTATATCAAAACACATACAAATAAAAACAAGCAACACACAATCATGGTTCTATTCGAACCATCATACGGACTCGACTGCGCATAGGGGGTACACGACTCATCCTACCCTAGGGGTTCTCGGACTCAGTAATCGTGCCTTGAGCCTCGTGCAGTCTTCTGAGTTTTCCTCGGGTGTTGCTACGTCTCTTGTAGTTGTTCGATGAAACGATCCAGGTTGAGCCTGAAGATTCTTCAACAACTTCTTGCCTGTTGAAGTGATGGGGTGAAGGTGGCTCCTCGTAGCAGGCATTGACTCGGTCTTCTGTTGTCTTCTTATTCATGACGATCCCGTTTTGTCTTCTAAGGCGTCGATGGTACCAGGTAGGTAATCCTTTATGCAATGACATTAACAAGGCATAGTAGAGATCCAACATGTCGGTTACGTTGATGACCACATCGACACCAAGAGCGGGGGATGAAGAGAACCATTTTCCTGCTCACTATAGTGAGGCGGACCAATTGGCGAGGTTCTCATCCACCGGTGGTTGCCGATACAACAACGGTAGTGACAGGGTTACTCTATTAGCGATGTATATCATGATCTTGCATATCCTATGCCATGATCATCATAGGCTAACGTTGCATCATCCTGGGCAAATTCAAAGGTGTCACCGTCCTCTGGGTCTTCATGTCCTCATTCTTCAAAGGCGTATCTTCTGTTGGCATCGTCTTGCTGTGGTGTTGCCAATCTTGTGTTCAGAAGAGGTGGGTGAGTGTTTGGCAAGATGTAATCCTTCTAGGCTACCCACGAGGATTACACGGAATCCCGTGGTCAGGGGCTTGAGGGTGCTAGCGACCGTTTGCAATAGTTTTGAAGGGAAGAGATCGATAGGGAAAGTATACCTTAGTTTTCAAAAAAACTGAGAAGGGAAGAGAAGTATAGATAGTTTTGAAAACTAGTAATAGTTTTGGAAATAGTTTTACCCTAACTAACGACCATGCTAACTAAGGCTTCCTACAGTCAGGATGGCTCTGATACCGGCTCTGTGGGGACCCCGACTCATAAGTCATGATCACCGAATGCACGTGTACAGTGATCCCAGAGATCAATGCTCACTGAACACACAGAAGCTGAATAACAAGAGTCTTACATCCATACATACTGTATTACACAAGTAGGACCATTATGGTCAAGTCTTGATTATAACATTGCAGCGGAAATCTTTGTCGATAACTTGGACCCATGCCATCTGCCTTAACCCTACAGGCATTCTGACTGGGAAGCGTCCTAGCTCGCATGCTCATCACCGAAGTATTCTTCATTATATCTTGTTCTTTCATGCCTGGCCAATAAAATAACCAGTGGCAAGCCAATGAGTACTTTGAATGTACTCGCAAGCAACCCAAGGGTGATAACAGAATAATTATGCAAGGCACTACTGCTAATTTGGCATTTTTGCGGATAGCTAGTTTTTCTCATGCAAGTATGATCAACATTTCTCAAGGATATGAACGCGTCTGCAACAAGTATCAGGAGGTTACAGACATCAACATCGGGATAGAGTTGTGAACAACTCATACTCAAGCTCATCGTGACTTCCTCACGAATCATGCCAACAGATTTACCAAACCGTGTTGTTTGTCAGAAACATATGGACGTAGTCTAAGCAGCACCACCCAAATGTCCTTGACCATGGACACGGCTATTCGAATAGTTTTACACTCTGTAGAGGTTGCACACTTTACCCACAAGATCCGGGGAACTTTCGTGTCATCCACGACCCGTGATACCTCAAGTACCCGGGGTAAGCACCCGATCACTATCTTTCCCTAGACGACACTAACAAGGAGTCCACTCGTTGTTCCGTATCCTCCCGATGTACATCATACGAGACTCACTCGAGATCGTAACATCCGAGAGGGGACACAACGATGTATTCGGTGCCCTGTGATAACAGTCATGGCCGCCCTACCTGGCACGACCCCGTCCTGAGAGAGCGCACCAACAACTCTCCCGTCACTAGTAATGCGGGCTCCAAGCTAGTATCGGCCTAGGTATCAATAATGCCCTTTCCCATACAAGGGTAGAGTGTTTGCGCATGTAAGGTTGGGACAGTCGACAAATCTTAAATCTAATCTGTCTCTGTAAACAACACTTTTATCGAGCCTCGGTACACTACCTCTCCACCAAGTAGTGACCTAGTTCATCATCATCTCCTAGGGGCATTAGTGGCACCCACTGGGCTGTTTGCAAGTATGTCAACCCAGACTTGTTTCTTTCCATGCATAACCCTGACCCACTTTGCGTAGCCATCTACTATAGCATATTTCTACAACCCACCAACACAACTCTAAGCAAGGGTAGAGTCATGAACAATGCAAGTATCAATGGAGTATGCAACGGAGGCAAGCCTAGCAAGGTTGCCATTCAAGATATATATCATGCACTCGATTAAACAACGAAAATGCTATTATGATGAAAAAAAATGGTTCATCATGGTCAAAGGGCTGCTTGCCTGGTTCATCAGAGTCTTGAGATCTTCTGGTCCTTCTCCAAGTACTCCGTCTACTTCGGCAACTAATGTCGGAAACAATCACAATAAGCAACACAACAAGGCAAGAATAAATGTGCTCTAAAAATATGAAGTTGAATTTTATTGGATACCTCTGGTCATATGAGGAATGACCATAGTGATTTCATTGGAAGTGGATCAATGGATATTTCTAAACATTTCGATATGATGGAATCAAGGGGTTTATGGAATTGCAAGAAGTGTACAGAAACATATTTTTGAAAAATGAGCAAAGGCACCCATTCAACAAAGGATGATTCTAGAAGCATCTAGGAATTGGGTTCACTGGATTTGGGGTTGAAATGATTTTCCTATGAATTTGCAAAGTTGACAAATATGAAGAAATAGACCATTATTTGAGGTGATACAGAAAGTATTACTAAAAATGTTCAAAAACTAAGTTTTGAACTTACAGACATCTAGGATTTTGAATCATGGAATTTGGATCAAAAATGGGCTCTCTGTGATTTTCTAAAGTTTATCAAAGAAATGGAAAAATAGGATTTGCTAAATATTTGTGAAAGAAATATTTCTGTAAAAATGTGCAAGTAGCACCATGTGGTAGGGAATGAATTTAGAAACTACTAGAAATTTGAATCATCAAATTTGGAGTTAATTTGAATTGTTTATGGATTTTTGAAGTTGACTGGAAAAAGAAAAAGGAAATAAGGTTTTAACCTTATCCTACGCACTGGGCGGCAGATAGGCCGTGGGCCGGCCCAGCTGAATGGCCGCACGGGGTGACCGAGGCGACGTCGAAAGCGCCCACGCGAAGTGCGCCTTCACCGCGGGGACGCGAGAGGGGGCGAACCCGCCTCCACTTGCCAGCATGGCCCGGTGGCTGGGCCACTGACGAGCGGGGCCCGCCTGCAGGGCCTTCGTCTTCCTCTTCCTCCCGCGCGCTTGCCTGGCCGAGGGGGCAGAGAGCCCCGACGGCGACTGCCGGTGCTATGGAGCACCTCCGGCGACGCTCTGGCTTTGTATGAGCTCAGTGCCGAACGCCGCATCCATTCATGTATGCCACGGCTGTTGGGAATGGTCGAGGCGACGACGGCTTGGACACTAGCGGACGGTGGCGTCGGGCGAGATTGCGGACGGCGCTATGGTGCGCCCTCGGACGAGGGAAGGAGCGTGGGAGCTTCGCCTTGCTCAGGGGAGCCTACTGGTGGAGAGAGGAGAGGGAGAAGAGCTCGGGCTCGGCTGAATTTAGGCGATGGACGGCGGCTCGGCTTCGGCCTTGGAGGTGGATGGAGGGCACGGGAGGAAGAATGGCGCGGTCCGGGGGGTCCAGGGGAGGGAGAGAGGGCGAACCGAGGCTGGAGAGGTCTCGGGGGTGGCCTTTTATGGCGGGGCGATGGTGCACCGTGGGCTCGTGCGCCGGCGAGCTCGTGCTAGTCGCTACAGGCCACGGGAGCTCGTTGCGGTGTGTTTGGGGTGTTACTGGATTCGGTCTAGAGCTAGGGAGAGAAGAGAGAGAGCAGGGGGGCCAGGTGCACTGCGCGCGTGAGCTTGCTCACTGGTGTACTCGGGCGGCCGGCGCACGTGCGAGCAGGGGCAGGAGGAGGGAGAAGGAGGAGGGGGATGATAGTGTAGCGTGTTGTGGACGTTGAGGTGACCTCGGGGGACACGAGGGGGAGGCCCTAGGTGGCCGGAGGCGGTTGGAAGGGGGCGGCTACAGTGCGGGAGCGCACTGTAGCGCGCTCCAGAGCGTGCAAATGGCCGGCATGCCATTTTGTTGGCAAAGTGGGCACGGACAAGCATGTCTGGTAGCTCTAGGAAGGAGTAAAGAATGTGGGGAAAGCCTTGAATGCCTTGGGTGGCCACTGGAGTGAGGAGGGAGGAGAGGAAGAGTGGTGCAAGGGCTGTCCAGAGAGCTAAAAGAGGTGGTTTCACCCCTCAATTATTGATCTGAGATGCAGCCATTGCTACTGGAGGTAGAAGAGGTCTAGGAGGAGCTGTGGTAAAAAGTTGAGCTCAAGGAGATTAGTGGAAGAGGTCAAAATGATGATTTTGGGAAAATGGCAGAAGGTGTTTGTTGTTGGTTTGTGCAAGAAAATTAATTCCACTTGCCATGAGAATTAACAGGATGGAATGGCACATAGAAGTAGGATGTTCCACAAGTTTGAGCTCATTTGGGCAAAGTAGCCAATGTAACTTTGGTAAACCCTAGAAATCAACAGAAATGGCTTTACCAAGATTTATTCATGCAAATCTATTCTCCTTGATTCACCACTTGGTGTAGTGTCATCATTTGAGGTTATGAACATGTCCACAAAAGTTGAGATCAAAAGGAGAAAGTTTCCAATGTAGAGTTGTTCAAATTTGGTTCTGAACAGGAAGGGTTTTGGGGCACTTTGAGCAAGATAACATTCTCTCCAACTTGTGCCATTTGGTCTAGATGAATAATTAGACCATTTGAGCATGTTCACAAGGTTTGAGAACATTTGGACATGTTTGGCAATGTAAAGTTGCTCAAACTTCAAAATGGACAGAAATGGTTTTGGGGAGATTTCATGGGGTTATACTATTCTCCATGACTTGATACTTGGCAAGATCATCAAACATGTCATACGTGACATGCTAGAATTTTCTTGGAATTGTTGGGGAATATTTCCTGTAGAAATATTTCAAATCCTTGAAATGGGCAGAAATGGTTTTTGAGGGATTTGACCAATATTTTGAACATGACCATGTGTTCAAACTCTTATATATGGACAATATATGTCCATTGAGTTTCCATGATTTTTGTCAAATATTTTTGAAACAATAAAATAATTTTTCCCTATTAAAGACCATTTCTGGCCTTAAGAAAAAGATTTAAAATAACATAGTAAAATAACTTTTAAAATTATATTTTTGTGGTTTCTAGGTATCCTATATCTAATAGGAGTCAAACATATTTTTGGAAAGATTTTTACTGCCCTGAATTAAGTACTTGCAGTACAATCTTAATTCAGGGGTTTTTGGAAAACTAATTTTTGAAAATACTTTTTGGCCAAATTATTTTTGTAAGAAATTATTTTTATGACCTATACACATGGCATGATCATTGGTTCAAGAATTTGGAGCAAGGAGATGAAGTATAGGAGTAGGAGGATTTATTTGATTTTTAGAGCACTTGCAAACAACAGACAAAAATCCAAATCAAGGCAAGTTCCAAAACACTCAAAAGTTTTTGTCAAACCACATTTTATCATGATTTATTAGCTTAAGTGTTGTGGCATAAAAATCAGGGTGTGACATTTTTAGTACTACTTGTCACCCCCAAACTGATGGACAAACTGAAGTAGTCAATAGAACATTGCGTACTATGCTTAGGGCTGTTTTGAAGAATAATAAGAAAATGTGGGAAGAATGCTTGCCTCATATTGAATTTGCTTATAATCGTTCATTGCATTCTACTACTAAGATGTGCCCTTTTGAAATTGTGTATGGTTTCCTACCTCGTGCACCTATTGATTTGTTGCCTCTTCCATCTTCGGAGAAGGTTAATTTTGATGCTAAAGAACATGCTGAATTGATTTTAAAATGCATGAGTTAACTAAGGAAAACATTGAGCGTATGAATGCTAAATATAAACTTGCTGGAGATAAGGATAGAAAACATGTTGTGTTTGCACCAGGAGATCTTGTTTGATTACATTTGCATAAGGATAGATTTCCTAATTTGCGCAAATCAAAGCTAATGCCACGTGCTGATGGTCCATTTAAGGTGTTAGAGAAAATAAATGATAATGCATATAAACTTGAGCTGCCTGCAGATTTTGGGGTTAGTCCCACTTTTAACATTGCAGATTTGAAGCCTTATTTGGGTGAGGAAGATGAGCTTTCATCGAGGACGACTTCATTTCAAGAAGGGGAGGATGATGAGGACATCAATACCATTGTTACACCCACAACCCTTGCCGCTATACATACTGGACCAATTACTAGAGCTCACGCACGCCAGTTAAATTATCAGGTACTTTCGTTTCTTGGTAATGATTCTAATGTTCATGAGAATATGATGCTGCCTAAATTGGATACATTTGTTTTGCTTACAAATGAAGGGCCTCTCATGGATAAGAGGGATGAACACTAGAGCAAGACCAAGCATGGAGATGATGGCATGCGCAAGGGGATCCAGAAAGGAGTTACAAGTGATGGTTTTAGGACTTTGAAGCCACCGTAAGGAGTGCATGAAGCCTTGGACGAAATATACAATATGCCACTTCATAAATTTCGTCTAGAGGCTATTATAGGTGATGCGTCACCTTATTATTGGGCCAGGCCCATGTATTTTCGAAATACTTAAGTATATGTTGTTTTTAGAGTCCGTATGTGTGGGGAAACAAGAGTTAGGGTTGGTTTCGGACCCCTCCTCCAAGGGCCACGAAATTCCCCCCTCTTCCTCCATATATACAGCCCATAGGGCGTCGTTTAGACTTTGGGTTTTGTTTAGATTAAAAGTTCGCCATAGCTGCAACTTCGCGTATTTCGTTTGTGTCCAACGACCAGACCAAGATGTCACAGAACCCCACCTTCATCAATAAAGCTTTCCTCTTATATTCGCAATATCCAGATTGTAATTTCAATTTCTTGCTTGTTCTTCATTGCTTGCAGGAAATAGACCCTCGTGGTCAATAACCTCTCGGAGATTGGTTTAGCGATTGCTAAGGCGCGACGTCCTCGCACGTTCGTAGTCGAATCGTCAAAGTCGATTTCCACCAAAACGATAGCCACCATCTCATTGAAAGATCGGGCCCCTCGCCTCTATCATGTCCAGAAGCTCCGCCACCGTCCGCTTCGCCAAGCAGATCGAGCCCCGAGCGCTCATTCGCCCCGGAGCCACCGCACCGACCTTGCTTCGCCTCGCCGTCGCCGGAGATCCACTTCGCCGCCCACCCGCTCCAGCTCGTCCCTGACCCCGCTTCCTAGCTCGCCATGACCGCTATGAGCTTTTGCCTCTCCTCCCCCTCTCCATTCATGCTGCCGTCCATCTTAGCGACTGCACGAAGCACACCCGCACCCGTCGCCGCCTGTTTCTCGCCGCCGACGTGGCTCCGGCCACGCAACGGCCTCACCACCGTGCCCAACGCACTCATCGCACCGCGTAGGCCTCGTAGGAGCTAGCCCTGCGCCTCCACATGCACCGTAGCGTCGAGTTCGGGCTCGCCCAAACTCCGGTAGCCGCCAAGCTCGTCGACGGTGTCGTTTCCGGCGACCCCGAGCCCAACCACCGCCACCACTCGACGCGGCTTGCCTCCAGCTATGCGTAGATGTCCTCCGCTGCCCTTTTGGTCTCCGGAGTGCGAAACCCGCACCCTCCACCGCGTCTGGTTGTTGCCGGCGGCTAAACGTCGGTGATTTGACCCAGTTGACCAGGGATTTGACCCCCCTGGGTCACTGACATGTGGGCCCTGCCCCTTGGTCAAACCTAGCTTAGCACTAAACTAACCCTAATTAGATAGTTAACTAACCATGTCAGTGACTAGTGAGTCCCACTGGTCAGTTTGACCTCGACCGCACAGTTGACCTGCTTACGCAGTGCTGATGCAATGCTGACGCAGTAATGGCCTTTTCTGGATTTATTCTTATTCAGGAAATTCCAGAAATTGTTGCAAACTTCAAAACATCACAGAAATTAATCTATAGCTCAGAATGAAAAGTTTTATATATGAAAAATGATCAGAAAAATCCAATCTATCCATCTGTACTAGTTTCATGCATGATTAAACAACTTAACCTTGCTGTTTAGATTAAAACATGATAATGCACTATTTGAATCCATAAATTGAGTTTGAATTTGAGCCCTTGGTTCAAATAAGCTCAAACCTTTCTCTTTCCTAGTTGCATTAGCCCAACACACTCATTTTGCCATGTCATATGCATGCATCATATTGTTGCATGTCGCCATGCACTGATTGTGTTACCGGTGTGATCTTCATGGTAGGTTTCTTCTCCTGAGGATATTTGTGAGTATCCCACTGAAGGACAGTACCCCTCGACCACCCTGTCAGGCAAGCAACCCCATTGATCATTTCGATACAATCCCATCTTCTCGTTCCTGCTCTCATTTACTGCATTTAACACAATAACGTTTCAAACTGCTGTGTGCTGCGGTAGTTGAACCCATTTCCTCTGCATGACCTGTCATTGCCACAGTAACTAGACGAAACCCACTAGCGTGTGTTAGAGTTGATTGAGCCATGTTTGTGTTTCCTACCTTGCTATGTCTGCTATGCTTAGAGTTGTGTCAGGTCTGTTCATCTCGGTGATGGGCTAGAGTGATATGGTTGTGTCGGTGATAAGAGTGAAGTGTTGAACATGTTTTGGTAAAGGTATCGATGACAGGCCATGTAGGAGTACATGGTGGGTTGTTTCATTGGAACCGTCCCTAAGAACTGAGATCTGTATATGTGATTTAAGATGAGCTACTACCATGCATTGGGCCCTAAAATATGACCCTGCTCGACTTATTAACCGCCCTTCTCCTATGTCCAGGAGTTGCAAGTAGTTTCTGGTGTTCGTAGAATACTGGAGGCCGTGCACAGCGCTGACCCGCGGGGTGGGCTGTGATGCGGCAGGTACGTGACCCAGTGTACCAAGACGCTCGTTTGGTGCCTCGGGAACCCGGTACGCATCGTTCTGGCCGTAGTGGAAACCTCGGCCGGACTCCCTGCGGATGGAACCTGAATAGGCGATAAACCTGGACTAGGGACTTGTGTGGTTAGTCAGGTCTTGGTCTACACCCACGTCGGCTTTCCCTTGAAGTCTGTCGAGAACATGTCGTGTGCAAACGCTAAGTGGAGGAAACATGTGTGAAGAAGTACACCCCTGCAGGGTTAACATCATCTATTCGAATAGCTGCGTCCGTAGTAAAGGACTATTTGGTTGCCGATACAGTTCATAGACAAGTAAATGGAAACTACTAAAAGCCTCAAGACAAGTGTGAGTGCCATGGATGGCCCTTCCGTAGGATGACGGAAGAGGATCCACGGTAGTGTATTATTGTGGTGAGTAGTGGACTCATGTGCGCAAACATTTACAAGTTGTTGTCTCGTAGGATAGTTTAGCCAAGAGTCAAAGCTGGCTTGCTATAATAAACTCCACTATCCCTTTGTTGATGATGTGCATGTATGTAGGATCTGATGTAAGTCTTGCTGAGTACCTTTGTACTCATGTTTGCTTAATAAACTATTGCAGAGAAGAACACTGCCCCCTCTGGTGGGTTCTATGTAGATCTCGATGTTGACGAGTGACTTGCCACCTAGGTGGTGATCCTGAGCCATGAAGGGCCTTGTAGATAGACAGGCTTCGCCAAGCCATCTTGCTTTCTAGTTGTTTGTAATCAGACAAGTTTGTTGCCGCATGTGCTTGTATGTTTGTATGACTTGAGTGTTGGGTCATGTGACCCCTACCTGTATGAACATGTTATGTATGGCTCTCCAGAATCTTCTAAATAAAGTACTTGAGTTGTAGAGTTTTGTTGTGATGCCATGTTGTATTTGCACATATCGAGCATATTGTGTGTATGATTTGAAATGCTTGGTATGTGTGGGATCCGACAACCTAGTTGTTTATCCTTGGTAGCCTCTCTTACCGGGAAATGTCTCCTAGTGCTTCCACTGAGCCATCGTAGCTTGCTACTACTCCGGAACACTTAGGCTGGCCGGCATGTGTCCTTCTTTCTTCCTGTCTCTGTCCCTACGGGGAAATGTCAATCGGTGTCTACCGGAGTCCTGTTAGCTTGCTACAGCCCGGATTCTCCAGAGTCCTGTTAGCCCAGCTGCTACAGCCCGAATTCACGTGCTGATGACCGATACGTTCATTGTTGGGTCATGTATGCCTATCCCTATAAGTTAGTGCCACTTTGGGTTTATGACTCACTACTGCAGGATGCTGCTAAGGCGACACTACATTAAGAGACCCTTCGAGAAACTGTGTGCGATGCCATCATCGCAAACGGTGATGTATGAAAACTGTCAAAAATGTATAAAATGTTTGCGATGACGGATGCATCAAACACGGTTCAAGTTTTAGTTGCGTGTGCGATGAAGGGCATATGGTTCAGTTCAATTAACTGTTTGCGATGAGGAGGAACAAAAGAAACGGGCAGCCAGATGAAGGCATGTGCGATACACATCATACGGTTCACTCGGATGAAAACATGAGTTGTGCTCTTTGATTATATCTCCGTCCGTCCTCTGTTGGCCTCGGTCATTGTACGTCTTCTCAATAAAGGTTTTGTGCTCTACCACCCAAGGATCGACCACGTCTATGTGTTGTAGCAAGACTAGGTTTGCTCTTTTAAAGGCGGCGAGTCGACCCTCGAAGTTGACATGAATTTTGCAGCGACCCTCACGGTGACCCCATCCAACGAGCCTGCCAAGGTGCCTATTGACGGGCAGACCAACGGGGTTCTCGATGCCTAGATAATTCGTGCAGTAGGAGATGCACTCTTCAGTCAGAAAGCCCCTGGCTATGCTTCCCTCTGGACGTGACATGTTGCGAACGTATCCTTTGATGACACCATTCATCTTTTTGAATGGCATCATGCTGTGCAGGAACGTCAGCTCGAGTTTGATGATATCCTCCACGATATGGACCAGCAGATGCACCATAACATCGAAGAATGCGGGCGGGAAGTACATATCAAGCTCGCATAGTATCACCACGATCTCTTCCTGTAGCCTTCCGAGTTGCCTCACGCCAACCGACTTCCGAGAGATGATATCAAAAAAGTTGCATAGGCCAAATAGCGTTTCACGGACGTGCGCGTCCATGATGCCACGGATTGCAACTGGAAGTATCTGCGTCATCAGCACGTGACAGTCGTGAGACTTCATCCCGCTGAACTTCTGCTTCGCTGGGTCTAGGTATCTGCTTATCTTCCCCGCGTAACCGTAAGGAAGTTTTACTCCTATGAGGCAGGTGAAAAACTGCTCGATCTCCTCTTGACTTAGAGTGAAGCACGCGGGAGGGTAGTCATTTCCGGTCTTCTTGGCCTTTTTGCCTTTGCGATGACTTTCTGTGTCCTGCTTCACCTCATCATCATCATCATCATCATCATCATCATTAGCGTGAAGCTCCTGCCTGATGCCCATTGATTTCAAGTCTGCCCTTGCTTTTAGCCCATCTTTGGTCCTCTCTGGCATGTTGAGCAGGGTACCAAGCAGACTCTCGCACACGTTCTTCGTGATATGCATGGCATCAAGGCTGTGAGGCACACGGTGGATCTTCTAGTATGGCAAGTCCCAAAAACAGACCTCGTTTTCCATACCTTCAGCAGCGGCTCTGGCGCCTTTCGCTTCTTTCCCGGCTCTGGTGCCTTTCGCTTCTTTCCCGGCAGTGGGCAATCTTTCCAATTTTTCAATAGCTCATCTATTTCCTCGCTGCTCCTCGTACGCGGGCGTCTTCTGGGTTCGGTTTCACCATCAACCGATCCTTGCGTTTCCTCCACGGGTCATCGTCGCGAAGCCACCTTCGATGTCCCATGAACACGGTTTTCGAAGACCCAGGATCTCTATCTAGCTAGCGATACGTTGTGTTAGCCATGCACCTGACGCATCCAGAAAATCCGTAGACCACCTGCCCCGCGAGATATCCGTAACCGAGATAGTCGTGCACCGTCGTGCGCAGTGCGGCTCTCATAGGGAAATATTCTTTCTCTTCGGCGTCCCACGTATTGGCTGGCGTTTTCCACAGCGTGTCTAGCTCCTCTTTCAGCAGCCCCAGATACAGATTGATGTCGTTCCCTGGTTGTTTCGGCCCTTCAATTAGCATACTCATGTGAATGTACTTCCTCTTCATGCACAACCAGGGGGGAAGGTTGTACATCCACACAAACACAGGCCAGGTGCTATGTGTGCTTCTCTGGCTGCCAAACGGATTGACTCCATCAGTGCTCGCGCCCAACACGATGTTCCTTGGATCCTTCCCAAATTCTGGGTGTTCGAAGTTCAACGCTTTCCACTGGCTCCCATCCTTAGGGTGACTCAGCATCTTGTCTTTTTTATTTATCTCCGGATCATTTGCGTCATCTTCTTGCTTCTTCTCCTCCCTATCCGCGTGCCAACGCAGGAGCTTTGCTACCTTAGGGTCTGCAAAATACCGCTGCAGACGAGGAGTGATCGGAAAGTACCACACCACTTTTCGAGGAGCTTTCTTCCTCTTCTTGTATCGAGTGACGCCGCACACCGGACATATGGTAGACTCCGCGTTCTCGTCCCGATAAATGATGCAATTGTTCATGCACACATGGCATTTCACGTGCGGTAAATCCAGAGGACACACGATTTTCTTCGCCTCCTCAAAACTGGTAGGGCACTTGTTCCCCTTGGGAAGACGTTCGTGCCAGAATGACATGTTCTTGTCGAAGCATGCATCAGTCATTTTGTGTTTTACCTTCATCTCCAGAGCCATGAGCGTTACTTTCAGGCGGTTATCCTCGGGCCTGCATCCTTCATACAATGGAGTAACCGCGTCTATCTCCAGTTGATCCAGCTTGGCTTTCTCTCGGGCGGCAGCTCTTGCATTATCTGTCTGCTTGAGAAGCAGCTCTTGAATATGAGGGTCCTGCACCTAGCCCATCGATGGTCCATCGTCGTCTGCTCCGCCGGCATCTTCATCTTCATGATCATGCCCTTCGTCTGCTCCGGCATCTTCCTCATAATCATGTCCGGCATATTCTACATGATGACTGTTTACAGCATCACCGTCGTGATCATGTCCTGAAGATTCTTCGTCTTCTCGCCTGCCCGAGCCGCGGTGGTTGTCTTGCTGCCCTTCCTCATTTCTTGCCCGGCCCCATGGACGACTTCATAGTCATCTTGATCACCTTGCCACTGATAGCCATCCATGAAACCACGCAAGAGCAGGTGGTCCCGCACCTGCCCAGAATCCGGGTCCGCAATAAGGCTCTTTAGCTTGCATCTTTGACACGGACATCTTATCTCCGTCTCGTTCTTTTGAAGCATCTCGGCCTTCATGGAGCTCAAAAACCTATTCATGATGCCTTCGGTCATCGTGCGGACCATGGTCGCCTGTGTGGTAGAGCAAAACGATATTTTAGAACCAAGAAAAAAATTGGCATGACTTTCCCTAAAAATAGGACCAAAAAGAATGCATAGTGCCAAAATTCTCGCCGAAACGGAAATGAATCAACATTCCGGCAAAATATTGGCAACTATCGCATTTCAAATACCGGTACCTGCAAACACAAACATATATGCAACACCACAAACATATGCAACACCCCAAACATACATAGATCTAGCTAGGCCACAAAAAGTGCATGTGCACATTGTTGGAGCGAGCTAGGGAGAAAAAAAAGTAGATCTATAACATGAAGATAGCTTTCCCCTTACTTACCTATCAAAAAAGGTAATTTCACCACTTAATTTTGATGAATCTATGGTGCAAATGAGGTGAGGAGGAGGAGGCAGCCGACAAGCTTGGAGAAGGAGGTGGAGGGAATGAAGTGGGGAAAGTGAGTGTGTAGGTGTGGCTGTCCAAAATATCTAGCTGGTCCCAGGTTACTAATGGCGCACCACCCAGCCATGCGCCATTAGTAACCCAACATACTAATGGCACACCTTATGGCTGGTCCCAGGATGAAGCGTTTGGGATATCCGAGATATCGGAAATGGTTATACAGGGACAACTGTATGCATCAAGGCTCCCTATCCCGACGGTTTCTGGGTCGTGTGGGAAGGACCCCCCCCTATCGCCCACACTCACTTGGAGACGGTTCCATATGCCATCACGAAAAGGGGTTAAAAACCATTTGTTTAGGACCGACGCGCACCAGTGACTAGTCATGTCGGCCCGGGTTCTCTGTCATATAAATGCTAGTGACACTATCATATACGTGAGCCAAAAGGCGCAAACGGTCCCAGGCCAGGTAAGGTGGCACCCGTGGGAATACCGTGCGTGAGGCAGCAAAGTGATATGATGTGTTACATGCTTGATCAGTGCGACTTAGGGTCAGGGTCCTGACAGACGCCCACGTCCAGTCAATCGCCACACATCGACCAAGGCCACAGGCGGTTGGAGCCCCCGGCACTCTGCACTTGCCCTTTGGCTTCGCCTCGAAGCCAAGTTCGAGCACGCCTTGAGCCCGGGGCTACTATCGACGTTCTGGGACCGGGGGTGGCCAGACTTGCCTACCTGCGGCCCATGGCGTGGCTCCACTAGTGGCCTGGTACGGCCCAGTTCCAGCAACAACAACACAAGACCCTCACGAGGGGCCGAGCCTCGCGAGGCGGATGACACCAAGACCTCCATGGGAGCAGCCGCGCTAGGCTGGCTCCCGAGGAGGGGAGATATCAAGAAAGGGTGCACCTCGCGAGGTCCACATGACGTGAGCCATGATGACCAAGGCTAGGCGGGCGCCAGCGGGCGCATCATACCAGTTTCCTCTTTGGTGCTAAGGAGGCAAGCGTAGGCGCGGAGTCCCGAGGAATCAGGAAAAGGTTTCCATATCGGTGCAACAAGATCAAGACCGCCAGGATGGCATGACAGAGATCATCGCGGAGCCCACGACAGCGTCATCACCAGAGCCATTGCAGGCGAAGATTACTTTTGTCAGGATAACTTGTACTAGTTGTCTCCCTTCGAAATTGGCCGTTGTAGGATCCCTTATCGCCTAACATTTGGGAAGAGGACTAGGGCCACTATAAATAGTACTTAGCCACCACCGTAGAGGAAGATTCGGACCATCCCTACATCCACCAACTCATCGAGCTCAAGAACACCTCACCTCCTGGGGTTGTTCATCCACTGGACTAGTTCATCCTCAGCCCCTCGAGGCAATCCACCACAAAGATGAAATAGGATATTACACCGCAAGGTGGCCCGAACCAGGATAAATCTCTGTGTCTATCGTTCTTTAGGTTCGTCTAGCTAGGCCGTGGGATCGTTAGCGAGCGAGCTAGGGAGAGAGTGTTCTTCGTGCGCACCCCAGTGTTCAGACCTCTGAAGGGTTTGCGGAGCCCTGAATCCGACAAACTCCAAGCAATAGGTTTGCTATAAGTTTTGAAATTACACCTCTCAGTCCATTTGTCAGCATTCCGGTTAGAAACAACATGGGGACCAAGGAAATAATGGTGATCGTGATAAGTATCACTTGTATCAAGAATTCTCGAGACATAGTGAAATTCCCACAACATTCTTGACATAAAAGATGGTAATAATCCAAGGTAGATTATAAAACAAGTTGGATAGAAAGAAACTCAAGGTACTACACAAAACATGAACAATTTTATGTCAGAGAGAGGGCAATAAAGTTGCCGTTGATAACACAAATCATCAAGGGGCAAGTATGGTATTCTCATCTAAAATTCGATTGTTATTCTGGAAGAGCTCAGAACATTGATGAGGCCATATATTTAGTTGAGAGGTTTCATGAGGATGTAATCGATCATTGATGACACCAAGCAAATGCAATCATGAAGCAAGGGGTTATTGGAACCACGGATTCGACACAAACTCAGAATCAAGCTTGTTGCTCAAGGATACGATATGACAAGGAAGATTGATGTAGGCTTAGCTCATTGTCAAAATTTTGTGCTCTGGGACGAAGGACCAGGTAGCACCGTTAAAATTTAGCACGGTAATTATATTAAGCGATCAGGCTAGGAATGACTTAAAGGATTATTAAACTCATAAGCAACTAAAATTACTTAGAGTTATTGAATCAGAGTGCGGAATCGATTCACTTATTGGTGTTCTCAGGTGACTAATAACTCAGAACCCGGGGGAAATCTAAAATCGGTTAGAAGCAATGCTAGATGAAGACTCATAGGAAGCAACATAGTTCTTTGATATTCTCGAGATACCGGAGGGTAATACTCGAAGGAAGATCAAAATAGGGGTTGCGGAGATGTACTATTTTGCAGAAGACAAGTTCTTTACCTTGTTTGGGAAATGGAATCAAGCAGAAAATATGGTCGAAACCATGATTGCAAATGATCCATTCACAGATACCCGATGATATTATATCAAGGAAATAGTTATTATTACAATAAGCTTCCATGATAGGATCTACATCATGTCCATGGGCATGAAATCAAAGTTCAAGGTCGAGTCCCAATTCTCCAATGCATAACCTTTCATTCACTTCTCGTCCTCGAAGAAGTTCTATGGTAGAAAATTATCTGGTAAAACACCAGAAGGGTATGACTTGTGAAAACCTTCGGGTTCATATAGTTTTTAGGGAATGTATAGGTTCAACCCATCAGGGCATCTTAGAAACATATACCTCAAGCTTCAAGAGTAAATATCACCAGCTCGAAAGCAGAGCATGGTTGGCCAAATTAGATAATAGGATTTACCAATGGCATTATGTATCAAGGGAAGAACTCAGGTTTTTTAGAATATGCATGAACGGTCGAATAATAATCCACCAAAGGATCTAGCAGACCGCAAAGGATCTAATGTGAGTAACAGTACTCAACCAGAAGAAGAAATAATGCAAGGGGGTCAGATTATAGAAACAACTAACTAATTCAAAGCTCAAATGTAAAGAATTATGATTTTCAAATCAAGGGATCATAAGCAAATGCTCTGATTAAGGATGGATAAGTTTAGTAAGCTTAGGGGTACAAACGACGCAAATTTGATTAGTCAAGAACCAGCTCGTGTTTTAAAATGACGTCTGATCCGGAAGGATGAACTCTAGAATCTGATTGAGGATTGTGAGCATCTGCAACATATTGAATCAAGGAACTTAAAATGATAGTGACAGAGGATGTCAACGGAGATTACTAGAAATATGGAATTAACCATATGGCTGCTGAGGATTTTCCGAAAACCGAATAGTATTCCAAAGAATTTTGTGAAACACATGAACAACTGAGGATGAACGAATCCTTGATAAGTGTGAGGAATTATTCGTAGGGGTATTCGTGCGACAAAGACCTGTAAAGCAGTGTCACAAGGGATTCTTAGAAAGTCGTAGAATAATTCGATGCATCTTATAATAAAAAGAGCAGATGGGAATGAAAGTAAGAACGACATATGTTTGGATTTATCCATAAAGATATATCGGTGGTATGGGATTGCAAAAAGCGACGGGCACAGATTCTCGAGAGAACTTCGGACAGTATCTTCGGAATCTTCTGGTCCAGCAAGCGATCATCTGGAGTGAGGGGCTCTCCAAGAGAGTATTTTCGAGAACCTAAAGTTAGATTTTTAGCAAAATTATTTAACCCGAATAGAAGAGAGATCAGTGTCCCAGAGTATAGACAAGGAATAAAAGATCCTAATACCACCCAATGGCGACGTGGGCCCATAAGCCACATAGCCATGTTAGTAAAAGCTTTTCAATGACTAGACTCAACTTTAGCCAAGGAGTTGGAAAGGAGGTCCCTATAGGCAGTCGGCTTTGATACCAACTTGTGACGCCCCCGATTTGACCGTACCCTAATCATGCACGCAAATGAGTACGACCAATATCAGGGTCTCATGGGAAGATTGTTGGGGAATGTAGCAGAATTTTAAAATTTTCTACGCATCACCAAGATCAATCTATGGAGTCATCTAGCAACGAGGGAGAGGGGAGTGCATCTACATACCCTTGTAGATCGCGAGCGGAAGCGTTCAAGAGAACGGGGTTGATGGAGTCGTACTCGTCATGATCCAAATCACCGATGACCGAGCGCCGAACGGACGGCACCTCCACGTTCAACACACGTACGGTTGGGGAAGACGTCTCCTCCTTCTTGATCCAGCAAGGGGCAGGAGAGGTTGATGGAGATCCAACAGCACGACGGCGTGGTGGTGGAAGCAGCGGTGATCTCGGCAAGGCTCCTCGTGACGTCCGGGATCTCATCCGGGACTCCAAACAACTTTTGGGTTACCGCATACTAATATCTCTACAACCCTAGCGTCACCGAACATTAAGTGTACCCTACAGGTTCGGGAGACATGCAGACATGACCGAGACGACTCTCCGGTCAATAACGAACAACGGGATCTGGATACCCATGTTGGCTCCCACATGCTCCTCGATGATCTCATCGGATGAACCACGATGTCGAGGATTCAAGTAATCCCGTATACAATTCCCTTTGTCAATCGGTACGTTACTTGCCCGAGATTCGATCGTCGGTATCCCAATACCTCGTTCAATCTCGTTACCGGCAAGTCACTTTACTCGTACCATAATGCATGATCCCGTGACCAAACACTTGGTCACATTGAGCTCATTATGATGATGCATTACCGAGTGGGCCCAGAGATACCTCTCGGTCATACGGAGTGACAAATCCCAGTCTCGATCCGTGTCAACCCAATAGATACTTTCGGGGATACCTGCAGTATACCTTTATAGTCACCCAGTTACGTTGTGACGTTTGGTACACCAAAGCACTCCTACAGCATCCGGGAGTTACACGATCTCATGGTCTAAGGAAATGATACTTGACATTGGAAAAGCTCTAGCAAATGAACTACACGATCTTGTGCTATGCTTAGGATTGGGTCTTGTCCATCACATAATTCTCCTAATGATGTGATCCTGTTATCAATTACATCCAATGTCCATAGTCAGGAAACCATGACTATCTGTTGATCAATGAGCTAGTTAACTAGAGGCTCACTAGGGACATGTTATGCTCTATGTATTCACACATGTATTATGATTTCCGGATAACACAATTATAGCATGAATAATAGACAATTATCATGAACAAGAAATATAATAATAATGATTTTATTATTGCCTCTAGGGCATATTTCCAACAGTCTCCCACTTGCACTAGAGTCAATAATCTAGTTACATTGTGATGAATCGAACACCCATAGAGTCCTGGTGTTGATCATGTTTTGCTCGCGGAAGAGGTTTAGTCAACGGATCTGCGACATTCAGATCCGTATGTACTTTGGAAATATCTATGTCTCCATCTTGAACATTTTCACGAATGGAGTTGAAGCGACACTTGATGTGCCTGGTCTTCTTGTGAAACCTGGGCTCCTCGGCAAGGGCAATAGCTCTAATGTTGTCACAGAAGAGAGTGATCGGCCCCGACGCATTGGGTATGATTCCTAGGTCAGTGATGAACTCCTTCATCCAAATTGCTTCATGCGCTGCCTCTGAGGCTGCCATGTACTCCGATTCACATGTAGATCCCGCCACGACGCTTTGCTTGCAACTGCACCAGCTTACTGCCCCACCATTCAAAATATACACGTATCCGGTTTGTGACTTAGAGTCATCCAGATTTGTGTCGAAGCTAGCGTCGACGTAACCCTTTACGACGAGCTCCTCGTCACCTACATATACAAGAAACATATCCTTAGTCCTTTTCAGGTACTTCAGGATGTTCTTGACCGCTGTCCAGTGTTTCATGCCGGGATTACTTTGGTACCTTCCTACCAAACTTACGGCAAGGTTTACATCAGGTCTGGTACACAACATGGCATACATGATAGACCCTATGGCTGAGGCATAGGGGACGACACTCATCTTTTCTCTATCTTCTGCCGGGATCGGACATTGAGCTGAGCTCAATTTCACACCTTGCAACATAGGCAGGAACCCCTTCTTGGACTGATCCATATTGAACTTCTTCAATATCTTATCAAGGTATGTGCTTTGTGAAAGACCTATGAGGCTTCTCGATCTATCTCTATAGATCTTGATGCCTAATATGTAAGCAGCTTCTCCAAGGTCCTTCATTGAAAAACACTTATTCAAGTAGGCCTTAATACTGTCCAAAAGTTCTATATCATTTCCCATCAAAAGTATGTCATCCACATATAATATGAGAAATGCTATAGAGCTCCCACTCACTTTCTTGTAAACGCAGGCTTCTCCATAAGTCTGCATAAAGCCAAACACTTTGATCATTTCATTAAAGCGGATGTTCCAACTCCAAGATGCTTGCACCAGCCCATAGACGGAGCGATGGAGCTTGCATACCTTGTTAACATTCTTAGGATCGACAAAACCTTCCGGCTGCATCATATACAATTCTTCCTTAAGAAAGCCGATAAGGAATGCCGTTTTGACGTCCATTTGCCATATCTCATAATCATAGTATGCGGCAATTGCTAACATGATTTGGACGGACTTCAGCTTCGCTACGGGTGAGAAGGTCTCATCGTAGTCAACCCCTTGAACTTGTCGATAACCCTTAGCGACAAGTCGAGCCTTATAGATGGTAACATTACCATTTGTGTCTGTCTTCTTCTTAAAGATCCATTTATTCTCTATCGTTCGCCGATCATCGGGCAAGTCTGTCAAAGTCCATACTTTGTTTTCATACATGGATCCTATCTCGGATTGCATGGCTTCAAGCCATTTGTTGGAATCTGGGCCCGCCATTGCTTCTTCATAGTTCGAAGGTTCATCGTTGTCTAACAACATGATTTCCAGAACAGGGTTGCCATACCATTTTGGTGTGGAACATGTCCTTGTGAACCTTCGAAGTTCAGCAGCAACTTGATCCAAAGTACCTTGATCATTATCATTAACTTCCTCTCTAGTCGGTGCAGGCACCACAGGAACATCTTCCTGATCTGTGCTACTTTCCGGTTCAAGAGGCAGTACTTCATCGAGTTCTACTTTCCTCCCACTTACATCTCTCGAGAGAAACTCTTTCTCCAGAAAGGACCCGTTCTTGGCAACAAAGATCTTGCCTTCGAATCTGAGGTAAAAGGTATACCCAATGGTTTCCTTAGGGTATCCTATGAAGACGCATTTTTCCGACTTGGGTTCGAGCTTTTCAGGTTGAAGTTTCTTGACATAAGCATCACATCCCCAAACTTTTAGAAACGACAGCTTAGGTTTCTTCCCAAACCATAATTCATACGGTGTCGTCTCAACGGATTAAGACGGTGCCCTATTTAAAGTGAATGTAGCTGTCTCTAGAGCATATCCCCAAAATGACAGCGGTAAATCAGTGAGTGACATCATAGATCGCACCATATCCAATAGAGTGCCATTACGACGTTCGGACACACCGTTACGCCGAGGTGTTCCAGGCGGCGTGAGTTTTGAAACGATTCCACATTTCCTTCAGTGCGTACCAAATTCGTGGCTTAAGTATTCTCCCCCACGATCTGATCGTAAGAATTTTATCTTTCGGTCACGTTGATTCTCTACCTCATTCTGAAATTCCTTGAACTTTTCAAAGGTCTCAGACTTGTGTTTCATCAAATAGACATAGCCATATCTACTTAAGTCATTAGTGAGAGTGAGAACATAACGATAGCCACCGCGAGCCTCAACGCTTATTGGACCGCACACATCAGTATGTATAATTTCCAATAAGTTGGTTGCTCGCTCCATTGTTCCGGAGAACGGGTCTTGGTCATTTTACCCATGAGGCGTGGTTCGCACGTGTCAAATGATTCGAAATCAAGAGACTCCAAAAGTCCATATGTATGGAGCATCTTCATGCGTTTGACACCAATGTGACCAAGGCGGCAGTGCCACAGATATGTGGGACTATCATTATCAATCTTACATCTTTTGGTATTCACACTATGAATATGTGTAAGATCACATTCGAGATTCATTAAGAATAAACCATTGACCAGGGGGGCATGACCATAAAACATATCTCTCATATAAATAGAATAACCATTATTCTTGTATTTAAATGAGTAACTATCTCATATTAAACGATATCCAGATACAATGTTCATGCTCAAAGATGGCACTAAATAACAATTATTGAGGTTTAAAACTAATCCCGTAGGTAAATGTAGAGGTAGCGTGCCGACGGCGATCACATCGACCTTGGAACCATTCCCGACGCGCATTGTCACCTCGTCCTTCGCCAGTCTCCGCTTATTCCGCAGCTCCTGTTTTGAGTTACAAATATGAGCAACCGCACCGGTATCAAATACCCAGGAGCTACTACGAGTACTGGTAAGGTACACATCAATTACATGTATATCACATATACCTTTAGTGTTGCCGGCCTTCTTGTCCGCTAAGTATTTGGGGCAGTTCCGCTTCCAGTGTCCCTTTCCCTTGCAATAAAAGCACTCAGTCTCAGGTTTGGGTCCATTCTTTGGCTTCTTCCTAGCAACTGATTTACCGGCCGCGGCAACTCCCTTGCCGTCCTTCTTGAAGTTCTTCTTACCCTTGCCTTTCTTGAAACTAGTGGTTTTATTGACCATCAACACTTGATGTTCCTTTTTGATTTCCACCTCCGCTGATTTCAGCATTGAAAATACTTCAGGAATAGTTTTCACCATCCCCTGCATATTGTAGTTCATCACAAAGCTCTTGTAGCTAGGTGGGAGCGACTGAAGGATTCTGTCAATGACCGCCTCATCCGGGAGGTTAATGTCCAGCTTGGACAAGCGGTTGTGCAACCCAGACATTTTGAGTATGTGCTCACTGACAGAACTATTTTCCTCCATCTTACAACTGTAGAACTTGTCGGAGACTTCATATCTCTCGACTCGGGCATGAGCTTGGAAAACCATTTTCAGCTCTTCGAACATCTCATATGCTCCCTGTTGCTCAAAACACTTTTGGAGCCCCGGTTCTAAGCTGTAAAGCATGCCGCACTGAACGAGGGAGTAATCATCAGCACGCGACTGCCAAGCGTTCATAACGTCTTGGTTCTCTAGGATGGGTGCTTCACCTAGCGGTGCTTCTAGGACATATGCTTTCTTGGCAGCTATGAGGATGATCCTCAGGTTCCGGACCCAGTCCGTATAGTTGCTGCCATCATCTTTCAGCTTGGTTTTCTCTGGGAACGCGTTGAAGTTGAGGTTGACATGAGCGTTGGCCATTTGATCTACAAGACGTTTTGCAAAGGTTTTTAGACTAAGTTCATGATAATTAAGTTCATCTAATCAAATTATTTAATGAACTCCCACTCAGACAGACATCCCTCTAGTCATCTAAGTGATACATGATCCGAGTCAACTAGGTTGTGTCTGATCATCACATGAGACGGACTAGTCATCATCGGTGAACATCTTCATGTTGATCGTATCTTCTATACGACTCATGTTCGACCTTTCGGTCTTCCGTGTTCTGAGGCCATGTTTGTACATGCTAGGCTCGTCAAGTCAACCTAAGTGTATTGCGTGTGTAAATCTGGCTTACACCCGTTGTATTCGAACGTTAGAATCTATCACACCCGATCATCACGTGGTGCTTCGAAACAACGAACCTTCGCAACGGTGCACAGTTAGGGGGAACACTTTCTTGAAATTATTGTGAGGGATCATCTTATTTAAGCTACCGTCGTTCTAAGCGAATAAGATGTGAAACATGATAAACATCACATGCAATCAAATAGTGACATGATATGGCCAATACCATTTTGCTCCTTTTGATCTCCATCTTCGGGGCACCATGATCATCGTCATCATCGGCATGACACCATGATCTCCATCATCATGATCTCCACCATCGTTTCTTCATGAAGTTGTCTCGTCAACTATTACTTCTACTACTATGGCTAACGGTTAGTGATAAAGTAAAGTAATTACATGATGGTTATGTTAACACGCAGGTCATAAATAAATTAAGACAACTCCTATGGCTCCTGCCGGTTGTCATACTCATCGACATGCAAGTCGTGATTCCTATTACAAGAACATGATCAATCTCATACATCACATATATCATTCATCACATCCTTTTGGCCATATCACATCACATGCCACATGCTGCAAAAACAAGTTAGACATCCTCTAATTGTTGTTGCAAGTTTTTACGTGGCTGCTATAGGTTTCTAGCAAGAACGTTTCTTACCTACGCCAAAACCACAACGTGATATGCCAATTTCTATTTACCCTTCATAAGGACCCTTTTCATCAAATCCGATCCGACTAAAGTGGGAGAGACAGCCACCCGCTAGCCACCTTATGCAACTAGTGCATGTCAGTCGGTGGAACCAGTCACACGTAAGCGTACGTGTAAGGTCGGTCCGGGCCGCTTCATCCCACGATGCCGCCGAATCAAGATAAGACTAGTAACGACAAGTAAATTGACAAAATCAACGGCCACAACAACTTGTGTTCTACTCGTGCATAGAAACTACGCATAGACCTAGCTCATGATGCCATTGTTGGGGAACGTAGCAGAATTTTAAAATTTTCAACGCATCACCAAGATCAATCTATGGAGTCATCTAGCAACGAGGGAGAGGGGAGTGCATCTACATACCCTTGTAGATCACGAGCGGAATCATTCAAGAGAACGGGGTTGATGGAGTCGTACTCGTCGTGATCCAAATCACTGATGACCGAGCGCCGAACGGACGGCACCTCCGCGTTCAACACACGTACGGTTGGGGAAGACGTCTCCTCCTTCTTGATCTAGCAAGTGGAAGGAGAGGTTGATGGAGATCCAACAGCACGACGGCGTGGTCGTGGAAGCAGCGGTGATCTCGGCAGGGCTTCGCGAAGCTCCAACGAGAGGGAGAGGTGTTACGAGGGGAGAGGGAGGCGCCAGGGACTTGGGTGCGGCTGCCCTCCCTCCCCTCCACTATATATAGGGCCCCTAGGGGGCGCCGGCCCTAGGAGATCCCATCTCCAAGGGGGGCGGCGGCCAAGGGGGAACTTGCCCCCCAAGTCAGGTGGGGCGCCCCCCACCCCTAGGGTTTCCAACCCTAGGCGCAGGGGGAGGCCCATGGGGGGTGCACCAGCCCACCAGGGGCTGGTTCCCCTCCCACTTCATCCCATGGGGCCCTCCGGGATAGGTGGCCCCACCCGGTGGACCCCCGGGACCCTTCCGGTGGTCCCAGTACAATACCGGTGACCCCCGAAACTTTCCCGGTGGCCGAAACTGGACTTCCTATATACAATTCTTCACCTCCGGACCATTCCGAAACTCCTCGGGACGTCCGGGATCTCATCCGGGACTCCAAACAACTTTTGGGTTACCGCATACTAATATCTCTACAACCCTAGCATCACCGAACATTAAGTGTACCCTACAGGTTCGGGAGACACGCAGACATGACCGAGACGACTCTCCGGTCAATAACCAACAGCGGGATCTGGATACCCATGTTGGCTCCCACATGCTCCTCGATGATCTCATCGGATGAACCATGATGTCGAGGATTCAAGTAATCCCATATACAATTCCCTTTGTCAATCGGTATGTTACTTGCCCGAGATTTGATCGTCGGTATCCCAATACCTCGTTCAATCTCGTTACCGGCAAGTCACTTTACTCATACCATAATGCATGATCCCGTGACCAAACACTTGGTCACATTGAGCTCATTATGATGATGCATTACTGAGTGGGCCCAGAGATACCTCTCGGTCATATGGAGTGACAAATCCCAGTCTCGATCCGTGTCAACCCAACAGATACTTTTGGGGATACCTGTAGTATACCTTTATAGTCACCCAGTTACGTTGTGACGTTTGGTACACCCAAAGCACTCCTACGGCATCCGGGAGTTACACGATCTCATGGTCTAAGGAAATGATACTTGACATTGGAAAAGCTCTAGCAAACGAACTACACAATCTTGTGCTATGCTTAGGATTGGGTCTTGTCCATCACATCATTCTCCTAATGATGTGATCCCGTTATCAATGACATCCAATGTCCATAGTGAGGAAACTATGACTATCTGTTGATTAACGAGCTAGTTAACTAGAGGCTCACTAGGGACATGTTATGGTCTATGTATTCACACATGTATTATGATTTCCGGATAACACAATTATAGCATGAATAATAGAAAATTATCATGAACAAGAAATATAATAATAATGATTTTATTATTGCCTCTAGGGCATATTTCCAACAAAGATATCACAACACAACTCTAGACACAAACTAAAATCATACAAGCTTCATATTACAAGCCAGGGGCCTCGAGGGCTGAAATACATAAGCTCGAAAGCACAATAGTCAGCGGAAGCAATAATATCTGAGTATAGACATAAGTTAAACAAGTTTCAGTAAGATGGCTAGCACAAACAGGGATACTGATCCAAAAGGCAAGGCCTCCTGCCTGGGATCCTCCTAAACTACTCTTGGTCATCAACGACCTCCATGTAGTAGTAGCCTCCGTCGGGGTAGTAGTAGTCGTTGACGATGGCATCTGGCTCCTGGAATCCACAAACTTGTTGCATCAACTGAGAAGAAAGGAATGGGGGAAAAGGGGGAGCAAAGCAACCATGAGTACTCATCAAAAGTACTCGCAAGCAAGGATCTGCACTACATATGCATTAGTATCTATATAAAGGGGTAATATATGTGGGAAAAACTACAGAATGCCAGAATATGAGGGGGAAAGCTAGTCCTATCAAAGACTACGCTTCTGGCAGCTTCCATCTTGAAGCATGTAGAAGAGAGTAGCTGGTAAGTTAACCAAGTAGCATAATCCTACCCGACGATCCTCTCCTCGTCACCTTGTGAGAGAGAAATCATCGGGTTGTCTCTGTTACTTATCTGGGTGTGTTTTATTAAGTATCCGGTTCTATTTGTCATGAGGTCAGAATACAACTCTGGGTCGTCCTGTTACTGTGGACATGGCTATTCGAATAGATCAATCTTCCCTGCAGGGGTGCATGATACGTCTCCAACGTATCTACTTTTCCAAACACTTTTTCCCTTGTTTTGGACTCTAACTTGCATGATTTCAATGGAACTGACCCGGACTGACACTGTTTTCAGCAGAATTACCATGGTGTTATTTATGTGCAGGAGCAAACATTCTCGGAATGACCTGAAACTTCATGGAGCCACTTTTCAGAAAATAAGAAAAATACCTGCAAAAGATGAAGGCCAGGGGGCCCACCACCTCTCCACGAGGGTGGGGGCCGCGCCTGCCCCTACCTCCTGGGCCCCCTGTTGCCTCTCCGACTCCAACTCCAACTCCATATATTGTGTTTCGGGGAGAAAAAAATCAGAGAGAAGAAATCATCACGTTTTACGATACGGGGCCGCCGCCAAGCCCTAAAACCTCTCGGGAGGGCTGATCTGGAGTCCGTTCGGGGCTCCGGAGAGGGGAATCCGTCGCCATCGTCATCATCAACCATCCTCCATCACCAATTTCATGATGCTCATGCCGTGCGTGAGTAATTCCATCGTAGGCTTGCTGGACGGTGATGGGTTGGATGAGATTTATCATGTAATCAAGTTAGTTCTGTTAGGGTTTGATCCCTAGTGTCCACTATGTTCTGAGATTGATGTTGCTATGACTTTGCTATGCTTAATGCTTGTCACTAGGGCCCGAGTGCCATGATTCCAGATCTAAACCTATTATGTTTTCATCAATATATGAGTGTTCTTGATCTTATCTTGCAAGTCTATAGTCACCTATTCTGTGTTATGATCCGTTAACCCCGAAGTGACAATAATTGGGATACTTACCGGTGATAACCGTAGTATGAGGAGTTCATGTATTCACTATGTGTTAATGCTTTGTTCCGGTTCTCTATTAAAAGGAGGCCTTAATATCCCTTAGTTTCCGTAAGGACCCCGCTGCCACGGGAGGGTAGGACAAAAGATGTCATGCAAGTTCTTTTCCACAAGCACGTATGACTATGTTCGGAATACATGCCTACATTATATCAATGAACTAGAGCTAGTTCTATGTCACCCTAGGTTATGACTGTTACATGATGAACCATTGCCTACGAGCTTTCCACATATTGTTCTTCACTTATTTACTTTTTCGCTGCTAATACTTGAGAATATTCTTTGGCTCCCCTTGTGTTGAATCAACAAATTTGGGTTGAATACTCTACCCTTGAAAAATGTTGCGATCCTCTATACTTGTGGGTTATCAAGACTATCTTCTGGCGCCGTTGTCGGGGAGCATAGCTCTATTCTTTGAGTCACTTGGGATATATATCTGCTTATCATTATGAAGAACTTAAGAGATCCAAAAACCGAGATCTATCCTTCAACTACGAGGGGAGGTAAGGAACTGCCATCTAGCTCTGCACTTGATTCACCTTATGTTATGAGTAAGTTTGTGACACTTACACCTGCTTCTGCTATTCGTTTTGATATGTCGCATGTTATTGATGATGCCACTTCTGCTATGCATGATACTTATGATGAAACTACCTCTATGCCTGATACTACTGTGCCACTTAGTGGTTTTCTTGATGAACAAATTGCTAGGGCTATGGAAATTGAAAATATTGAATCTGATGATACTGATGAAAGTGATGATGAAGAATCACTTGTTATTCCTAATGGGTATGTTTTTGATCAAGAAGCTTCTTTCGCTATTTTAGCTTGCAAAAATAGAAATGAACTCAAAAGGTTATTAGCTAAATGGAGTAAGAAATCTCTAAGTGCTAGAATGAAAGCTGACCCTGCTTTTGCTACTTCACCTATCTGTGTTACTGATAAGGATTATGAATTCTCTGTTGATCCTGATATAATTACTTTGGTTGAATCTGATCCTTTTCATGGTTATGAATCTGAAACTGTTGTGGCACATCTTACTAAATCGAATGATATTGCTACCCTGTTTACTAAAGATGAGATAACTCGCTACTTTTATATCCTTAAAATATTTCCGTTCTCATTAAAGGGTGATGCTAAGATATGGTTTAATTCTCTTGATCCTGGTTGTGTGCGTAGTCCCCGGGATATGATTTATTACTTCTCTGCTAAATATTTCCCTGCTCATAAGAAACAAGCTGCTTTAAGGGATATATATAATTTTGTGCAAATTGAAGAAGAGAGTCTCCCACAAGCTTCGGGGAAGCTTCTCCAATTACTTAATGCTTTGCCTGATCATCCTCTTAAGAAAAATGAAATACTTGATATCTTTTATAATGGACTAACCGATGCCTCCAGAGATTACCTCGATAGTTGTGCTGGTTCTATTTTTAGGGAAAGAACACCGGATGAAGCTGAAATTCTATTAAACAATATGTTGACAAATGAAAATAATTGGACACCTCCGTAGCCAATTCCTGAGCCTATTCCTAAACCAACTCCGAAGAAGAGGGGTATTCTATTTCTCAGTCCTGAAGATATGCAAGAGGCAAAGAAATCTATGAAAGAAAAAGGTATTAAAGCTGAAGATGTTAAGAATTTACCTCCTATTGAAGAAATACATGGTCTTAATTTACCACCTATTGAAGAAACATATAATCTGAATCCTTCTCCTATTGAAGAAACTCTTGGTCTTGATAACCCGACACAGTTAGTAAAGGTTAATTCTCTCTATAGATATGGTAAAGCTGAAATCCCATTTACTAAGTTTGCTAGCCCATGGTTAGATGAGTTTGATAAATTTATGGCTAAGCAAGAAGATTTCAATGCTTATTTTGGTAGACAATTGAAATACAATTCAAATGATTATATGGCTAATGTTAAAGGTGAACTTAAACTTATTAGTAAACATGCTTCTATGGTTACCACTCAAGTAGAACAAGTACTTAAAGCTCAAAATGATTTGCTCAATGAATTGAATAGTAAAGATAATGATAATGATGTTAGAGTGGCTACTAGAACTGGTAGAATGACTCAGGAACCTTTTGTGTCCTGAAGGCCACCCTAAGAGAATTGAGCAAGATTCTTAGAGAAATAAAATAGATGCACCTAGTCCTTCTAAAAGGAAGAAAAAGAAAAATGATAAGACTTTGCATGCTTCTAGTGATCCTATTGTTGAAACACCTGAGAATCCAAATGATATTTCTATTTCTGATGCTGAAACTCAATCTGGTAATGAACCTAAAACTAGTGATAATATTAATAATAATGTTCCTGATGATGCTCGACCTAGTAATGACAATGATATAGAAATTGAACCTGTTGTTGATCTTGATAACCCACAATCAAAGAATCAACGATATGATAAGAAATACTTTGTTGCTAGGAAACATGGTAAAGAAAGAGAGCCTTGGGTTCAGAAACCCATGCCTTTTCCTCCCAAACCATCCAAGAAAAAGGATGATGAGGATTTTGAGCGCTTTGCTGAAATGATTAGACCTATCTTTTTGCGTATGCAATTAACTGATATGCTCAAAACCAATCCTTATGCTAAGTACATGAAAGATATCATTACAAATAAAAGAAAGATACCGAAAGCTGAAATTTCCACCATGCTTGCTAATTATACTTTTAAGGGTGGAATACCAAAGGAACTTGGAGATCTCGGTGTACCAACTATACCATGCTCCATTAAAAGAAATTATGTTAAAACTGCTTTATGTGATCTTGGAGCCGGTGTTAGTGTTATGCCTCTCTCTTTATATCGTAGACTTGATTTGAATAAACTGACACCTACTGAAATATTTTTGCAAATGGCTGATAAATAAACTGCTATACCTGTCGGTATTTGTGAGGATGTGCCTGCTGTAGTTGCAAACGTTACTATTTTAACGGACTTTGTTATTCTTGATATTCCCAAGGACGATAGTATGTCTATTATTCTTGGAAGACCCTTTTTGAATACTGCAGGGGCTGTTATTGATTGCACTAAAGGCAATGCCACTTTTCATGTTAATGGTAATGAGCACACGGTACACTTTCCGAGGAAACAACCTCAACTTCATAGTATCAACTCTATTGGAAAAATTCCATCGATTATATTTGGAGGTTTTGAATTACCTCTTCCTACCGTCAAGAAGAAATATGATATTCTTATTATTGGGGATGTGCATATTCCCATTGAGGTAACATAGTGTTATTCGATATTTCTCCGTTTCCATGTTATTCGGAATGAGTTCGTTAACAAGACTTGATCAACCTTGTTAGTGGATTCCTTTTGATGATCATGAGATGGATGAAACTAGAAGGCACAACCTTCTGTACCCCACTTTTACTTTCTGATATTTATATTAAATAAAATAAAAAACAAATATGTTTATGTCTGTTATCTGAGTATCCGTGCAATATAAAAATACCTCGAAAATAAAAGTTCTCCAAATGCCCTGGAATTTAAATATGATTTTTTCTAGAATATTTGAGGATTTATGGAACTGAGAACACACCAGGGGGTTCAACCACCTACTCACGAGGGTGGAGGGCGCGCCCTACCCCCTAGGCGCGCCCCCCTGCCTCATGGGCCCACGGTGGCCCTCCTCCACTTATTCCTGCACCCACACACTTCATCTTCCTCCCACAAACACGAATAACTAGCTCAAACCCGAGTCCAAGCTCATCTTGCTGCCATTTTCGATCTCCTTGCTCAAAGCACCTCTCACAAAACTGCTTGGGGAGATTGTTCCTTGGTATGTGACTCCTCCATTGACCCAATTAGTTTTTGTTCTAGTGCTTTATTCATTGCAAATTTTTGCTGCTTAGGTGACCCTGTTCTTGAGCTTGCATGCCAAATTTATATGGTCAAAAGTAGTTTTGATGCATGATATAGGCCCTAGGCACTTGTAGGAGTAGTTACTATCAATATTATTGAGTTTGGTTTACTTTTATTTTGAGGTTACAAAAAAATTTCAGAATTTTTCAGAGGAAGAAATATGCTTAGGAAAATGTTCCAAGGTGGCTCCTCAAGGAAGCAAGGACCCAGGCTTGCAATGCGTGATGCTAACAAAGAGCCACCAAGAAACGCTCCAGTGCGTCCTTGTGAATGGCCTTCTGAGAGCTTTATGGATCGAGCGGGAATTAAAGAAGAATTTAATGCGTATTTGCGTAGCGCTGATCTTGTGAGCTTCTAGGAAGAGAAGTGCAGCCAGTATCACAATCTCACTAGTTCCTTTGTGAGGAGGTTTGAATTTTCAACTTCACGTAATTCTCCAACTGCCCTGTTTGACCTTTATGATAAATCTTACACTATGGACTTAGAGGATTTTACCACTGCATGCAAACTTCCACAATGGGGTAGTATAATGGATCCTCGAAAATCTGTATTTAGAGATTTTCTTTCTAGCATAACTGTGGGAGAATCTAGAGATATTACACAAGAAACCATAGGGAGCATTCACTGTCCTGCTATACATTATTTTGGTCTCTTCATAGGTAGATGCATCAATGGTAAAGATGAGGCATGTCACATGTGTGTCCCTGACCTCAGTATTCTTAGGAGTGCTGCGTTAGGAGACCAATCATATAATTTGGGAGCCATTGTTGCACGTAGGTTCCACCTTAATAGATATAATGGAGATTTCTTTGGAGGAATTTATGCAACCCGCATAGCTAATTTTCTTGGTATAGATATAGGCGAAGATGATATTGAATTACCACCTGCTTATCTAGATTTTATCGCTATGGTTCACCATCAGTTTGTTGAGAGGAACGAATCACCTCTCCAGTATCGACTAATCTTTGACAGATGACGTGCTGTCCGTATTACTCTCCCTGCTCATGCCTTCTTTGATTATCAGGCAAGAGGAAGATATATTATCACCAGAGAGGAGGAAGATGAGTATGAGAGGAGAGAGGAGGCTGCTCGTCGCCACGCTGCAGCTCAGCAGGCGATAGCCGCTGCACCGCAGTACGACCCTAGCTACTATTATGGATATCCGCCAGGCTAGCCGTGGTCATAGACCGACTTAGGCCAAAAGCCTAAGCTTGGGGGAGTATGTATTTCCCACCGACATTACATTTATGTTCACACACTCATTGCTAGATGTCGGTGCTCATACTTTTTCATTGTATCATCCATGCTAGTTTAATTTCCCTTCTATGCTTTCTTCTTGTGTGTTTAATATACCTTAAGAAAAAACCAAAAAAATTAGTTGTAGCTTTTAATTAATTTACTTTCCATGCTTGTTGTAGTAATTAAAAAGAAAACCCAAAAATATTTCATGTTCTTCTTTTGCTTGTTGGGAGCTTTCCCATGTAAATAGTTTTATTTCTTTTCTTTTCTTTAGGGGTTGACAGGAGAAGACCATGATTAAATTGTTGAAGTGGCTCTTATATGCATTATTGTTTATCTGACAAAAGAGCCCATATTGCCTTGTCTTCTCCTGTTTATTGAATGCTTGCAGATTCCAGCTTAGTCCAATGCACGTGCACTATTATTATTATTATCCACACTATTCGGTCGTGCAAGTGAAAGGCAATAATGATGATTATATGATGAACTTATTGGGATGAGAAAAGCTAGTATGAACTCGACCTCTTTTGTTTTGTAAATATGATTAGTTCATCGTTCCTGATTCAGCCTATTATGAATAAACATGTTTGCAATGACAACTAGAGATCGTAATTTCTTGTGCCATTGTTGATTAGCTATGAGTTATAGTGGTGTACCTTGCATGCCAACATGCTATTAAAATGGTTATCATGTGGTATGATAGGGTGGTATCCTCCTCTGAATGATTTAAGTGACTTGACTTGGCGCATGTTCATGCATATAGTTGAAACAAAATCAACATAGCCTTCACGATATTTATGTTCATGGTGGATTATATCCTACTCATGCTTGCATTCGGTGTTGATTAATTTTAATGCATGTTCATGACTATTGTCGCTCTCTAGCTGGTCGCTTCCCAATCTTTTGCTAGCCTTCACCTGTACTAAGCGGGAATACTGCTTGTGCATCCAATCCCTTAAACCCCAAAGTTATTCCACATGAGTCCAGTATACCTACCTATATACGGTATCTACCTGCCGTTCCAAGTAAATTTGTATGTGCCAAACTCTAAACCTTCAAATAAATACCATGTTTTGTATGCTCGAATAGCTCATGTATCAACTAGGGCTATCTGTATCTTCCATGTTAGGCGGGTTATTCTCAAGAGGCGTGGACTCCGCTCCTCGCTCACAAGATAAATGGCTGGTCACCAGGATGCCCAGTCCCATGCTTTATGCAAACTAAATCAAAATAATTGCAAACAAAACTCCCCCTGGGACTCTTGTTAATTGGAGGCACTCATTGTTTTGAGCAAGCCATGGATTGATACTTGTTGGTGGAAGGGGGAGTATAAACTTTACCATTCTGTTTGGGAACCGCCTATAATGTGTGTTGCATGGAGGATATCGCCATCTCTTGGTTGTTATGTTGACAATGAAAGTATACCACTCAAAATATTATTCACCTATGTTTCAAAACTAAGCTCTGGCACCTCTACAAATCCCTGCTTCCCTCTGCGAAGGGCCTATCTATTTACTTTTATGCTGAGTCATCATCCTCTTATTAAAAAGCACCAGTTGGAGAGCACCGCTGTCATTTGCATTCATTACTTTTAGTTTACATTGAGTATGACTTGACTGGATCTCTTTTACCATGAATTACAATTTCTAGTCAGTCCTTGGTCTTTAAAGGTGCTCTGCATTTATGTTTTGCGGTCTCAGAAAGGGCTAGTGAGATACCATCTTGTTATATCATATTATGATTGTTTTGAGGAAGTGTTGTCATCCGAGATTTATTATTATTGCTCGCTAGTTGATTATGCCATTGATATGAGTAAACTTGAGACCTATGCGTTATTGTGAATGTGGTTAGTTATAATCTTTGCTGAAAACGTGAATGCTGGCTTTACATATTTACAACAACAAGAGCAAACAGAGTTTGTAAAAGTTCTTCTTTATCACTTTCAGTTTGTCAACTGAATTGCTTGAGGACAAGCAAAGGTTTAAGCTTGGGGGAGTTGATACGTCTCCAACGTATCTACTTTTCCAAACACTTTTGCCCTTGTTTTGGACTCTAACTTGCATGATTTGAATGGAACTAACCTGGACTGACGCTGTTTTCAGCAGAATTACTATGGTGTTATTTATGTGCAGGAGCAAACGTTCTTGGAATGACCTGAAACTTCACGGAGCCACTTTTCAGAAAATAAGAAAAATACCTGCAAAAGATGAAGGCCAGGGGGGCCCCCACCTCTCCACGAGGGTGGGGGGCGCGCCCCCTACCTCGTGGGCCCCTATTGCCTCTCTGACTCCAACTCCAACTCCATATATTGTGTTTCGGGGAGAAAAAAATCAAAGAGAAGAAATCATCGTGTTTTACGATACGGAGCCACCGCCAAGCCCTAAAACCTCTCGGGAGGGCTGATCTGGAGTCCGTTCGGGGCTCCGGAGAGGGGAATCCGTCGCCATCACCATCGTCATCATCAACCATCCTCCATCACCAATTTCATGATGCTCACCGTCGTGCGTGAGTAATTCCATCATAGGCTTGCTGGATGGTGATGGGTTGGATGGGATTTATCATGTAATCAAGTTAGTTTTGTTAGGGTTTGATCCCTAGTGTCCACTATGTTCTGAGATTGATGTTGCTATGACTTTGCTATGCTTAATGCTTGTCACTAGGGCCCGAGTGCCATGATTTCAGATCTAAACCTATTATGTTTTCATCAATATATGAGTCTTCTTGATCTTATCTTGCAAGTCTATAGTCTCCTATTATGTGTCATGATCCGTTAACCCCAAAGTGACAATAATCAGGATACTTACCGGTGATGACCGTAGTTTGAGGAGTTCATGTATTCACTATGTGTTAATGCTTTGTTCTGGTTCTCTATTAAAAGGAGGCCTTAATATCCCTTAGTTTCCATAAGGACCCCGCTGCCACGGGAGGGTTGGACAAAAGATGTCATGCAAGTTATTTTCCACAAGCACGTATGACTATGTGCGGAATACATGCCTACATTATATCAATGAACTGGAGCTAGTTCTGTCACCCTAGGTTATGACTGTTACATGATGAACCGCATCCGGCATAATTCTCCATCACTGATCCATTGCCTACGAGCTTTCCACATATTGTTCTTCGCTTATTTACTTTTCCGCTGCTAATACTAGAGAATATTCTTTGGCTCCCATTGTGTCGAATCAACAAATTTGGGTTGAATAATCTACCCTCGAAAACTGTTGTGATCCCCTATACTTGTTGGTTATCAGTGCACCACATTACCCAACACGCTCGATCCCTCTGGCCAGACACACTTTCCTGGGTCATGCCCGGCCTCAGAAGATCAACACATCGCAGCCCTACCTAGGCCTAACCGAGAGGTTAGCACGCCGTTCTAAATCCTAAGCATGTAGGTGTCTTGGGCCCATCGCCCTTTGCACTCCTGCAAGTTGCAAGGGCGGCCGGAAGCAGACCTAGCCCCCCTAATACAAGAGCAGGCGTTCTAGTCCCATCCTGCACACGGTGCTCAACCGCTGACGTCTAGGAGGCTTCGACTGATACTACGACGTCGAGTGCCCATAACTGTTCCCGTGTGGTGGTTAGTGTGTATAGGCCTATGGCCAACTCAGATCAAATACCCAATTTCGTTAAGCGTGCTATTTGAAGTAACCGCAGACGCCGACGAGGACCAGGCCCTCCTGTCTCCTAGGTGGTCAAAACCTGCCATGTCGCTCCACCACAAAGTAAACTCAGGGGCCATCGGGAACCCATGCCCACCACTACCTGGATGGAACCACCTATCCTTTCAGCCCCCACATCAGAATCACTTGCGGGTACTCTATGAGCCGACCTGAATTTAGTCACGTCATGTAACCTATAGTATGTATGTATTAATATACCCGTGATCACCTCCTGAAGTGACCATGGCTTGATAATATAGCATAGCAGATGGACAAGAATGTAGGGCCACTGATGGAATACTAGCATCCTATACTAAGCATTTAGGATTGCAGGTACAGGTAACAACAATAGCAACAATGACAGGCTATGCAACAGAATAGGAGCTATTGAATCAACAATAGTAGCAAACCTAATGAAACAATAAGAGATAAGAAAGTGGGCAATATCTGGTTGATCAAGGGGGGTTTGCTTGCCTGGAAGCTCGGCAGAGTAGGACGGGTCGTCAACACCGTAGTCAATCGGGGCAGCAGCAGTGGCCTCGGACTCGAAGTCTACTGAAGAGAAGAGGGGGAAGAAATAATAAATACAAGAGCAATCAAATACGCACAAAGCATAACATGGCAATATGCGGTGTTAGGGGTGACCTGACGCAGTAGTAGGTACTACTGCTGAAGGGGGGAAACATCCAAGAAAGTATTGTCGGTGTGAGAAATTTTTGGATTGTCGTACCGGAGAGGGACGGTTGCATGGTCGCTATGCTAAGGACGTGTGGCAGATGAACGGACCGCATATTCGGGTTCGTCTCGTCTTTCTGAGCAACTTTCATGTACAAAGTATTTTCATCTGAGTTATGAATTATTTTATATTAATTTCAAAGTTTTAATTCATTTTCTAAATTATTTTAATTCAAAAATTAAATGTCAAATTTCTAGATGTACCTAGAATGGTGCAAACAAAAATGTACATTGGCTGACATGAGGTCCGACGGGGTCCCAGTTGACCAACCAAAGTTTGACTGGTCAACAGGGGTGGGCCCCCCGTCATTGTCTGCCTAGTTAACTAACGTGATTAGTTAGACTAATTAGATAGGTTAATTAATGTTCAATTAATTAAGAAAACTTAATTAATAAATTTATTAATTAACTAAGTTAATTTTAATTTATTTATCTTTCTTTTTTTAATTTCGTTTTCGTTTCAGGGGCATGGGGTCTGTCGTCATTGGCCCAAGGGCCAAATGGGGCGGGCGTAACGGGCGTGCTAGTGTGGGCGCCTGCCCGGCGGGGTGGAGCGGACGACAACGACTAGGGAGGCCAGTAGGCCGCAGGGGCATGCGGTCAAGCCGGACCAGTGGCCATGGCGAGGCGGCGTGATTCGTGCGTGGGCGGGGTGTGGCGGCGAGCACAGCAAGCTGGGGCGCAGAAGCGGACGCGACATGGGCAGGCGGCCCGCACAGTGGGCGGTTGCGGCGGGGCGAGTAGGGCGAAACGAAGCGAGACGATGCGGGGTGTGCAAGGGGGTGGCTGGGCGCGGCGGTCAGAAGAGGCGCAGGCCGGCGCAACGCGCGTCCAGGGGCACGGCGCACGGCCCAGCGCGATCGTGCGGGGCGAGCGTGGTCGGGGCATGCGGCGAGCGAGAGGGAAAGAGGAGACGTGGCGGCGACGAGGTGGCATCGGGCAGCGGTTGGTGACGAGCAGTGATGGGGTCAGGGCAGCGCCGACGATGGGCGGTGGATGCGCGGTTGTTGCCCCCGATCTCGATCTAGAAAGGGGGGGGGTTATTCCCCTTTTCTTTTTATCCGACGATTTAATTTTCTTTTACTACTTTATTTAACTTTCCAAACTATTTTAGTCTGATAAAATATATAATTAATTCCTAAATTAGTATCTCTAAATACTCTTTTGTCATAATAATTTTGGTAGATAATTAAAATAGTCCACAATAAAATAATTATTTAAGTCATTCAAAAATTGTTTTAACTACTATTATTTTATATTAGAACATTTAAATACCTTATAAAGCCATGCTTTCTCCACAAATACTTCATATGGATTTTTGGCACCTTTCGAACACTTTAGTTTTGATTTTCGTAAACTTTAATCGTTTGACTTTATTTTAAATTTGAATTTGAACCGGATTGGATCAATGCGAGATTAACATGAGAAATCGTGGTGAGGTGGCATCAATAGGATGGGGTTACTGTAGCTTAATTATGCGAGCGTCACATGACATGTATAAAAAATATGAATGGTGGTCAAGCCACAAATACTATGCCAACTACATGATCATGAAAAGAAATATGACAATGATGGTATGTGTCATAATAAACGGAATGGTGGAAGTTGCATGGCAATATATATCGGAATGGCTACGGAAATGCCATAATACGTAGGTATGGTGGCTGTTTTAAGGAAGGGTATATGGTGGGTTTAATGCACCGGTGAAAGTTGCGCGGTACTGGAGAGGCTAGCAATGGTGGAAGGGTGAGAGTGCGTATAATCCATGGACTCAACATTAGTCATAAATAAATCACATACTTATTGCAAAAATTTATTAGCCATCAAATCAAAGTACTAATATGCATGCTCCTAGGGGGACATATTGGTAGGAAAAGACCATCGCTCGTCCCCGACCGCCACTCATAAGGAAGACAATCAAATAATGAATCATGCTCCAACTTCATCACATAACGGTTCACCATACATGCATATTATGGGAATCACAAACTTTAACACAAGTATTTCTACCAATCCACAATTAGTCACTAGCATGACTCTAATATCACCATCTTTATATCTCAAAACAAATGCAAGGAATCAAACTTCTCATATATTCAATGCTCTTCATGAAAGTTTTTATTATATCCCTCTTGGATGCCCATCACATTGGGACTAAATTCACAACCTAAGCAAATTGCCATACTACTTATAAGACTCTCAAAATAATATAAGTGAAGCATGAGAGTTCATCAATTTCTTCAAAATAAAACCACCGCCGTGCTCTAAAAATATATAAGTAAAACACTAGAGCAACTGATAAACTACTCCAAAAAGATATAAGTGAAGATCAATGAGTAGTCAAATAATTAAGTAGCTATGTGAAGACTCTCTCTAATTTAAGAATTTTAGATCTTAAGTATTTTATTCAAACAGCAAGGAAAACAAAATAAAATGACATTCCAAGGATATCGCATATCATGTGAAGAAGCAAAAACTTAGGCTCAACCAAAACTGACCGATCATTGTTGATGAAGAAATGTGGGATGCCAACCGGGGCATCCCCAAGCTTAGATGCTTGAGAATTCTAGAAATATTAACTAGGGATGCCTTGGGCATCTCCAAGCTTGAGCTCTTGTGTCTCCTTAATTCGTCTCATATCACAGTTTCCCTAATTCTTAAAAACTTCATCCACACAAAACTCTACAAGAACTCGTGAGATAAGTTAGTACAAATCAATGAAAAGCCTTATCATTCTCAACTATAGAAAATCACTAAAATTATAATTTTACATTGCATACTAAATGCATCTGCATATTTAATACTCCTATCTCAAATAGAATCATCAAACAAGCAAACATATGCAAACATAACAACAATCTGTCTAAACAGAACAATCTTTAAAGAATGCAAGAGGAATCATACTTCCCAAACTCCAATTTTTTTTTGAAAAATTACCAACTCATTGTGTAAAAATTTCAAGATTTTATAATGTTCTGACTATTCACAAATATTCAAACAATGATAGAAAACTTTCTGTTTTCAAAACTACAACATATAGACTTGCAAAATAAGCCTGGCAAAGGCTATACTTGACCTTTTTATTGGACTAAAATATGCAAAACATTACTCTAAATAGCAGCAAGCGAATACTAATGAAATAAAATGACGCTCCAATAAAAACTCATATCATGTGACGAATAAAAATATAGCTCCAAGTGAAGTTACCGATAATGATGATGGCGAAAGATGGGATGACTTCCGGGGCATCCACAAGCTTAGTTGCTTGGATCTTCCTTGAATATTACCTTGGGGTGCCTTGGGAATCCCCAAGCTTAGGGTATTTTCACTCCTTGTTTTCCTCACATCGATATCTTACCAAAAACTTGAAAACTTCAATCACACAAAACTTAACGGAACTTCATGAGATGGGTTAGTATGATAAAGACAAATCATTCACTTTGGTACTATCAAGATAAGATTTATAATTGTTCTCACACAATTCCTACTATAACATATAATTTCTACATTTTATATTGAGAAATATAAGCCATAGAAACTAGAAAACAAGCAAACTATGCATTGAAAACAGAACAGTCTGTAATGATCCGAACAACAACCAAACTTCTATTACTCCAAAAATTCTGAAACATTAGGAAAACATAGACAATTTGTATATCAATCATCTGTAAAAAAATTAGAATTTTTTGACGCTCCATTAATTTTAAACAATTCTGCTACTGGGCACAAAAGTTTCTGTTTTTGCACAGAATCAAGTCAACTATCATCCACACTATCCCAAAGGCTTTACTTGGCACTTTATTGAAACAAAAGCTATAAAACATGATTACTACGGTAGATTAATCATGTGAACACACAAAAAAGTAGGGGTAAATGTTGGGTTGTCTCCCAACAACCGCTTTTCTTTAATGCCTTTCTAGCTAGGCATGACAATTTCAGTGATGCTCACATAAAAGATAAGAACTGAAACATAATGGGAGCATCATTAAGCATATGACTAGCACATTTAAGTCTATCCCACTTCCTATGCATAGGGATTTTGTGAGCAAATATTTTTTGGGAGCAAGAATCAACTAGCATAGGAAGACAAAACAAGTTCAACTTCAAAAATTTCAACACATAGAGAGGAAGCTTGATATTATTGCAATATGAAAAAGCATATGTTCCTCTCTCATAGTAATTTTCAGTCGCATCACGAATGAATTCAACAATATAACTATCACATAAAGCATTATTTTCATGATACATAAGCATAGAATTTTTATTACTCTCCACATAAGCAAATTTATTATCATGAATAGCAGTGGGAGCAAACTCAAGAAAATAACTATCATGTGAGGCATAATCCAATTGAAAATTAAAATCATGATGACAAGTTTCATGGTTATCATTTTTCTTTATAGCATACATGTCATCACAATAATCATCATAGATAGCAACTCTGTTCTCATAATCAATTGAATCCTCTTCAAAAATAGTGGATTCATCACTAAACAAAGTCATGACCTCTCCAAATCAACTTTCATAAATATAATAAGATTCAACACCCTCCAAAATAGTGGGATCATTACCTAGAGTTGACACTCTTCTATACCCACTTTCATCAATGTAATCATCATAAATAGGAGGAATGCTATCATCATAATAAATTTGCTCATCAAAACTTGGGGGACGAAAAATATCATCTTCATCAAACATAGCATCACCAAGCTTATGGCTTTGCATATAATTAGCATCATGTATATTCAAATAATTCATACTAACAACATTGCAATCATGCTCATCATTCAAATATTTAGTGCAAAACGTTTTATTGACTTCTTCTTCTAACACTTGAGCAGGATTTTCCTTTCCATCATTTTCACGGAAGACATTAAAAAGATGAAGCATATGACGCAACCTCAATTCCATTTTTTGTAGTTTTATTTTATAGACTAAACTAGTGATAAAACAAGAAACTAAAAGATTAAATTGCAATATCTAAGGATATACCTTCAAGCACTCACCTACCTGACAACGGCGCTAGAAAAGAGCTTGATGTCTACAATGCAACCTTCTTCTTGTAGACTCGTGTTGGGCCTCCAAGAACAGAGTTTTGTAGGATAGTAGCAATTTTCCCTCAAGTGGATGACCTAAGGTTTATCAATCTGTGGGAGGCGTAGGATGAAGATGGTCTCTCTCAAACAACCCTGCAATCCAATAACAAAGAGTCTCTTGTGTTCCAACACACCCAATACAACGGTAGATTGTATATGTGCACTAGTTCGGCGAAGAGATGGTTATACAAGTGTAGTATGGATAGTAGATATGGGTTTTTTAATCTAAAAATATAAAAACAGCAAGGTACAAGTAAAAAAGTGAGCAAAAATGGTATTGCAATGCTTCAAAAGAAGGCCTAGGGTTCATAGTTTCACTAGTGCAAAGTCTCTCAACAATGATAACATAATCAAATCGTATGGCAATCCGTCAACGTGCGACAAAGAGTCACTCCAAAGTTCCTATCGTGGAGAACATAAGATGAAATTGCTTGTAGGGTACAAAACCACCTCAAAGTTATTCTTTCCGATAAATCCATTGAGCTATTCCTATCAGTTTCACAAACAATCCTAGAGTACGTATTAAAATAACACAATATGATACACATCAATCAACTCTAATGTCACCTAGATACTCCAATGTCACCACAAGTATCTGTGGCTCAATTATACGATATGCATCAAACAACTTCAGATTCATAATATTCAATCCAACATGAAGAACCTCAAAGAGTGCCCCAAGATTTCTACCGGAGAAACAAGGATGAAAACATGCATCAACCCCTATGCATAGATTACCCCAATGTCACCTCAGGAATCCACGAGTTGAGTGACAAAACATACATCAAGTGAATCAATAGAACACCCCATTGTCACCACGGGTATCCCACGCAAAGACATACATCAAGTGTTCTCAAATCCATAAAAGTATTCAATCCAATAATATTGAAATCTCAAAGGTAAAACTCAATTCATCACAAGAAGGTAGAGGGGGAGAAACACCATATGGTTCAACTATAGTAACAAAGCTCGTGATACGTCAAGATTGTGCCAAATAAAGAACATAAGAGAGAGAGAGAGAGATCAAACACATAGCTATTGGTACAAACCCCCAGCCTCGAGGGTGAACTACTCCCTCCTTGTCATGGAGACCACCGGGATGATGAAGATGGCCTCCAGTGATGATTTCCCCCTCCGGCAGGGTGCCGGAACGGGCTCCCAATGGGTTTTTCATGGCTACAGAGGCTTGCGGTGTTGGAACTTCCGATCTAGGGTTCTTTTTGGAGGTTTTTGTATTTATAAGAAATTTTGGCGTCGGTCTCACATGAAGGGGGTGCCCAAGGTGACCACAAGCCTGGAGCCCCCTCCCAGGGGGTAGGGCGTTCCTAGAGGGCTTGTGGACTCCTTGTCCACTTCTTGGCCTAGCTCTTGTGCCTTGGAGGTCTCTTTTGGTCCATAAAAAATCACAGTAAATTTTCAGCCCATTCCGAGAACTTTTACTTCTACACAAAAATGACACCACAGTAGTTTTGCTGAAAACAATCTCAGTCCGGGTTAGTGCTAATAAAATCATTCTAAAACCATATAAAATTGTTGTAAACATGGCATGAATACTTCATAAATTATAGATACGTAGGAGACATATCACAATTCCATAGCACAAAAAATTTAAGTGAAGCACATAGAGCAATTCTAACAAATCATAGCATCATCATGGCTTTCTCAAATAGGTATGTCCAGCAAGGATGATTGTAACAAACTAAAAACCAAAACAAGCAAAGACTCATATAGTACAAGATGTTCCAAGCAAAACTCATGATATGTGATGAATAAAAATATAGCTCCAAGTAAAAATTAGCGATGGTTGTTAGAAGAAAGAGGGGATGCTTTCCGGGGCATCCCCAAGCTTAGTTGCTTTGTTATCCTAGAATATTATCTTGGGGTGCCATGGGCAACCCCAATCTTAGGCTCTTTTCACTCTTTATTCCTTCATCCATCATGATCTCACCCAAAACATGAAAACTTCAATCAAACAAAACTCAACAAAACCTTCCTGAGATCTGTTAGTATAATAACGCAAATCACCACTTAAGTATTGTTGCAAACCCATTCATATTTTCTTATTGCATTATAACTATTGTATTTGAACTTTAGCATGGCTTATACTCCCCGATACAATCCATAGATTCATCAAAATAAGCACACAATGTAACGAAAATTGAATCTATCAAAAACACAACAGTCTGTAGTAATCTGGATTTGACCATACTTCTGTAACTCCAAAAATTCTGAAAACTTAGGACAACATAGGAAATTTGTATACAATCTTCTGTAAAACATACAGAATTTTTCATCACTTATGTGTTTTTTAACAATTCACCTACTAGATGCAAAAGTTTCTGTTTTTCAACAGGATCAAATCAACTATCACCCAACATGATCCTAAAGGTTTTACTTGGCAGAAACACTAATTAAACATAAAAACACAATCATAACAGTAGAATAATTTTGTGAACACACAAAAATAGAAACAAAAATAGAAAAATATTTTATTCATTGGGTTGCCTCCCAACAAGCACTATCATTTTATGCCCCTAGCTAGGCATAATGCATAGATTCATGTATTGTCATCTTTAGTTTTTGCCCCATAGGTTGCCCTCATGATTGATTCATATGGTAGCTTAATTATTGTTCTAGGAAAGTGTTCCATACCCCTTCTCAGTGGAAATTGAAATTTAATATTACCTTCTTTCATATCGATCATGACACCTATAGTTCAAAAAATGGTCTACCAAGTATGATGGGACAAGACAGATTGCAATCAATATCAAGAAAAATAAAATCTATGGGCACATAATTCCTATTTGCAAGAATAAGAACATCATTAATCCTCCCCAAAGGTTTTTTAATAGTGGAATCCGCCAAGTGCAAAATTAAGAGAACATTGTTCCAACTTGGTAAAACCTAGCAAATCACAAAGAGATTTCGGAATTGTGGAAACACTAGCACCTAAATTACATAAAGCAAAGTGCTACCTCTTGAGCACTGTGTTGGTTTTCCCCGAAGAGGAAGGGATGATGCAACAAAGTAGCGTAAGTATTTCCCTCAGTTTTTGAGAACCAAGGTATCAATCCAGTAGGAGGCTACGCGTTAGTCCCTCGTACCTGCACAAAACAAATAAATCCTGGCAACCAATGCAAATAGGGGTTGTCAATCCCTATAAGGCCACTTACGAGAGTGAGATCTGATAGATATGATAAAGATAATATTTTTGATATTTTTGTGATAAAGATGCAAAGTAAAATAAAGGCAAAGTAAATAACAAAGGAAATAACTAAGTAGTAGGAGATCAATATGATAAAGATAGACCCGGGGGGCATAGGTTTCACGAGTGGCTTCTCTCAAGAGCATAAGTATTCTACGGTGGGTGAACAAATTACTGTTGAGCAATTGACATAATTGAGCATAGTTATGAGAATATCTAGGTATGATGATGTATATAGGCATCACGTCCGAGACAAGTAAACCGACTCCTGCCTGCATCTACTACTATTACTCCACTCATCGACCGCTATCCAGCATGCATCTAGAGTATTAAGTTAAAAACAGAGTAACGCCTTAAGCAAGATGACATGATGTAGAGGGATAGACTCATGCAATAGGAAGAAAACCCCATCTTGTTATCCTCGATGACAACAATACAATACGTGCCTTGCTGCCCCTACTGTCACTTGGAAAGGACACCGCAAGATTGAACCCAAAGCTAAGCACTTCTCCCATTGCAAGAAAGATCAATCTAGTAGGCCAAACCAAACTGATAATTCGAAGAGACTTGCAAAGATAACCAATTACACATAAAAGAATTCAGAGAAGTTTCAAATATTATTCATAGATAGACTTGATCATAAACCCACAATTCATCGGTCTCAACAAGCACACCGCAAAAAGAAGATTACATGGAATAGTTCTCCACAAGAGAGTGGGAGAACGTTGTATTGAGATCCAAAAGGAGAGAAGAAGCCATCTAGCTACTAACTATGGACCCGTAGGTCTGAGGTAAACTACTCACATTTCATCGGAGAGGCTATGGTGTTGATGTAGAAGCCCTCAGTGATCGATGCCCCCTCCGGCGGAGCTCCGGAACAGGCCCCAAGATGGGATCTCGTGGATACAGAAAGTTACGGCGGTGAAATTAGAGTTTTGGCTCCATATCTGATCGTTTGGGGGTACGTAGGTATATATAGGAGGAAGGAGTACGTCGGTGGAGCAACAGGGGGCCCACGAGGGTGGAGGGCGCGCCTGGGGTGGGGGGGTAGGCGCGCCCCCCTACCTACTGGCCTCCTGTTTCTTTTCTTGAGGTAGGATCCAAGTCTCCCAGATCATAATCTTCCTAAAAATCACGTTCCCGAAGGTTTCATTCCCTTTGGACTCCGTTTGATATTCCTTTTCTTTGAAACCCTAAAACAGGCAAAAAACAGCAATTCTGGGCTGGGCCTCCGGTAAATAGGTTAGTCCCAAAAATAATATAAAAGTGGATAATAAAGCCCAATAATGTCCAAAACATTAGATAATATAGCATGGAGCAATCAAAAAGTATAGATACGTTGGAGACGTATCAAGCATCCCCATGCTTAATTCCTACTCGTCCTCGAGTAGGTAAATGATAAAAACAAATTTTTTGATGCGGAGTGCTACTTGGCATAATTTTAATTTAATTCTTCTTAATTGTGGTATGAATATTCAGATCCGAAAGATTCAAGACAAAAGTTCATATTGGCATAAAAATAATAATACTTCAAGCATACTAACAAAGCAATTATGTCTTCGCAAAGTAACATGGCCAAGGAAAGTTATCCCTACAAAATCATATAGTCTGGCTATGCTCCATCTTCACCACACAAAAAATTTAAATCATGCACAACCCCGATGACAGACCAAGCAATTGTTTCATACTCTTGACATTCTCAAAACCTTTTCAATCTTCATGCAATACATGAGCGTGAGCCATGGACATAGCACTATAGGTGGAATAGAATGGTGGTTGTGGAGAAGACAAAAAGGGAGAAGATAGTCTCACATCAACTAGGCGTATCAACGGGCTATGGAGATGCCCATCAATAGATATCAATGTGAGTGAGTAGGGATTGCCATGCAATGGATGCACTAGAGCTATAAGTATATGAAAGCTCAAAAAGAAACTAAGTGGGTGTGCATCCAACTTGCTTGCTCATGAAGACCTAGGGCATTTTGAGGAAGCCCATCATTGGAATATACAAGCCAAGTTATATAATGAAAAATTCCCACTAGTATATGAAAGTGATAACATGAGAGACTCTCTACTATGAAGATCATGGTGCTACTTTGAAGCACGAGTGTGGTAAAAGGATAGTAGCATTGCCCCTTCTCTCTTTTTCTCTCATTTTTTTATTTGGGCCTTTTCTCCTTTTTTTTATGGCCTCTTTTCTTTTTTTTCGTCCGGAGTCTCATCCCGACTTGTGGGGGAATCATAGTCTCCATCATCCTTTCCTCACTAGGACAATAGTAAAGCCCTTGATGCGGCTATATCTCCCACGTGTCGAAGCACGACTTAGAGGCATAACCGCATTGAAAGCAATGTCGCAAGTGAGGTAATCTTCACACAACCCATGTAATACATAAGGGAAAGAGATACATAGTTGGCTTACAATTGCCACTTCACACAATTACATGAATAAAGCATTACATCATCCAGATACAATCAAGGTCTGACTACGGAACCAAAATAAAAGAAGACTACCCCAAAAGCTACACAGATCCCTGATCGTCCCGACTGGGCTCCACTACTGATCAACTAGAACGAAACAACATAAAGGACAAGATCTTCATAGAGCTCCTCCTTGAGCTTGGTTGCATCATCTGTACGGTATCGTCGGTACCTGCAAGCTGGTTTTGGAAGTATCTGTGAGTCACGGGGACTCGGCAATCTCACACCCTCGCGATCAAGACTATTTAAGCTTATAGGTAGGGTAAAAGGTATGAGGTGGAGCTGCAGCAAGCGACTAGCATATATGGTGGCTAACCTATTCGCAAAAGAGAGCGAGAAGAGAAGGCAAAAGCACGATCGAGAATCTATGATCAAGAAGTGATCCTAGAGCAACCTACGTCAAGCATAACTCCAACACCGTGTTCACTTCCTGGACTCCGTCAAGAAGAGACCATCACGGTTACACACGCGGTTGATGTATTTTAATTAAGGTCAACTTCAGGTTTTCTACAACTGGATATTAACAAATTCCCATCTGCCCATAACCGCGGGCACGGCTTTCGAAAGTGTAAATCCCTGCAGGGGAGTCCCAACTTAGCCCATCACAAGCTCTCACGGTCAACGAAGGATATTCCTTCTCCCGAGACATTCCGATCAGACTCGGCATCCCGGTTACAAGACATCCTCGACAATGGTAAAACAAGTCCAGCAACACCGCCCAAATGTGCTGACAAATCCCGATAGGAGCTGCACATATCTCTTTCTCAGGGCACACTCAGATGAGACATCCTACGAGTAAAACCAACCCTCAAGTTGCCCCGAGGTGGCCCCGCAGTCTACTCGCTCGGACCAACACTTAGAGGAGCACTGGCCCAGGGGGGGTTTAAATAAAGATGACCCTTGGGCTCCGGAAACCCAAGGGAAAGATAGGCTAGGTGGCAAATGGTAAAACCAAGGTTGGGCATTGCTGGAGGAGTTTTATTCAAGGCGAACTGTCAAGGGGTTCCCATTATAACCCAACCATGTAAGGAACGCAAAATCCGGTAACATAACACCGATATGATGGAAACTAGGGCGGCAAGAGTGGAACAAAACACTAGGCAAAAGGCCAAGCCTTCCACCCTTTACCAAGTATATAGATGCATTAAGATAAACAATATAATAAGGTGATATCCCAACAATAAACAATGTTCCAACATGGAACGATCTCCGATCTTCACCTGCAACTAGCAACGCTATAAGAGGGGCTGAGCAAAGCGGTAACATAGCCAATCAACGGTTTGCTAGGACATGGTGGTTAGAGGCTTGGCTTAACAATATGGGAGGCATGATAAGAAAGTGGTAGGTATCGTAGCATAGGCATAGCAAAAGAGCGAGCAACTAGCAAGCAAAGATAGAAGTGATTTCGAGGGTATGGTCATCTTGCCTGAGATCCCGCAAGGAAGAAGAACGAGTCCATGAAGAAGACAAACGGACGTAGTTGAATGGTTCCTCACAAACGCGACGTTATCGGAACCAACCCGAAGAAGCAAACACCGGAAAGAAGCACACACCATAGTAAACAACCAACACATGAACATGGTATGATATGCGGGATGCGGTATGCGATGCATATGCATGATTTGCAAAGTAATGATTGAACCTGGACTCAATTTGGAAATCCAAGAGTGCCACTAGAAAGGTGAGGTTATTTCAGTTGAAATCGATATAAAGATCACCGGAATCGGATGCACGGTTTGGAAATGGCAAGCAAAACAAATATGGCACCTGTCTGCGATTAACAACAAGTAGCCATCTAAATGCATCAAGATAAATATGCTACAGAACTCAAACATGGCAACAAAATACATGGCAGGGATCCACTCATGAATCTGACAAAAGGTGAACACTGAGCTACGGCTAATTCATCCATTAACAGGTTCAAACAAGCATGGCAAAAGTGCAAATGATAACAGGTTTCAGACTTAGTGAAATTAACACAAGTTTGGAATTTATCATCAGGAAGCACACTTTAGAGCATGAAAACTACATGCTACAGGAACATATCATGGCGAAGCAAGGCATAGCATGAAGCTACTCAAAGCACTTAACAAAAGTCCCTTAGTGACCTTGAGCCAAAAAGGATCGGAAAGTACAATTGCAAGCATGTGAACATGCCAAAAACATAAACAGATTCAGACTTGGTGAAAAACTGGAGCATGGCAAAACAGTTAACGAGTAGGCATGTTTACGAGCTTGATGCACTCACTACAGAGCATGGCATGACAAAATAAGCATACACCCGTCAAGAATACATAGCATAGAAGCTATACATGGCAAGAACAACAACATAGCATGCACGGATCAATAGGAACATCCTCGGCAAAATCGCTAAACATGTCAACAATCTGCCAGGATTCATTTTATAGCAAAAGTAGAGCTCAATTGACTCAAGCTAGGGTGCTCCATAAATTCATACAAAGACATTGATGTATAGAGCACCACAATGTTAACAAAACACCCTTACTGATCATCCTCAAAAGAGGCACGGATCACTAGGAAACAACATGAACATATGGCATAACGACAAAATCAGGACAAGGACTTAGTAAAATTCTAAGTCCCTGAAATCAGCATTACCGATTACGCTACTTTGCAAGCTTGTGCTAGTCACCACACATATCACAAAATACATGGTAAGCACCTCTGTAAATATGGCATGGCATATAACAAAACACATGTAGAGCTCAGGATCATATCATGCACACATTAATCATGGCAAAAATGACAAAAAGCCATTTGCTGAAACAGATCTGACAAATTCATCACCTAACCCTCTTCCAACAGCATTTCAGGCATCAAGATGAGCTCAATTGAAAATTATGCAATGAGATGAAATGATGTACTCGTCGAGACGAACATTTTGATATGCTACACGCACGAATCGAATCTACGATGAGAGAGATATAGCATGCCAAAGTTTGCATAAAATTAGGGTTTGAGGGGAAGAAGTCAACCGAGAGGTTTGACCAGATCTGGATCCAGGGCACGCGGATCGAGATGGTGGCAGATCTCGCCGGAACAGTGGCTGTCGGTGCCTTGAGTTCGCCGGAGAAGAGGGACCGGCAAGGGGGAGGTGCGCCGGTGACGGGGAGGCCAGACGGCGGGTCGGTGTGGTGGCCGCGGTGCCTCGGGCGGCGCGGCAACCGAGGCGGCGGTGGTGGC